>NC_085841.1:273168517-273511017 GCF_035594765.1 Anolis carolinensis | reverse complement strand
ATAGTTAACAGTGTGTATGGAAGGAATGCCATTGGGGTTTCTTTTATCAGCCATTGATCTTCCGTGGTTCTCTTTCTTGAATTGGCCAACTTGGTTTAACAAGAAATTGGCTAGTGTGTGCTTCTTTAGTCTCTTAGGCAAAATACTGCAAACAGCACCCATCGCTGCATTCTCTAATTCACTTAAGTGCAGTCAGTAGAACTTACTTTGTATGAAAATCTGATTTATGTAAAATCAAAGCTGTACAAAATATGGTACAAATAGTACAATAATATTGTGTACTATAAACTATTCAATGCAACTAATCTCCAAAATATAAATATTAATTATATGATCCTTCTGAGTGAATGCTTTATAGACTCATTTCAGCATAATTCTCTGTAAGCAGCACTCTCATTTATCTGAATTTCTGAAAAAGCAAATATCTATATACAATGCAAACATATATCCATTTGACTGGAAGGCATCCTGTTGTCCTCAGTGGGACTTATATTTAAGCAGACATGTCTAGGATTGCACCGTTAATGTATTAACTAAATCTTACAATTTCTGCTCATAACTTGGCAGTAGGTAGAGGCCAAAGTTAAAACTGGCTAAACTTCTTTGATCTACAGATACTTTTTTAACATCTCACTTTCCAAGTGAAGGTATAATTAATGATTAAACTATTTTGCAAAGAAACCATGTTTTTAAAAGTTTCAATTAATATCACTTAATTACACTTACTACTTAAGATTTTTATTTCTTTTTTTTTTACGTGTCAGGAGCAACTTGATAAACTGCATGAAATCATATTAGTGTTAAAAATGATTTTGCTAAGCGATACAAGTTTGAATACATTTTTCAGGTTTTCTTACTGAATACATTTAGAAATGTGACCACATTTGAGATTCCAAAATGAATACACCCTGGCAAATTCACTTTTGAACTATAACCCTCGGAATCATCTGTTCAGAAAGATCAGTAACCACATTGGCTTGGGGCTGTAGTCCAAAAGTGACTTTTACAGGCTCTATGTAGATTAGAAGAAGCCAGGCGTGTTCTCTCTGTCCAGCAGATGGCAAATAACTTGCTGCCTGATGGGGCCTGCAATGCCCCAGTTTGAGGATTTAAAAGGGGGTGGGCTACAGTTTCCATAGCAATAGTGGAATGCTTCATCTTGGCTGGTGTATTTCCTCAGATGAAATTCTCAGTGCTCCTCATGTGCAGGTCATGTGCTGTTGCCATGAGTGTTGTAGACACAGCCACAGCTGATGAGCAAAATCTAAACAAACTCATTGAAATAAATCAGATAGGCAACATCAACAGTCCAGGGTCAGAAAAGCCAAGAATAAGAGTTCTTAGAAAGCAGAAGAATATCCAAGCGTCCAGTCTAGGGTCAGAAACAAGAAGTTCAAGCAAACAAAGATGCTAGAGCTGAAAGAAGTGGAAACCAGAAGTCCTTGAGTAACAAATAGAGAAACAGCCGAATCAGGTCCAGGAAGAGATCAAACAGATACTGAAACAGATAACAATATTGTTTGCTACAAAGGAGTCCTAACACTAAGGGCTTTATACCTTAAGATCTCAATTATCTTAATATCTTAATTAACCATATTTTCTCAGCTAATCTCTGAGACCCGAGATACCCTGCTTGGTTGTTGTATGTTTTCCGGGCTGTATGACCATGTTCCAGAAGTATTCTCTCCTGACGTTTCGCCCACATCTATGGCAGGCATCCTGTCTTGGAACAATTTCTCCTGGTAGAGATGTTCAATAGATGGGGGCAAAACGTCAGGAGAGAATACTTATGGAACATGGCCATACAGCCTGGAAAACATTCAACAACCCTGTGATCCCGGCCATGAAAGCCTTCGACAACATACCCTGCTTGATCTTTCATACACTTTAGTGTAGTGATTCTCAACCTGTGGGACTGCCCAGCAGTGGGCCTAAAGAATGAAAATCCGGTCCGCAAACCATCTTCCTCTTTATTTTACTTCTACTCCTTTCTGCAGAGCTGACCATTGCATTAGATAGACCACATCAGCTCTAGATTATTAAATAAGGTTTTCTGTGGGAGAGCAGATGGTGACTATTGGACGGCATATGTTCTGTATCAGAAACTAGAGCTGATGTGGTTTATCCAATGCAGTTTTCTGAATCAGCACCCCAAATAATCAAACCAAATTTAAAGTCGATCAAAACTGATTTGTAACCCTTTTGGTAATAATGTTGGAGAGTGATCCCCGGTCAAATTCGTCCCTGGTCAAAAAAAGGTTGGGAACCACTGCGTTAGTGGTATGGGTATGTTTAACCTCACTGTAGCTTGCATAGATTTGCTTGTTTCAGTATCTTCCAAAGGGTCTTACTTGGAATGCTGGGGAGTGGTTGCTTCTAATGCAGGCTCATCTTCAGCAGTGGCTGAGCTAGGCAAGGCAGACTGCTGGAAGTTGCTGGCCTCCAGTTACTCTTCTGGCCCTTTTAGAACTCCTCAGTCTCAGCAACTGAACTGCCCATGAATCTGAGTAACCAGGTGAGGAGAAAGGAAGGCCACTTGGGGCCTTTCTCCCTGTGTGCCTCGGAGCTCAACTGGTTCCCATACTGTCCCCAACAGACCAGAAAAAGGTGACTCCTCTTCTCCAGCAAGCACTCATGAGTCATTACATCTTTACTTTCTTTGTGGGCTGCCCAAAATGCTTGCAGTCTGCAAGCAGCTTGTGGGGCATTTGTTGTGCAGATCTGGCTTTCATCAATGAGCCTATAATACATATTAGTGGCCACAACATTTTGCATCATTTTGCAGTTTTGATCAACAAATACGTGAAGGGAAGTCATAGGGAGGAGGGAGCAAGCTTGTTTTCTGCTGCCCTGCAGACTAGGACACAGAACAATGGCTTCAAACTACAGGAAAGGAGATTCCACCTGAACATCAGGAAGAACTTCCTCGCTGTGAGAGCTGTTCGACAGTAGAACTCTCTCCCCCGGGCTGTGGTGGAGGCTCCTTCTTTGGAGGCTTTTAAGCAGAGGCTGGATGGCCATCTGTCGGGGGTGCTTTGAATGCGATTTCCTGCTTCTTAGCAGGGGGTTGGACTGGATGGCCCATGAGGTCTCTTCCAACTCTACTATTCTATGATTCTATGAATCTATGAAGGAAAAAGGGTTTCCTGTTATGGATGGTCTGGATCATGTTCTTTACGAGAGACAGGTGGACAGACCATCTCAATTAGAGTAGATCCATTGAATAACTGAAGTTTGGTAAGAGAACATTCGTGCAAGCTCCACTGATTAATGAGTCCAGCTGGGACTAATAGCGGGATTTATATCATGTTGTAACCAACTCAAAATATATTGAAGAATGGGGCTTTTTTGAGTTATATCTTTGAGGAGAAAAAGTAGTTGATACTAGTTAAAAATAACTCCTTGAGATGCACAATAGTGAGATGCAAGGCTTGTTTTAAGAGAATTTAAATGCTTGATTGACTCAATTTGATCTCTATTTTTAACAGCTATAAGCTTGAATGGAATTGACAGTGGAATGATAGATTAATCAACTTCTGTCACTGAATATATGGGAGTAAATGTTAATGGGTGATGGCAAGCCTATAGAGTGATCTTGCAAGTTAAGGATACACTCGTTTAATTTTTAAACAAGGAAGGGAAAGAATATACTACAAATATCCTTTCCTTCCAGCAATGAGGTTATTTTTGTTGATTGTCTAACACATTATTCTTTTTCAACAGGATGCCCATGCCCATACTGATGCATTGGTAATACATTCAGTTATTTAAATTTAATTGATAAAGCAGTTAAAAGGTAGGCAATTAATCAACTCAACATGATTTAATAGCTCACAGTACTAACTTCTGGTGATATAAGTAATATGGAAGCTGAACAAGACTCTATGAGGGCAAAATTATACTTAACTTTGACACATATATGTAATGGACATTGACATGTAATGCATGGGGGTCGGTTCCCTGTTACCTCTGAACAGCTGACTGACATTCCCATGAATGATCTCCATTGTGACAAACAGAAGTGTGGGTTCCACTTGCAAATCCCTCTTGCAAATTCCTCTTCTACCTAAATGGCAGAAGAACAGATTCCAGTCATTCACAGCAGCCCCTGCCTTGTAAGTGGGGATTGGAAGACTTTCAAAGTCCTCTGTAGCCCCTAAAATAAATAGTATATAGGGATCACAAATATCCACTTGGCACAAATGCCTAAATCTAGGTTACACCCCCATAATTTTGGCTGCCATTTACACAGTGGTTGTGCTAGGAGGTACTGTATATCTCTTTATGCAGAGTCTGAGGAACGACTTACACTGACATTGATGGTGATTTCCATAGTAAGTCATCAAAAGGATTTCATCAAAAGGATAGATGACGACTGTGTTTCAATTTGACTTTTGATTTTTTTTAAGTGTAGGAGAAAATGAAATTGACAAATTTGACCATCACTCACAGCCAATGCCTCAGGAACTTTTTCTGCAGGAAAAATGTCCTTGTGAGTTTGCCAAAGTTTGGCCTTTCATTTCCCATGTTTTTAATAAGAATAAATCCCCTGATATGTTTAGGTTGCTGGGAGAGACAATGTACTATTTCTGAAGTCTGTGAAAGCATGAAAAATAATGAAGAATACATGCCTAGAAAGGGTTGGGAGGAGATTGAAGACACGTTTCAAAGGCAGCCACTTGGACTGATTTGTGAATGTCAGGCAAATTCCTGATCAATCTGTAATGGAAAACAACATATGAAGTACAAGCTGCTGAACCTGTGTGATCTGAAGCACACAGATCTTAATTATGCTATGCTTGGCAGGCCACAAGTACAATCAGGAGCGGAACAAGAGGAAGGAAATGCCACAGAGACTGACTCGTGTCCCTTCATCCCAACCTTCCCATCTTCATTTCGATCATCTCCCCATCTGCTTTGTCCTGGAAGTAACCCGAGGCCTCCAAGAATAAGCAGGAAATAGTGCTGCTTCTTTAGTCTTCTTTTGAAAGAGTAGAGAAAGAATGAACATTTCTCTGTTCAATCCAAAGAAAACTACTTTGTAAAGCATACTATGCAGTCATTTTCCAGGATTTTATTTCTTTATCAGAACACCCCAGTGGAGCATGCATTATGATAATAGCCATACTGTGTGTAATTAAGAGTCAACCACATAGCACTTTTTGAGTCAAGGGAACCCAAAATATATGCCATTAGCTGTAAGGAGATGAAGACACAAACATGGCAATGTATTTCCCTGAGAATCTGATTTCTAAACCATGCAACTTAGCTCTATAGGTAAGAGACTTTCAGTCACAGAATCCAGCTACTGGAGCTTAATGAATGCATAGAATTTGCCTCTGTATCGGGCCATGGGAAAGATATGATGTGGTGTAAGGTATTTTCATATCAATATCATGCTCTCCAATTTGCCCTGATTTGGCAGTTCAAGTTCTGATTAATCTTCTGTCATTCCCTTTTAAAACTGTTTTTAAAAATGATCCAGTGTGTCTATCCTCTTCCTATTTCACTCTTACTTCAGTTGCCTATTTTTCAGTTGCCTAACTTATTCCTCATTAATAACTATTGCTATCTTGACCACACTCTGATGTTGCTTGGTTATGTGTGCATTGCTTCTCATCTATGAAATGTCGAAGGGTGTTAGTACAATACTGCTGTAGTTCTACTAATTCTTCTAGAATTAGATTTTTTTTTCAGTGGTGATTTTTTCTTGGTGTGAAACAAATGTGATATACCTGTGTCTAGAAAGTTCAGCTTGAGCTTGACTGTCTAGTTACTGGTGATTCTGTGGGTTGGTTGTAATTTTGAAAAAAAAAAGCCTGTAACCCATTTAAATTTATTTTCTTATCTACTTATCTACTTAATTATTGATTCTCTGCCTTTCTCTCAAAATGCCAAAGGGTCTAACAATGTTAAAAAGAAATAAAGTAAATTCAATTTCATTACCAAAGTGGATAAAAAAGTCTTCAAAGGACTAAACAACAACAACAACAACAACAACAACAACAACAACAACAACTTTATTTTTGTATGCCACCTCCATCTCCCCAATGAGGACTCAGAGCGGTTCACATGGGGACAAGCCCTATGAAATCACATTAAACATAATAAAATCAGCAATTAAAATGACAGGCATCACATTAAAACAATTTAAACAAAACCATAATTTAAAACAAACATAGTAAGAACACAAAATATTAAACAATCATCCACAAGCCATTAAAAAGTCCAATATAGGGCAACAATCAAACTGTATAGTGTCTGTATAACCATATAAAGCGTAATATGGCTCAGGTTCAGGGTATCTGGCAAACCACATATTCATATATGAGCCTGCCAAGGCCCAAAGATCATCAGGAGAGGCTCTTTTTAGTCCCACCATTGTCCCAAGGCGTGACTGGTTGGGATGCAGGAGAGGGCCATCCCTGTGACTGCACCAAACCCTGGAACTCCTTTTCCAGGGAAGTCGGAATGACTCCCCTTTTGATGCTCTTCCATTGCAGGCAAAACAATTTTTATTCTGAAAGGCTTTTAAAACAGGGCAAGAGTGTTGTATTGTTTTTAAACAAAACCGTGTGAATAGCAGTGCCATCTTTTTAAATGTAGATTTGAATTTATTCAATACTGTGACTAGTTTAATTCACTGTTAATGTTCACTTTTTGTATATTTTAGCTATATTGTTCTTTTAAGTCACCTTTAATCCCAAAGTCCTAATAAAGTCCATAGCCAATGGGGGTTGGGGTGGGTTATGAGTTCAACCCCCCCCCCCCCCCCCGGTTTACTCGTGAATTTTAATTGGTTAACCAAATTCTCATGCGAAGTCGATAAGAAGCAAAAATTAGAGTTCCTGCAGAACTGCAAGCACTATCTCAACCAAATTTTGATAATTTATTTGCAGTGCCATTATCTACATTTCTGCCAATTTACATTACAATAGTAGTAATAGCTGGCATAGTGGAAGTGACCAAGTTTTGACATCCGGATGTTCAATCAACATTTTTGATGTGAAGACAATGTAATCCACTGAAAATGATATCAGAATCAGATTCCCCAGGTTAAACTCCATAAGAAGATTTTAAGTTTAAAAACAATTTATGATATTTCTAGGCATATAACAACTATGATAATTTGTGCTTGCTTTAAAAATGTCTCCTTTAATTTCTCCTAAACTATCAAGTATTTTTTAAATAACTAGGTATCAGATTAAAGGTATTTTATGCAGTTTCTACAAATGTAATAATATGTGTGCGTCATAGATCTTGATTTTTAGATATTCCAGTTTAAAATGAAAATGTATGTATATGTATATGAAAATTCTGTATCTCTGATTTTAATCAACATTTTTTTCATGAAATTTGAATGCAATTATACATTTTATTATGTAGTTTCATTTGTTTTTTTTACCAATGAAGTTATCTTTAATAGTTTTTGCAATATTTTAAAAAACCACCTGAAAGTTACATTACTACTCTCTTGCTCTTTCCCCTTTCAGAGGTCTCTCTTACATTCACCTTCTTGCTCCTCCCACTGAGGTATAAAGGGAAGGCATGAAAGAAGCTGTGGGTCATTCCAAACACAGCTGTCTTACTGTGCAAATGTCTGCTAGCTTGAGTTGCTGTTCTGAGACTTAAAGCCCTGTTAGTTGCTTTGATATCTCAGGATAGTTAGTGTTATATTTCATACACCTGACTCCAGATGATGTCTAAATGTCTATTAAAGCAAATGAATGTTTTTGAATTCATGGCAAAAAAGAAAAAGCCAAATATTGAAGACCAAGAAGGCAACAGGTTGAGAACCATTGCAGCAACTGGTACTGACGAAGACTCTGAGAACATGCACACCTAGACTGCAGGTGAAAACTGTAGAAACTGAGATGTTTACCATACCAAAAGAGATAAATGCTTCCAGGGTAACTAAGGATTTACCTACATGAACAAAAAATACAGTTGGCCATCTTCCCTGTTCCATATGCTCCAGCTGTCCTGATTTGGCAAGGATTGACTCTCTATCATTCCATTTTTCAACTGTTTTTAAACTGCCCCAATGTCTCTCTCCTCCTCCTCTCCATTGTCTTTATCTTACTTCATTGTTGCAAAAGTAGTCTGCTCTCAGTTAACTCAGAAGGAGCGCAGAATCTTGCCTTTTCTAGACTATCTGTTCTTCTTCATTAATAATTCTTGCCAGCTTGACTACAAATGGCTGGCCCAGTTTTCATCAGTGAAATGTTGGAGGGTATGTCACGAGAAGCACAAGTAAGCCTTCAAAATCCATTACTGAGTTGGAGGGCTGTGGCCCCAACACTGCTTGAATTTTCCACCAGATCTGGAGGAACAGTCTAGCAGTGAGTGACAGTTTTGAACTCTTGATCTGTACTATCCTTCTTGAAGTGAAAAGTAGAACTATTTCCATCTTTCACTTTTTACTCTTTCCATTCTGCTATCTTTCCACAATGTTTCTCAGAAAGAAGAAGACTGGCCAAACAACAACAAAATCAGTGAAAGAGGAAGGAATTTGATTTCTTTCAATTCCAGTTTCAGTTCCAAACTTAACGTGACCATGTCCTGAGCCTCCCCAAAGTTCCTAGTACTGCTGGCCTGCACATGGGACACATTCAATTAAGAATCTAGAGTGCCTCTGAGCTTCATTGAGTCTTTGACCCCCAAGGGTTAGAGGGAAGAGGAGGGCTTGTGACTGGCTGCAGCCAATCAATCTCTGCTATCCAGAGATCTGCTCTGCAACCAAGCTCAACGTTGCAGAGAGAAAGGATGCTTCACTATCAGGTTTATTGATTTATAAATGCTATGCCTGTCTTCACCCTTAATTATTCTGGGAGATCATGATAAGTTTCGTTCTGGTTCAGTATACACATTAGTCTATGCTCATAACACTTGGATATAAAACGAATTGAAGCCATTTCACTGATAAGTTCTTCTCTAGCTCAGAAGGCTCACAAAACTTCCATCTTTTGCCACGGCTGGTATCATAGTTACAATAACAGCACAAAACCTCAATTGATGTTATCTGGTAGCATTTTTCGTCTGCCAAGCTTCTATGGTAAGATCAGAAATTGCAGTGGCCCTTAGGTTCCACAGATACCAAATTTTGTAGAGGCTCAGGTCCTATTGTATACAATGGTGCAGTAAAATTGCGTTCCTTATATTAAGTAGCAAAATCAAGGTTTGATTTTCAGATTTTTTAAATAAAAAAATCAGTCCTAGGATAGAGATATTTGTGGATATGGAAGGCCAACTGTATTGTCTTCACTCTGATTTCAGCTCTTGACAATGCTATATTTTCACATTTCCCAGTTTTGAGGAAAAGATGGGATATAAGTGAATAAAAAGTGTCAGTGTGGGGTTGTGGTTTGGGTGTTGGATTAGGGTTTGGGAAACCAGGGTTCAAATTGTTGCTTGGCCAGGGTACACTCTCTCAGAGGAAGGCAGTGGCAGCCCTCCTCTGGTATATCTTTACAAGAAAACCACATGATGGTTTTACCTTAAGGTCAGAATGATTTGAAGACAGAGAACAGCAACAAGTGAATTTGTAATCATCGTCATACCATCATCACCACCTTGCTTCTGCAGTATTGTCATAAAACATGAAGAGGCGTGTTGGTGTGTGTGTGTGTAAGAATAGCACCTGCCAACAATTGGCAGCATGATTTACATTGCTGATTCACTTGTCTTCCACTTTACCATTGTTTACTGAGACCATTTCCAAAAGTGACACATTATCCCATCATAAAAGGAGGTGAAGATAGGCATTTCATTTCAGATGTGATTTGGGAACTCTAAAAGAAAAATTACTGTGATCAAACAACTTTTGCATAATTTTATTTGTGAGCATCTTCTCTATTGTGAGCTAAGGTCTCATAATTTCTATCTTGTTATTTCCACATGGATCTGAAACCTTATCTTGTTCTCTTGCGTGTTTTGCTGACATTCCCAGGGGACAGTAACTTAAGACACAATGTAAAAGGAAGATACATATTGGTATAAGCACAAAATGCTGAACAGCAGGGCAGCTCAATAAGGAACTTGTTTTGAAATTTGTGATGGGATGACTGAATTTCAAAATAAATCTGAGACAAAACTCAACAACTTATGGATCATGGTTAGGTTTGCCAGGTTGTACAGAAGAGAAAAAAATCAGTGTGCAACAAGTGTTGAAATCCTTTATCCTATACAACTATTAAATCCAGGAAAATGTTGAAAACAAGGTGACTATATTAATCCCCACAGGAGACCTTGGAAGGCCATACCCCCCCCCCCCTCACTACACCTGGAAAACAACAACAAAAGCAGAGCTTCTAACCCCCAAAATATCCTCTAGATAATATGCAGGCATTCACATTATTCCTTTGGGCTTTCCTGGGTCATTTCAGGCCAAGGGAATGGCTTTTTTTTAATAATAGGAAGTGAGCAGAAATCACTTCCTCTTAATCAATCTCCCCACCCAAACATGGTGGAAATGCCTCAACATGTCCCAAAGGTGTTTGAGGGCAAACATATTTTTGAGAAAAAAAGAAAAATAATTTTGAACCCCTAATAGGGTGGAGAGGCCTCTAAATAGAATAAAAATGCTTTTCATGTTCCCCAGAGATCATTTGGGGCATTTTGGAGCACATACACAAAAGATGCGTGTTTTTTGCTGCATTTTTTGAACCCAGAGAAGCAGACCTTGCCCATCCCTTATATTAAACGGAGGCAATTCACTTGAGAGGAACCCTGTCCCTTACGACATCTCAATTCAAAATGCAGTAATCCAATAGGATCATTTGTATAGTTTTCATGCAATGCTGAAATATTAAAACATAAAATATAATTTACTCTTTTTTGGAGGGCCAAAATGTGGTTCATAGCCACCTGGAAAGAAAGCAAAGAAACAAAGAGCAGCAATTGGTAGCTGATGACATGCAATCTTACTCTGATTGACAAACGTATAAACTAAAGCAACACAGTAGACATCTTGAAGAAATCAATGATAAGCAATTTGGCATTAGGTAAAGTAAAAGTTTTCAACAAGCAGTCAGAGGTTAAAGCCCCATCCCATTACACAAAAAGACATATTGAAATTCACTCTACAATGAGCATTATTACTACACAGTACCAAATAGTAATAAATATTTGACATCATGGTTACATGTTGAATTTATGTATTATTGTCAATCAAAATTGCTGATTTTTAAAGAAGAAAATTTTACTAGGAGTGATAATTTTTTTTGTATATAAGATTTAAGTGTCAAATTTGAAGGGAGGGCACTTCAACCATGCAGTTTTGTTTTCAAAATTAAGAAAGAGTATCGAGTCACAGACAGATAAATGAACTGGTGAGTACAGCAAAGACAGTATCAGGGTTGTTGTATGTCTTACGGGCTGTATCGTTCTCTTGCCTTTCCTCCACCTTCCAGCCATTCAGGTCTTATAATGCTAATCAGGCCAATTACAAATGCATACAAAGTGCCTGATGTAATCTGTCAGCAGTGTTTCTGAAAGAAAATAACTCGCACCAGTTCAGTATTGGTCATTAGATAATAAGGATTGATAAAAAGGAGGGGGCAAAATGTTAAAAATGCTACTATTGATTAGAACGCACCTTAATAATGAAACTGTGGGCCTGGGGACGAAAGCCATGGATCATTTTGACAATTCGGCCTTCGACTGTGGATGAGTCCGAATGGAGACAATTAATCCCTCGGAGTCACAAGTCGCAAATAAAGCAGTTGTTGCTCATTACAACCCGACCTTGCTAAATGGCACCAGTGACTTTCTGTGAGTTGAAAATTTTCCAAAGCTCCATGGAGAAATGATTATTTCAAGATGTAGATTTGGAAATGTTTTGATGGAAATCAAGCAGATCAACAGGAGTTTTTTCCGCCTCGCCAGTCCAGTAGGATGGGTGTGCAAGTGCTATAGCATTTTCCGTACCATTTTCAAAAGTAAACATTTTTAGGAAATAAATAAAGGCAGAGAAGACTCCATTCAAACAGCATGTTATTCCTCAGTGGGACATCACTTGCTGACAGTCAGGAGAAAGATTTGCTTACTTCTGCTGAAAAATATTCTGAATTTTGGCTCTTACGAATAGACTGGTTTGTATTTATTTATCATGTGTAAGTGCTGAACTGTTACACTTGAAAAGTTGAGCTGGTAGATTTTAGGAAATTCTGTGGTTTTTAATCCATTTAAGAACCTGTCAGGACCCAGGCTGCAGAACACCAATAACCATGCGCAGAGACCAGAATCTATCTAATATCTTTATTAGGGAAATATATAAAGTTAATAAAAATAAGTGTAGAATATAGTTCAGAAGTAGACCTTTCAGGAAAGGTCAAATATAGTCCAGGAAAACAATGTCCAATATGTGATATTAAAGTCCAAAGTTATAATCCACTTCACCGAAACACACACTATTTGGCAAGCAATAGTGTGGGGAACTGTCCATAGTCTTTGAGGCTTAAGGTAAATCCGAAGGAAACTGGAAAACAAGGCTTGAATCAGAGAAGCAAGGTCCGTGGTTTAAAACGCAAGGCAAGGCAAGACTTGAAACTTGGCAAGATCAAACTTGAAACAAGGCAAACATGAATCAAAAACTGAGTCCATAGAAGTCCATGGTACAAGGCTGGGCTGGAAACTTGATCCGGGATCTGGGAACTGGAGTACGAAGTCTACACACGATCTCACTCCTCAAGCCGACGAATTGACTCCGCAAGGATTCCTTTGCGGGCAAACACCTATATAGGGTCTTGTTTTTCCGCCAAGGAACACTTTCTCTGGGGAACAAGAAATGAAACCTATACTGTGTCCAGATGCATGACTCCTTAAAGTTTCCCAAGGGAAGCAGACTTAATCAGCTAATTGTCTGGCAGCTATCCTGGCGCTCCGGCGAGTCGCCTCTCGAGCGCCCCTATCTTGATTATAACAATCCCGGCAAGAAAATGGGGGAGATTTCTGCTCAAGGCTTGTTTGGCTGACTTCTTGTGGGCAAACATCTTGCAGGTGCAAGGGCTCCAAATCTGGCAGAAACGGTGGGAAACCCAAGTTTTCCTCTTCATCTGCCACAATAGTACATGGAACGGGACTACATGGCCCATGAGTCATCACAGAACCACTGCCTAATTTTGGAGTGCTAGTGCCTATTTGTTTAAGAGATTCAGAGCAATGGCAGCATGCAGGCCCAGTATTTAAAGTGGGCTGTACAAGGTAAGGGAGCTGCAGACACACATGGAGTAAAAATATAGCTATAAAGAAAGCCTGAAGTTGTCAAGTCTACCAGTCCACCAGGCTGTGTAATGTAATCCCTGTTTGATAGAAGCCAGAAACTGGGGGATCTCTGCCTCCACAGGTTCCAAGACTACATCCGACAATCTCCAACGAAAGTGACAATTTCCCCTTTGTTTCTCATCTGCCCCAAAGGCCCAAAATCGGGGACTTGGTTAAATAGGATTCATCAGTCGACAGCATTCCATTTATTCTATCTGCTTGCTGTCTTTTAATTAAAACATATATCCCAGGGCTATTCAATAAAAATTAATTCCCCCTGACCAACAGAGAAAACATAAAACAGAAAAGTATATATTGCTTTAAGTAATCTTATCAAATCAAAGAGCATTCTGGACCAAAAACAAGACAAAAATAAAAATATTCCTCATGCCAAACCATCCCTCCCCGCAACCCCCCCCCCAAAAAAAAACATCAGATGCAAAGTAAAAGTGGTCTCACCTTAGAACCAGTGCTGTCTGTCCCCATGATATTTCAGTAAGTATTATGGAGTTTTGTTCTTTAACTTAACTTTGTCCCATAAGTCACAAGAAACACTTCAGTGCAAACAGGAACCACTAAGATTTGGAGGAGCAAGGTGGATTCTTATACTCTGATTCTGCAGATTCAGGGCACATGTCTACCATGGCAAAATTATAAATGCTGTTCCAAAAGCAGAAATTGTGCCTTTTGATCTACAGCTCTCCTAATTCCCCTGGTCATTGACTATACTGGGAATGTGGAAGTTGTATTCCAAAATTAATGTTTCCAAGTTGTGTAATAAAGTCTGATTTTGAGCAGGAGAAATCAGAGCAACATATTTGTGTAGAACTGCAGAATTTTAAAACTGAAAGGGTGATGAATGTAATCTAGAAACCAATTGCAACTGAGGCATCCCTGAGAGATGGCTGCCCTGCACATATCTAAACTCATTCCTTGACTGAAAACCATTCATTGCTTGTATTTAATTTCTAATTTCAGCCATATTCCTTTGATCACTGAAAATTATTATAAAATGACATGTATACTGCAGTGACAAAAGAAGCATTTTAATTTTGAAAACCATTATATATACAATGATACTAATGGTGAGGAAAGGGACAAAGTGAGGAAGATTTTTCTTTTCTTGTTTTGCCTCTGACACCCATACATTTATTATGGTGAATCTGTATAACTGTTGATTCCATGGAGGTAGGACAGTTGACATATATTCTCCGCATCTTAATGATAAGTATTTTTAGATTATTATAAATTATCTACTTGTGATCTCAAAGAGCAGAAATAGATATCCAGAGTATTAATACAACCAAATGGATGTTACAAGCAAACAATAAAACCATGAATTGAACTAAATAATATGATTAGTTTTATAATAAAATCATTCCACAATTTCATGCACAAGTATAACAAAACAAATTCTACTCTGTGTAATTCAGTACAAAGTACTTGCCTAGAACAATTAGAGATAATTTTGTCTTTTCAGTCTCTCCCTTTTTTGTTTTAAGAATTTGCAGTTAAATACACCTTTAAATACTGCTAATACTTGCATCCTATATCTTTACACTTCTTTACATGTAATTCCACGTAATCATCAAGAGGGACTTTAATTGAGGCAACTTCTTTAGTTGTGTAGGAAGCATACAGAGAAGGTATGGGTGCCTTTTGTGGCTCTTGTCGTGATAGATACTTAAAAAAATAAAGCTGGGATCCTAGGTTGGCTATTAAGGCTGTGTCTACATTGGGTAGGTAACTAGTGTATATATAGCCTGGAGCAGCCTCAGATCCAGCATGTACATGCTGAATCTGGGGCCGGTGTCTAGATGGAATGGGATGGCATTGTCCCCATTGGGATGTCACCTGGTCCTTCAAACACGGAACTCCATCCCAGAACCTTCGCATGATGCATCTACTGATGTCAGAACTTTACTGTCATACAATCAGTAATAAGGAAGGGGTTGATCTACCCCTTCCTTCTTGCTAATCACCCTGTTCTGACATCAACAGATGATGGTTTCCCTCAATCTCCCTTCCTTTGCACTTATCAGCACAGGTCCCCTTCCCCTGTGTTTTCTAACACAGTTAGTTTAGACAAGGCCTTTGTGTAAATAAAGTCTACCAACTGAACCCCTCCCCAAGTCCATGGGATGCACTTGTTCAATTTAGAAAATCAATTTGGATTATTTATGATAAAGAGTAACATATAATCAACAATAATGTTTATATCATTAACAGTTATAATTATGAGAAGAAATCTTAAATGCCACAGAGAGCCTGGTGCCTGTATTAGTGCAAGAAAGAGTTACATCAGTGATTCCCAAAGTGGGCGCTACTGCCCCCTGGTGGGCGCTGCAGCAATCCAGGGGGGCAGTGATGGCCACAGGTACATATATCTTTCTGCCTTTTTGGTCAGTTCTCACTTATTCATCCATTCATCTAGCATTTGAGTGCTTAAATTTGGTGTTATAAAATGCAAGTATTCATAGTCATTTTCTAGTACTGAGTGACCTGCATGTTTACATTGTTTTATGTGTGTGTGTTGAGGTAAACTGGATGATAATTCACATTTCTCTTTAGTTCTCCCTTGGAATTGAAAGGCATATTGTCCTTCAGCATCTGAAGAACAATCTCTTGTTTGTGTCCATTGCCTTTGATGCTATGGATTTTGTGCAGTCCCATACCTGTATCTTGAGAAGTTCAATATAACCTCTCTCTCTCTCTCTCTCTCTTTCCCTCTCTCTCTTTTGAGAACACCTTGAGATGATGCAGGGGTCATTCCCTTTTTCCTTTGTTTGATTTACACTATACAAAATTGACAGATTGAAGTTCCACAAAGCCCAAACTGTAACCATTTCAAATCTTTGTACATGGTGCACACTCGTTTGTTTCTTGTGTGTTTCTGAGGTTAGTATTTCTTGTCCCAACATAGGAAGAGTAAGGCTGAAAGAGTGATGAAGTGATATTGGCTTTGCACTCATGGAAAGATGCTTACAGCCTGCATTCTACAAATGCTTTCATAAAATTTCTGAGTTTAGCTTTCTGAACAGGTTTTTGAAATCAATACAGATAGAACCGCTAACAGGAGGTAAACTACAAACCACCAGCACTTTCAATAGGATAGCTCTTTTTATATAACATTTGATATCATTTTCACAGTGTGATCTCTACTTTCATACTGTGATGGCTTTTACCTGGAGTTTAGATGATTCATTTTTGTAGTGGATACTTAACTTTTATATGAGGAAAATGCAAGAGGAGCCAGCACAGCATTAAATGAACTATAGTTGCAGTATTAAATGAACTATGGTACAGTAATAAGGCAAGGCTGCTCAGATCTTTGCAATCATACTGGGTGAGATTTGTGAACAACTTATTGATTCTTAAGTGAAATGACACATAAGGGGGCTTTTTTGGCCTGCAAATTTTTATTATCCTTCTCCTCTAATTTTGGAACCAATTTTAAAAATAGGGATATAATAGCCGAGCCTTTCCTTGACACATTGGCTTCAATGGGAGACATTTAAGCATGTGGTTTATTGCCACATTGGAATCAATGGGATTTAGAAGTAGCTTGGTTTGGTTGTGCCCCAGATTAGATAGCTGTTGCCTTTTAAGCAACTTTTCTAGAAACCTATATAAATATGGCTTTAAAAGTAAACAAGTCATTCCTTACTTACAGAAATCACACTGTGTATTCTATACGCTGCTGTATTTTGTCTTTGAATAATAATATATTACAAATAGCAATAAAACTTAACTTTCTTAAAGCATAATTCCAGTGTAATAATAATAATAATAATAATAATAATAATAATAATAATAATAATAAACTTTATTTATATCCCGCCACCATCTCCCCGCGGGGACTCGGGGCGGCTCACAATGTTACAAAAGTAACAACACAAATACATTAGCACAAAATGCACAGGTTAAAACACAATAATATAATAAAACAAAAGTTAAAACAAAAGTTAATACAACACCAGTAACCAGTGCCATCATAATGTATGGTTACACTGGGCAGTTGTCCGAGGTCCCCACGCACATAGTGCCCCATGTTAATCTATTCACAGAATGTAACACTAATTTTCCAGCCACCCACCTCGACATTCAAATCTCCCACTAAATCAGTAGAAGGAGAAAAATTACTACTTGTAGCAGAGAGTTGTTCGGAGGTGTTAGCTACCTTTGTTTCATGTCTGTAATTCCTCAGTTTTCAGAGTGTTGTTCTTTATTTAGTGTTCTGATTTTAGAGTTTTTAAATACTGGTAGCCAGATTTTGTTCATTTTCATGGTTTCTCTGTTGAAATTGTCCACATGTTTGTGGACTTATATGGCTTCTCTGTGTAGTCTGACATGATAGTTGCTAGAGTGGTCCAGCATTTCTGTGTTCTCAAGTAATATATTGTGTCCAGGTTGGTTCATGTAGTGCTCTGCTATGGCTGACTTCTCTGGTTGAGTTAGTCTTCAGTGCCTTTCATGTTCCTTGCTTGATGTTTCAGTAATTCTGTCTTTGGTGGTCCCTACGTAGACTTGTCCACAGCTGCATAGTATAGGGTAGACTCCTGCACAAGTGAGAGTATTCCTCTTGTCCTTCGCTGATGTCATATCCACTTGGCAAATGTGAATCTCCATGAACATGTGGAGACGATCTTTGGAAAATCGCTAGTCATGAAAACCATGACCTTGTTAGAAGTCAACTCTTTGAACAAGTGATATTCATAAGCATTACTGTAATGGCACACAGGTAACTCAGCTGTAAACTGAAGAACCATGTCTTTGAACTGCAAAGGACATAGGCATGCCACCACAAAAATATATTTGGCTAGCAGAGGATGGTTGTTTCTTTAAACATGAAATTGCAGTTGTAATTGTAATTGCCCAAAAGATAAACACTCCCTTGAAACCTCTTTGTTTAAAATATGCACTCAGAGATAAAAAAAATTATTTGAAACAGGGTTGTTGTATGTCTTTCGGGTTGTGTGGCCATGTTCCAGAAGCATTCTCTCCTGACGTTTCGCCCACATCTATGGCAGGCATCCTCAGAGGTTGTGAGAAAACTAAGCAAAGAGGTTAATATATATCTGTGGAAAGTCTAGGGTGAGAGAGGTCAGTGTGAATGTTGTGTAGTTAATCACTTTAATTAGCATTGAAAAGCTTATCTGCTGTCTTCTTCCTGCCTCTGGGGCATCCTTTGTTTAGAGTCGTTAACTGCCCTTGGTTGATTCATGTCTGGAAATCCTCTGTTTTCAGAGTATTGCTTTTTATTTACTGTTCTGATTTTTGAGTTTTTTAATACTGGTAGCCAGATTTTGTTCATTTTCATGGTTTCTTCCTTTCTGTTGAAGTTGTCCACATGCTTGTGGATTTCAATGGCTTCTCTGTGTAGTCTGACATGATAGTTGTTAGAATGGTCCAGCATTTTTGTGTTCTCAAATAGTATTCTGTGTCCAGGCTGGTTCATCAAATGCTCTGCTATGGCTGATTTCTCTGGTTGAATTAGTCTGCAGTGCCTTTCATGTTCTTTGACTCTTGTTTGGGCGCTGCGTTTGGTGGTCCCTATGTAGACTTGTCCACAGCTGCATGGTATCCGGTAGACTCCTGCAGAAGAGAGAGGATCCCTCTTGTCCTTCGCTGACTGTAGCATTTGTTGGATTTTCTTTGTGGGTCTGTAGATAGTTTGTAGGTTGTGCTTCTTCATCAGCTTCCCTATGCGGTCAGTAGTTCCCTTGATGTATGGTAAGAACACCTTTCCTCTGGGTAGATCTTTGTCTTGACTCTCATGTCTTGACTCTCATACTACACAACATTCACACTGACCTCTCTCACCCTAGACTTTCCACAGATATATATTAACCTCTTTGCTTAGTTTTCTCCATACCTCACAACCTCTGAGGATGCCTGCCATAGATGTGGGCGAAACGTCAGGAGAGAATGCTTCTGGAACATGGCCACACAGCCCGAAAGACATACAACAACCCTGTGATCCCGGCCATGAAAGCCTTCGACAACACAATTATTTGAAAAATTACGTATCTGGTTTACTCATAAACATTTTGTATTAATTCACTATACAGGCAAATTCTTATTGAAGTTCAGTTACAGATAGGATATAGCTTCTCTGTGTTGAGCACACAGGGTATCATTCTTTATCAATAGTTCATAGTTTTTAAGTATACTTGTACTCACTGTCCATAAGCATACTTCTGTATTGAAGCTGAAACAGCAACATGCATCCATCCACCTCCACTGAGGTCCAGACACATACATCTGCCTTCATTGAAGAGCAAACACATACAGAATACAAAATGGAGTCCTGAGTCTGAACATGCTCAGTACAATCACATGTCTATAGTCCCCCCACACGAAATAGGTACGTGAAACTGGCTTACACATAGAATACAGGTTAGCAAATATGTACATTAACAAATGAATAGTTAGAGGCTTGGGAGGTTGCTATTTTCAACATCTCATTGTGGCCGGACTTATTTTTAGGCTATATACAAAAAGAAGCACCAGTCACTATAGGGTTAGGCACTCTATTCAGGTGGCAAACTCCCAATGAGGTTTAGTAACCAATCTTTTCAGGAAATTAGGTGTGGGTCTTAGGAAAATGTAGTAAAGCTGTATTATTTTTATAGTAGAGGCAGGTGGGAAAGCATTTGTGGGATTTTCTGCCCTGTGCCTAACTTGGTTGGTTTACCTACTAGCTATGTTGGGAGTAGGGGTTATAGATGTTTGCTGCCTCACTCTAGGCAGAAAAATATCTTTGACCAGGTCTGGGACACCTGTAAAGAGTCTGAAAAGGGGCACCATTGCACCTCCTCTCCTTGCTAAACCATGTGGGAATAACATACAAACAAAACATCCAATTAAATGCTTTGTAAAAAAGTTCCAGTTTAGGAAGTAAAGCAGGATTGGACTGGCTGACCTGTACATTCCTAAAGCAGCTAACTTTTGTTGATTACCTCCAATGCTTTCCTTCACTGAGCATCATACTGTGCAAAATCAATATTTCTTTTGCTCCCTAAGGTTCTTAATTCATGCTTTCATAAAGCATCACACTTGATATTCCCTGGAATGTACAGAACACAACACAAACTCACACAAACACCTATTTAAGGGCTCAATTTTTCACTTCTATCTGGAACAGTTCAGCCCAATATGGTGAGTGATTTGATATGTGCTTTGGGATAATGTCTAGCTGAGATTCTTCTCTCTTCCTAAAATTACCTTTGGAACGACTGACTTCCTTTTATCTAATGGCAGAGCTTGAAAGAGGGCAAAAGATATCCCAAAGGAGCATTTTCAGGACAATGTTCAGATCATTCCTGTGCCTTCTGTTTAAGAATTACAGATCTGAAGTTAACTGTGTCTTTGGAACTAAATGAAATAACTCACTTTGAACAGGCTCCTTACATGATTGCTTGCATAGAAAGAGATCATGGAAAACTAAATCAGGATGAAGACGGTCTCCTGCTTTTTATTCCTTTCCTGAAGAATTTTTATCTTCTACAAAGTTGGATGGAAGGGACATTATTTTACATGATAGTCGGCATTTGTCTCTGTCACTTTACTCATGGAAGCAACACCTGTGAGTCTTAGCAGGGGGCGCAGTACCCTTCACCCCTGAAGACAGGAGCGTAGCTGAGTAGGGAGGGCAGAAATGAGGACATCTCCCATCCAATAAGAATTCTGACACCCAATAAATGCTCCCGCTCCAATGAAATTTTCTTTCAATCCCCAGATCTCTATTATAGAGCAACTTAAACCTTCATTGGAGCATTTTGAAATACAGTTTTACGTATCTAAAGAAAATGTGCAGGCAAAGTTACTGGGGAAATGTGAACACAGCAAATATGAGTTCTAAGAACTTTATTGAACCTGCTGTTCTACTTTAGTTGAGTTACTATTGATAGAGGATGCATACCACACTGAGAACCCTCAATATTGCACTTTTCTTCATCAGTACCATTGTGCAAATTCAACAACTGTGGTCCTGAAATGATACTTCCTTACAATTTCATAATCCTGTTTTCCAATATTACTGTTGTTCCTTAATTCTTTTCATTTTTGTTTTAATTTTTACTGCAATATGATAAAAATATTATCTAGGTTAAAAGTGATACTGAGGCTGGAATCCTTTTGATCTTTTATATTAGTAAGTGTGGTATACTGGTACTGGACTACGACTCTGGAAAACCAGAATTCGAATCCTTACTCAGCCATGTAGTTTCACTGGGCAATCTGGAGTAATTCATATTCGTTCAGTCTTATGGGAAGGCAATGGCAAACCCTTCTGAAGTAAAATGTTTCTTCAGATAAAAAAACATTAGTTGGAATAAACTGGAAAGCACACTACCCCCATCTCCATCACATTAGAGAAATACCTTGGAATAAGATTATGAGTAGGATCTTAAATTAACATAGCTTGGGGCAAAACTACACATTACACTATAGCTGTATGAAAAAAAAACCCTCACCTAGACCTCTTTATCTTGCAAAATGCTAACAAGGATCATAATGGAAAAGGAATGTAATGGCACCAGCATTTAATATCTATGTTAAATAAAATTTTAGAGCTGACAAATTAATGTAGGATGGCTACCATAAATACCCTTAGGAATAGTAGTGGTAAGCATAATCTTTGTGGGGAAAAAGATTTTTAAAAAGCATATTAAAGAATCATGAGGAGTTAATAATTTGAACACTTAACAGTCCTGCATAAACAATTGAAAAAAAACTTATAAAAACAAAAATCTAAAGCAAAACTGCTAAAAGTGAGAAAATTGATTTGAAATATTGATTTGTATAGTGATAAAACAATGCAAAAAAGGGGTGAAAATGGAGAGAAACTAAACTGAAAATGGCATTAGGTAAAGATAAAGGTTTTCCCCTGACAGTAAGTTGTGTCAGACTCTGGGGGTTGGTGCTCATCTCCATTTCTAAGCTGAAGAGCCGGCGTTGTCTGTAGACACCTCCAAGGTCATGTGGCCAGCATGACTGTATGGAGCTGTGTTACCTTCCTGCCAGAGTGGTACCTATTGATCTACTCACATTTGTATGTTTTCGAGCTGCTAGGTTGGCAGAAGCTGGGGCTAACAGTGGGAGCTCACCCCGCTTTCAGATTCAAACCACCAACCTTTTGGTCAGCAAGTTCAGCAGCTCAGCGGTTTAACCCACTGCACCAGCGGGGGCTCTCAGAATGACTAACGAGCATCAAAACCATTGTAAGTTAATAATATCAGAAAATGTAAGTTGTCCATATGTCTGTAAAATATATATTTAGATATAGGTAGAGATTTTCTTATCATTGAATGGGCAGATTATATTTTTCTAGCCTTAAAGCATGAATCTCCAGGCAAATGTAAGAGCACAATGAGTTCATTTATGCTACCATCTGTAAAATGCTAAAGTTTGTTAGAGATTAATATTGATTCATATGGTGGTTAACATTGAGACCATACCCTTCAGAGCAGAGTAATTTTCACCCAAATGAGAAGAGGAATAGTTGAGTTCCAGACAATGGTGGCTGGTGACTTTGAGGGGAGAATCCATTCTGGACTTTAGTCCAAACATCAAAGGAACTACTCAAGGCGCTAAACCTACTTGAGGACTAGGTTTTGGACACAAAAAAATAGAGAAGATTATGTGCCACTTGCCAGCATAGCTTTCCCCCATCTTTCAATATTTTTCATAACATCTATAAGTGTCTCGTTTTACTAGGCTTGGTTCATAGGTGTGGCATGAAATCACAGTGGTCTTCGTCAAGAAGAGCATACATTATGGCAATTATTATGTAAAGGAGATTGTTGAAATCATGCTTGGCCTTTTCAGCAGTACAGTGAGCCATCCCCAGAAGCCTTGAAGGAAGGTGTCCAATGTTCTAGGATTCCCATATTTCTAAATTCCAATTTAAATTCAGATTCTTATTGTATCTCTAATCAGTATTTATGAGCCAGGAACCAGACTATCAATGCCTCCTCTTCAATGCAAGTTAAAGACATTTGTGCCAACCCATTACTAGCTGTTAGCACAGTTGCTGAATAGTAAATAATGGCTTAATATGTGCTAGAACATCACCTCTAAAGGCAATGTTACTGGCTGGTAAATGACACAATTTCTTTGCAGAAGTTCTAGGACATTGTTTGTATGTTGAATTCTGGAACAATTCTGGGACATTGTATGCTTCTCTTACTGTATCCTCTTTTGCCTCAAAGGGCTATAGTGAAGATGACATAGTAGTGCCCCATGTTTATTGGATAAAGCATGTAGAAGTTGAACCACGGTAAATTGACATACAGTATGCAGGCACCCTACATACAGAGATATTTTTAATTGCGCCCCCACCCTCCCCCAGATCATTTCTGGCCAGCTGGGTAACACAGGCTAGCATGGAGCAAGGCCCCTTTGATCAGCCATGATTTCAAATATAAAACTTTGTTGTATAATTGGACAGAGCCTTACCCTCAGGAAGATTTCAGACGGCATAAGAGTTATTGAGGAACGGCATTGGCCCATTTACCATAGAACAGACTGAACTACACATCTGGCATGGATTCTGGCAATTCCTTGACACAGCATCATTTGTCAAAAAGCCTGCCTGCATTTGAATTGCCTACCATTTGTTGGCGCCTTTGTAAGCCTCTATGCTAGTCTTAACCTAGAGGAGTTGTTTGAATGCCTAGAGGAGTTGTTTGATGCCTTCAAGGGAACACTCTTTAATGGAAACACTCTGAGCACCGATAATCAGGATGGTTTCCAATCAAAATTAGGAAAATGATCATTAAGGGGAAAGTAGGAGGGGGGGGAGAGATTTGCTGATTTTAAATTTTGGGAAGCACAAACCCTTCCCTGCTTTCTTGCAAGGAAAGTCCTCCCTTCAGCAGAACAGCTGAAAGAGACTCCTTAATCTGCTGATTTTGATCCCTGCAGCATCCTGAGTGAAAGGATATTCCCCCTCCCTAAAAGGAACAAGCATATTTGAGTATTAATAAACTGAGTTTCAGCACTCGCCTGGATTTAAAATAATAGTCTTTTGAAAGATTTAAGCACAAGCAGGTGTTCATGTAAATTATGAGACTTTGATTTGCCTAATAGTGCTATTTCTCACCAGCTCCCTTTCCACTATTCACACTGCTATTTAGCTTGTGGCTTCCAGCAGTGATCCAGATTTACAATCAAGCCATTGTTTTTCATCAAGTTCATCGAAAGGTAACATTTTATCTAATATCCTACCATAACAACAAGCAGCTTTCCTCTTTCACCCACCCAGGAGGGAGAAAGTTAGAAATAATGCAATGGGAAGAGTAAGAGGAAAGATGACCTGCCAGGACAATGCATTCAGGAGGAATAAGAACCCTAAAGTGGGGCTGGGAGGTGACAGATTGATGTTAACCAAGTTTCTCTAAAGTACAATAGGCCCACTTATTATGCAAGTTCATTGAACACCTTTTCATTTATACATGGAGAGCCTTGAATACCATAAAATGACTTTGAAGGACTTAGCAATGTCTAGAGAGTGTTCTCTCTACGTAGGCCTCCAATGAAATTCTATGGTCACCTTTTGACAAATCTTCTGCCACAAGTTTGACCAGAATCTAACCACAGAACTTCACTGGAAGCCTAGAGAGGACACTTCTAGGTATTGCATGGCCCTACATTCTATTCATGGTGCTATTCATATGAAACATGAGCTAGTGTAAAATCCTGTTGTAGTCTCATGATTCTATTTTGCTCTACCCATTAGAGAGCCAAAATCCACCCCTCCAGTGTATATAGGGACCATTTAGTATATCATTCAGTCCACACTGTTAAACAAACAACCTGATTTGCTCTTGGACTAATACACAGATTGGAATGCTGTAATTTTTCAGTTTTTATACTTTTGAAAACTTTGCATTAGTTTTTAACTCAAAAATCATACCATGATACCAAGTGGATATATGGGGGGGAAATAGTAGATATTATCATGATTATCTTTTTTTTTTTAAATGAAATCTATGGAGAAACAAGGCAGGATGAATTTATGAATGAATGTATGTAAATCAACATATCTGGCCATCCTTCATTGAGAGGATGGCCATCCATTCAAATATATTCCTGGACCACTGGACCCTATGAACCTACTCGATCTCTAAGATCCTCTGGGGGGGCCCCTCCTCTCGCTTCCATCTTCCTCACAGTTGGTGGGGACGAGAGAGAGGGCCTCCTCGGCCGTGGCCCCCCTGGCTCTGGAACTCCCTCCCCAGGGAGATTAGGTTGGCACCCTCTCTATCCTCCTTCAAGAAACAACTGAAGACCTGGATGTTTAGGTTGGCCTTTGGTGAGACAGTCACTGGATGACCAGCCTCAGTTGGCATTATAACTCTATCCTGAATTTTATTGGGTCCCTTTTATTCTGGTATTTTAACTGATGATGTTATTTTTATATTGCTGCTGCAGTCCTCCCCACCAATGAAGTCGACTGAATTGTACTTGGTGGTTGATTGATTTACTGCTGTATTAACTCTTGTTTTATTGTCTTACTGTGTTTTTTTGTATATTGTTCAATGTATTTATGCTGTTGTTTTTGTAAATTGTGCTAGTTGGGCCTTGCCCCATGTGAGCCGTCCCGAGTCCCCATGGGGAGATGGTGGCGGGGTATAAATAAAGTATTATTATTATTATTATTATTATTATTATTATTATTATTATTATTTCTCTTCTGTTCCTCACGTACATTCCCTTTCCTCAGCTGACTTCAAATCTGGCTTTTTAGGCTGTGTCTACACAACCTGGACAAATCCAGAATAAGTTGCTCTGCAGCTGCTCCAGTGCAGCCTGGGAGCATCCCCAGAGCTCTTTGACTGTCCACATGGCCAGTCTGGCTGAGAGTACATCGGGACCACTGCCTTGCTGCTGGTAAGCAACTTCCTTCCAGAGGATTGCTAGCAACATCACATTTCTGGTGATCCTGGTGTGACATCGTGGTGTGACATCGCCTGGTATCCTGGTGTGACATCGCCAAAAAGGCAAGATTGTCAGTAAGCCTCTGGGAGGGACCTGCTTACTGGTGGCAACATAGTAGCAGAACAGTTTATCAGGCCAGATCCAACCTGATCCGGTTATTCATACCTTTGAAACTGTAAGATCACCCCAGAGCTTCCAAAATGTTTTCAAGCCAGTCCTGTGTTCCATTGATCTGGATTAATAGCTGTATGCAGCATTTCTTCTGAATCTAATCATGTGTCATGTGGAATCTCAGAAACAGCTGACCAACAAATCCACTTTACTTTGGCAGTGTAGACCAGACATGGGCAAAGTTCGGCCCTCCAGGTGTTTTGGACTTCAACTCCCACAATTCCTAACAGCCAGTAAACTGGCTGGGATTTCTGGGAGTCAAAGTCCAAAACACTTGGAGGACCAAAATTTGCCCATGCCTGGTGTAAACACTTCCTTGTTTTTTGTTCCAGGTTCTTCCTTGCATTAATAACACTTAACAGAGGGATGAGGGAGTATTCCCCTAGTACAAGCCTTGTAGAGAATGTAGAGAAATGGTTGAGGTTTTTTTTTTTCATGAGTCTGCAGTTCTTTCTTAGTTATTGTGGACCTTAGGACATGAGCACTGAATTTTCCCCTCCTTTTTTTTTTACCTGTGCAAACTCTAGGTTCCCCTGAATGTACTGATCTTTTGGTCTTTCTTTCTCAGGCCTGGGTGGTGTCATTTTGGCTTCTTAAGGCTTGGCAATTAGTCCTAAACATTGTTAATACAAATGTAATTAGTCAGCATGACACTAAAGTCCAATGCATTTACCCTCAGGTTTCAGGGACTGTTTTAAATTTTTTGTTTTCTAAACATCAAGCTGCTTTTGCTCAAAGAGATAGACAATACAAAAGACAATGTTTTGAATGTTTTCTTATCAAAAAATGTAAGTATTGTATGTCCTACTAAGCTGCTTGAATAGAACCTTGTCAAGTTACCACATTACTCGACATGTTGCTGATAATGAATACATAACTGCCTGAGATATTGAAAACTTGAAAGAAATAAATACAATTTACTGCAGAACTGCTCAATGGATAACCCAAGGCCACATTTTCTTTTGTTCCATATGGATTGTCTGCTGTCTTTGGTCTGTTGGATAAAAACAATGACAATCTGCTTTTAACTTTTTGAAAAGCCAAGTGGTGCTTTGCATGGATAACTAGAGAAAATAGATGGTGATATATCACCTTTATGTACAACTTAATCACAAAAGTACCAGTGAACTTTTCCCCCAGAACAAGATGTTACTATCTTTTCCCATATATATTAGAGGTTTTCCAGCCATTTGTAGCTGTGTTACAAGTGCATTTTGTGGGGGTTTTTTCACATCCAGCTGCATCCTTGGTCAGTTAGCTCAGAAGCAAGTCATACTGAGCCCAATGGGATTAACTTTCAAACCAATGTGTGCATCAGATTGTGTCTATCATTCTTCACCAGATACTGGCCTAAATCCGATAGTTATTGCCAAATAGAATAGATACAATGAATCAGTCAACTGGTCAGTCAACTACTGTAAGTTTTATTGATTCAATAATTCCACTCTGGTTGCAACTAACACTGGATTTAGACATGGTAAGGCAATCACATTTTTTAATATAAACTTTCAAAAATTGAGTTTTGGGTCCTAAAACAGAGATTTCTAAAATGGGTTACAAACTGTCAGTTACACTTACATTGCACTGAAATCAATGGAAAAATTAATCATGATTTTAGAGATCTCAATGGGATATATATAAAACTACATGAGCCAGAAAATCTGAGTGTGGTCTGGAGTAGCAATATTCCAGCAAAGTCCTAGTGGTGTTTACACTGCCCCCTCCCATTCCACAGCAGAGTCACAACTATCCTTTTGGGCCAAACCTGACTCCCTGCTTCTTTCCCAAGGTTGCACAGGCACCTTCGCTTATGTCAAAGGGGCCTGGGGATAGTCTACGGAGCTCTGTGGCTGGCTGTCATGGTGACAAATAGCGGTTCCATCTCCTTCTCCCTGTGCCATGAAATGGAATTAAAAGGGGATGGCAGCTCTGGTGCTTGTGGACAGTAGACTGGTTTGAATTAGAACTTGTTCAGCTGTTTATACCAACCCTGAAGTGTGAGTGAATTCCTTGACTTCTGGTAATGCAGGGTAAAACCAAGATGACTGGTTTTGTCCTATGTTATGGGCTGGAGGACCTTAGATGTCATATAGATGCATGTCCTCTATAAAAGTGGAGAAGACATTCCAATGTTTAGATGTTATGATGGAAAATTTTTACTTCTTACCAGATGAGAAGTGCCTTTCTAGATCTATAAAGAGAAAGGCAGACCTCAAGGCAATATGGTCTAGAGATGCTGAAGGTTTTGTATGTTAATAAGAACGTGAAGATGGCACGGTGTCTAGTCATCTTGAGGAGAAACATTAATAATTTATATCTTCCAAGGATCTTTCATCAGTATGACATAAATTTTGATAGGTTTTGCTAAGAGTTTAGTTGCTTATGTTTGCTATGTTAATGTTTTTGTGATCTTCAGTAACATATGGTAGTAATGAAGCAAGATAATGAAATATGAAGCCCCCAAATAGACTTCAGAGTTCATCCCATCAGTGGGGGGAAAGCAGGGGAAAGTGGAAATAACAATTTTACCCTGTTCCCGCCCATCTTTCCCTGTCCTTTCTGCATTGGTCCATTTCCCCCCCCTCCCCCGCTTTCTCCCATCTGGAATTGGGTAACACCCAATGCCTGAAGATAGCTTTAAGGCATCAATTCCATGCACTATGGAAATGGAGTCCCATGGAGTCCCCCTTACATCATGTGATGGCCTCCATGGGACTCTTGTGGAGCTCCATTTCGGAAGTGCATGGAAACGGAGCTCTAAACCTATGGGATAAAGTCCTTTGAAGAAGCGCAGAAGATTGATATTTAGCTAGTGCAACGCTAGGATTTAAAAGCTATCTTATCATCTACTGTTAATTTAAAAAAATATAAACCAGCAGGTCTAACATAATTGTTGATCAATTTTGCAAAATCTGAACTTAATTAAGGAGCATATTTTAGTCAAAATTAAACACCCTTTAAGTCTCAGTGAATGGGAATTGATCTCAACTCAATGAGGCGTGCCTGTGATTGAATATGTCCTTAACAGTTACATATAAGTTTAAACATATTTTTGAAGTGTAAATCTGTACACACATCAACATGAGATAAAGTCTCAGCAAACAAAGGCATGAGGGTCAACTCATATGCATATATCTATAGTTTATTATTTGAAATTTTTTCAACCTGCCTTTTATCCTGACAAATTCCAGGATAATACATATTGTTGTTGCTATGTGTCTTCAAATAGACTCTTCTTGATGGCCACCCTGTCATAGAGTTTGCCTGGCAATATTAATTTAGAAGAAGTTTTGCCAATTCTCTGAGAATAAGAAACACAATAAAATAATCCAACATAACAAACAATGCAATAAAATTGAAAGACATCAACACAATAATACCTCCAAACAGAAAGAAACAAATAATCCAATTACAAATTCCCATACAAATAAGAACATACTGAATTAGTGCCAAAACATTTGTAATATCAGTGCCGGTGGTATTTCAACATCACTGTTCCATTAGAGAGACTGACCTTTAGTTTATAAATATATAACAAACCTCACCAATGATTCAACATGGTAAAAGGTCTCTTCCAAATTATCTTAATGCATGGGCAAGATAATATGGAAGGAGACTTTCCTTACTGTGTATCAAAGGTGCAAGGTTTTTGAAATTAAATACGAAACTCTGGAATTGGAATTAGAAGCAAATAGCAAATAAGGTTTTGGGGATAAGAAAGGTTGGATTCCAATGGGAGCAATGGTTTGCTAAGGCATAGTACAGAACAGGTAGGACGCAAGAAGGTTTAACGACATGTTATAGAAGAGGAAGGCTTTCTCTCTATCCCACCACCTTCATGGGTACATTTGGTGAGGATAATAATAATAATAATAATAATAATAATAATAATAATAATAATAATAAAAGTTTATTTGTATCCCGCCTCCATCTCTCCCGGAGGGGACTTAGGGTGGCTCACAGAAATATCAGATACAAAACAATAACAAAGTACAATAAATCAATAAACAATAACATGCACCAGTTATAATATTTCAACATTGACCAATAGAATAAAAACACACTAAAACATAGAATTTAAAACAGTGAGGTTGTAATAGATTAGCAACGTGCACATTATAAGTTGCGAACTCAAAAGCATAGCTAAAGTGCCACAGATTCGTTTGAGGTCAATTTGGGATGAGAGGAGCTCTGAGCTAATGCCAAGTAACCAGTTCCCTGCGGAGGTCATCCACCAAGGTGACCAAAGCCATCTCTGTACTATGACAGGTCTAAAGCCGGACTGAGATGGGTCCAGAAAATCGGTGTCATCCAGGAAACCCTGGAGCTGCGAGGCAACCACCTGTTTCAGGACCTTGCCCCAAAATGGTAGGTTCGAGATTGGTTTGTAATTGCTCAACATGATTGTATCAAGGGAGGCCTTCTTAAGAAGATGGCAGATGGAAATTTACCTTGAGTCAATGAGGAGTTAATTATCTTCACAAACCAGCCTCCAAACCCTCCTCTGGCCGATTTAATTAGCCAAGAGGGGCAAGGATCCGTGGCACAGGTGGTCTCTCTCACCGCACCAAGGATCCTGTCCATGTCATCCAGGTGAACCAGCTGAAAAGAATCCCACAAAATAGGACAGACATGTGCCTCGGTTATCTCACTTGGCATTGCATCTCAGCTAGCGTTCAAGTCAAGATGAATCTGAGCGACTTTGTCTGCAAAATGGTGCACGAACTCACTGCACCGGGTTGCCGAGTCTTCTGGTGCCTCCCCACCCTCGAGAGGGTGGAGGAGCTCCCCGATGACATGGAACAACTCCGATGGTCTATTAGTTGCAAATCCTGAGTTTTCTGCCAGCGGCACTCTAGTCTCCTTCTCGAGCGTTTCATCACTGCCAACTCCTCTGAAAACCAGGGGGCCAAAGTGGCTCTTCGCAATGAGAGGGGACGTTCGGGGGCGATTGTGTCAATTGCCCTGGACATCTCGCTATTATAGCAGTCCACCAAGGCATCGACAAGATTGTCAGCCTCCATGACAGGAGAATCCCCAAGAAACCTCAGGAGTCCATCAAGATCCATAAGTCTCCTGGGGCAGACCATCTTAATGAGTCCACCACCCCTGCGAAGATTCGAGGAGACGGTGAGTCTTGAACTGATCAGGTGGTGGTCAGACCATGACAACGGAAGAATATTTTGCTCTTCCACTCTGACCCCACTGCCCATCGCAACAAATACCAGGTTGAGTGTGTGACCAGCTTGATGGGTGGGACCAGATATCACTTGGGACAGCCCCATGGTTGTCATGGCAACCATGAAGTCTTGAGCTGCACCTGTTAAGGTGACCTCGGCATGAATGTTAAAGTCCCCCAGCACTACCAGTCATCGGGAGACCAACGTCACACCAGAGATCACCTCTGCTAGCTCCGGCAGGGATATGCCTTCTGAGTTGCTGTTGCCAGGCATAGGAGACTATATTGGTCTCTCTTCTTATTCTTTTCTACAAGCAGGTAAAAACCTTTTTTGTTTGAAAAAGCTTTTGGTTGTGGCTGTGTGGAAAGGTCTTTAATGGTGTTTGTTTGTCACATTTTAGTGGCTGTGTCATGATTTGAAATGATATTCTGTTGCTTCAGAGTATTGATATTGTTTCTTACTTTTTACCATTTATGTGTTTTAAATGAAATTTTTATCTTGTATTGTTGTTTATATTGATATATTGTATTATTGTTTTATCTTTTTATATTGTGAATGTATTGTGTTGCTTATATTTTGTTCTTATGTTGTTTGGGCCACTGCCCCATGTAAGCCGCCCCGAGTCCCCGTGGGGAGATGGTGGCGGGATATAAATAAAGTTTTATTTATTTATTTATTTTTAATAAAGTATTACTAATATTGATTGAATGCACCTTGTTTTAATTTATGCTGCCAACTACTTTGGGTCAGGGCATAAATTATACAAATAAAAAAGTTTTGGACTCCAGTTCTCATCACCATCCCTAAGCATAGGCCATACTGGCTGGGGATGATGAGAATAGGAAACATGCAACATTGGAAGATCATTGTTTCCCCAAACTTGAAGATAAGTATCAAAGTTGCAAAGAATGCAGCTGCTGAACTTGACAATGCCTTCCTATATTTTCTCCCTCTCTTAATGAGTTATCTCTAGCTTTGACCATTGTATGGTAATGGACAGTTTTGCTGGCAAATGCTGGAAGGCAGAGTTTGTTTCACATGTTTCAAGCAATCCCTTTTAAGTCCTCGTATATGACTGATCAGAAGTAAAACGGGAAGCACTATTAACAGCGCAGTGGCTCCCAATGGTAGTAAGCAATGATATCTAACAATGCCCCAAGGAGCTAGTTAAAAAGTGCCTCACACACTTCAAAAAGCACCTTTATGTAACTGCATTTGAAAGCTGTCAGTTGCTGGTAGAGCAAAAGAGTTTCTGCACTGGAAGGGGGATTGCACCATTCATTTCTTGGTAATTTGGAAATCATAATAAAGCAATGCTTAATTTTGTTTCTCAAACCAATTGGCTAATGGTTTTAGCATTTAAAAAGAAAACATAGGAATAAGAATTTAATAGTTGCATTTTCCTTTCCTTGGTAGCTGGGGTGCCAAGGGATCTATAGCACCAGCAATTTTATACACCCTTCTTAAGAACAGAGGTGCAGGGAAATATGATATAGCCTGTACATGGACGGATTCATCCCTATTTTATCTGCCATGTTAAGCTAACTGAAAATTCCCAAGTAAGGAATTTCAATATTCAACATCCCTTCCATTTTTAGTCTTTTGAACAAAGGCTGTACTCAAGAAATTGGAACTGGATTTAGGCTTACTTGGAGCAAAGACAGGGGAAGGGAGTGAATCTATCTGTTTCACTTTCTTCCACATTTGAATTGTTTAAAACCTTCCACCCTGGCAAAGCATTCAAAAAGAATTAAAGCAACATTCTCCCTCACTTGCACAAGTCACTTCAATAGGTACTATTCCTAGCAGGCAGAGAAATGTGTTTCACCAGTTTGCCTCACATATGTTGAAGTTGAAGAGCCTCTTGGGAAAAAAACCAAGAACTGGCAGCAGTAATTCAAAATACTCAAACTTCTAGATCCATCTTTTAGACTCAAACCCTCAAGGCCTTGGTGGGTGAAGTTATCAGTTATGGTATCTTCTGCATTTTCATTTTAAAAAATTTGTTCCATCCCAATTTTTTTTAGTAAATTCTCACATTGACATTAATAGGATTTAAGGCAGGAAGTCAAAATCCTGTTCAGTGTCAAGACATACATACCTTTTCGTTTTCGTTTTGTAAATCTCGGAAGGCTCCCAAAGTCGGTTTCGCAAGGAAGCAAATCTGAAACCAAAGCCAAAAAGGCTGTCTTAGTGCCTTGCCTTTCCTCTGTAAATTAATGGCCTTTCACCATTAGAAGAGGCTGGAAAAGGAGGGAGAAAGCAGAGTTTGCTGGGAAAAGCACAGAACTCTGGGAAATGTAATTGGGAAGGCTTGGAGCCCTATGCCAGAGTATTTAAAAGGCTCTGCCCTAAACTACATTTCCCAGAATGCAGTGCTCAGATCAGAGAGATTTGTCCCTCCATAGCCAGCCAGAGTTCCAATAAATTTAATATTCTACACTACGATTTTTGTTCCTGGGTTATAAATGTCATTTCCTAATTGGTTCTATCATAAAAATATAGCAAAGGTTTATTAAACTGCAAAAACTTTGTCTTTGTGTAAGGGACATCGTGTTATAGCACATTTGCTTTCCACCAATTTAACATCATCATTGATGTTAACATTTAACATTTAACAAAGTTTTTGATGCCAAAACAAAATTCCCATAGTAGAACCACTACTTTCAAAGTAAGGACTACAGAATTAAACAGGAAATAACACTTTCAAATTAGAAACATATTTTATTTATTATTAGAAAATGTTCCTTATGAAAACTTTGAAAATTACCCAAAACTCAGTGGATAAGTGAAACATTCTGAAATTTGGTGGGCTAAGAGTGGTAAATATGTTCTACCCCAATAGCTGTAAAAATGAGGGAGACAGGAACTCCTGAAATTTCCCCAATTATAGTAATTATGTGAAATTACTATAATGAAATAGTAACAAAATTACGTTACTCTCGTTATAGTAACAGTCTTTACTAGCTATGCTTTAGAAACACTTTAGAATCAAAATGCCAGTAACCCCCAGTTTTGTAATGACTTTTGAACCAATTTTTAAAGAATTGCACAACCCTAAATTGCTTATATAGTAGTAATGTTTTGGACAAAGTTTCTTTGATATTTGATGCAGGGCTTCCAGGAGTGGGTTGGGGTCATGGTGAAGATCCCCCCCGCTTCTCCTCAAGATCAGACTAAAAATATTGTTGTGGAAACACAGCTCACAGCACAAAGTTACATACTGCTATTCAGAATTGTGTATGCATTGTACATACAATATAAAAGCAAGTTACAAACAAGATAGGTTCTGTAGGTTTGTTCTTAAGTTGATTTTTTAATGTAAGTCAGAACAGGTACATTTTTAAGTGTAACTTGAGTAAAAAATATACCTTTTAAAGCTTTGGATAGCATAGGGATGTGTTAACACACCTGAAAAGTTTATTTTGCTGTCTGTGCCCATTTTTAGAAGATTTCACCTCACTTTCTGTCTCTGTAATAATTGGCTTTTTAACATTTTGGGTTGTTGTGAAAACAAGGACACTTTTTCCTCATTATATATCTTCCAGGAGTAAATTTCCCTTCGTAGGAGTAGATTTCTCTAATGTCCTGTTGTCTCACTCCTGTTCTTAACTATGAGTCAGGCATTTGGCCAGGGGAGGAGGCTTTAGGGGTTTCAGCCCCCCCCTCCCAAAATTCTCAGGGTGGTCCGTGAGAAGGCCTTACATTTATTATTTAAACTGTTATGTTTATTCATATCATGATCTGATCACCATGCTCAATATATCCCATTTGCATGGGGGTATTGGAATAATGATACAAAAGGTTTGCTAGGGTAGATCCTCTCTCACGCAGACTCACCCCCCCCCCCAAACAAAATCCCAGCCCCCCCCCCCCAAAAAAAATCAAAATCCTGGCTATGGGCCTGCTATGAGTTATTTGTAAGTTGGATAGTTGGGTTGTTGTATGTTTTCTGGTCTGTAAGTTAGATGTTTGTAACTTGGGGACTCTGCCTGTATATCCAGTTAGGAATTGCATTAGAATGTAATTATGCACTTTTTAAATATTTAATTAATAATTATTTCTTGAGTACAGTCTATATTAGCCAATAACTGACACAATTTTGAAAGCAATTTTTAAATTCATGGATTTGATAATGTCAAAAACGAAAAACAAATAAGGACTCCATTGAGAAAGATACAAAAATAAGCAATGCAGTTCTTCTCCAGGCTTCTAGACCAGTGGTTCTCAGCCTGTGGGTCTCCAGGTGTTTTGGCCTACAACTTCCAGAAATCCCAGTCAATTTACCAGCTCTTAGGATTTCTGGTTGCTGAAGACTAAAACATCTGGGGACCCACAGATTGAGATACACTGTTCTAGACTAATTTGTATGAATTTCTGTTTCTTTCCTTGATTCTGGACTTTTCCAGCAATCATTCCAGTTTTTGGATGGTGGGAGAACTACCCTCATTATAATTATCATTATGTATGTATTTATTGCTTACCCATTTCTCCCCACGGTTGATAGTGGATAGCTCCTTACACAAGCCTAAAAACAATAAAAGTGGCAATGGAGCATGGAGTTATGTCAGTGTACTCTTCCAATAGATGTCTAGGCATTGCCTTACATCTCCTTGAAATCCATGAGGTAGTGATCTGAGGTCCCACTGAAATCAATGGTACCTAAATTAGTCATCTGAAGTCCCTCTGATTTCTGTTGCTCAGCTATAAGTGCAACTACAATTGAATCCAACCCCACCGTCCTGCTCTTGTATAATTATCTTTTGGTGCTTTCACAAAAGGTTTGAATAATGCAGGTCTGAACATCGTTGTAGTTTGCATAAAATGGATTGCATTTATGAGACAATGAATGGGAATACTAGCTTGTGAGACAGCCTATGCTCTTTATTTGTTGCTTTACCAGGGTTCTGTACTACAGCCCAAGTCCTATAAGAGCCCACCTAGGAGTGAAATTACACCACGTTAACATTAAAACACTTGTATGTTCTTTTTATGGCTTCTATTTGTGAAGGAGATAAATGCACATCTACAGGAATAAAACATTTTTCCTGATTATGACAAACGGTATGTTTCTTTTCCCTTGCGGGATGTAATAGGAATATCAATGTTTTACGTTTCATATAAAAACCCAAGTTTGATAAAAGATGAAACACATTTAAAGGAGTTGTTATCTCAGTTATAGGTAAAGTACCATTATACTAAAATTCATAGGCTCAGGATTGTAAGTGCTGTGGATTTGCCGGCTTGCTGTGAATCCAATCAGTTCTGAATGCATGACACCCCAAATCCAGACACAATGGGCAAGAAAAAATGTTATTCATTATATATTAAAATCTTTATTCATCAGTCCATCTATCCACTCACCCATTCATCTCACCTTTCACTTTAGCCTTGACATAGAGACTAAGCCTGCAGTGTTTAATTAATTAATACGTTCAATTATGCAATTAAAATCTTGTGATTAACTAAAATTATGCCTCCAATTAATTGGGTAGCATTTTTAAGAAATGAAAAGATGGATCATTTTAAATAATACAACACATATTAAAAGTTTAGAGGTCAAGCACCAATATAAAAAAGAATTCTTACCTCAAAGAGAGAAGAGTGTTTCTTTTAAGATGTTGTTTGCAATGACTGAATTGGATTTCAGCCAACTAAACACAAAGAAAAACCTATTGTTTTTATCCATATACACATTTTCGAAATCAATCAGTTGAAGGTTGATTGACTCAATCAGTTGAAATGGAGAATTAATTGTAGATGTTTTTAAATTGGGTGACATATCTGGTTTTAAAATCCACTAGTAATTAGGATTCTATATGTAATATATACATATACCAGAGCTTGAAAAGCTTTAAAAAAAAAAAAAAAAGACAGTGCATTAGTGCTACTTTCAAAAAGAAAAGTATTGGTTGTTACATGTTACTTTGACAGTAATGTGTTAGTAAAACAGAACTAACATTTGGTTTGGAATAAAAAAATCTTTAAAAAAGAAAATGGAAAAAATACCTCCAATTCCTATGCTTGTTTATGCCTCTGTCACCTAAAAAAAACCCTCTTCAAGTAAGGCAATGAAAGCTGGGCTTCATCTATTTGTTTAACATGTTACCTGTATCTTTGTACCTTGTGATGTGTTCCAATTCTCGTGTTTAGGAGCTTCTTTGGAATGACTGGTTATTCCCAAGGTTTGCTCTGGCTATTTCACTACCACCATTCTCTTCTTGGTGCACTCTTCTGGTTGGGTCAAGACCAGACTAGTCACAGTGATTGGGGTTAAGAGAAGGGTCAGTGGAAATCCTTAAATCAATATCAGAGGATTCAGTGAATATTTAAAGTGGGGCTAGAGCAATGTGGTTGAGAAAAAGATGGAAATACAGATCACACACAAGAACAGAGAATGAAGTAATCGCTACTGATTCTTAATTTGAATATTGGGTGCATTTGAAGAATAGTATTCCCAGATATGCATAGCAAAAACTTATTTAGGCCAATTTTTCCCTTTTCTGTTTCTGGTTGCTGAGGCAAGTACCTACCCATAGTGAATAGAAAAAGGAGACACATGTTTCATTATGTCTAGTTTAACTCCCAGGCTTTTGAATTCGGTCAGTTCTTAGCCTTTTTTCATTGCTATTGAAATTGCTATTGCTATAAATTTGGAATATAATTAGACTGTTTCACTTGCTACTATGCTGCTCTAGGACTTCATCGCACAAGGGGGAAGGGGGGAATCATCTTCTTTGTGTGGTGTTTTTTGGGGTACCGTCTTCAAAGAAGATGGAGAATTTACTTACCCCCATCACACAGGATCATCTCCTTCTGCTTCTAGCTCAACATTGCAGCTTTATCACAACAGAGTATGGATCCACTTTAAATCTGTTTCGGCCTCCTGCAGAATTCTGGGGTTTGTAGTTTAGTGAGGTCAGGACCTGTCTGGCCGAGCACTTTAAAGGCCCCTCCCTAAACTACAAGCCCCAGAAATTTATAGGAGGCAGAAACCAGATGTAAAGTGGATTCATGCTGTGGTGTGATGAGGTCCCAGGCACTGTTCTTGAGACACCACTTCTGTGGGATCCTTTGCTCTAGAGGAGACAAGCACCTTTTTTAAAACACTTCTTTCAATGGGTCCCCCTTATGTGCTTCCTGTCATTTGTGGTCTTTCAACCACTAATGAAAACATAAGGAGCATTAGCAGTCCAACCACAAGAATGCAAACATTTTCACATCACTAAAATGATCTAAAATGGAGTTGCCATCCCACCTAAAATAAGTACCTTTAGGCATTTCAAAGCGAATTGGGAGCTCTGGAATTGATTGCTCCCTGATCCCAAAAACCTCCTTTTCTACACACTTCAGAAACGAAGTACCAGGGGCAATTGACAGGAAGCACTCTTGCATCATTGGATGGGTTCTGTGGGACTCTTCAAAATACCCTTAAGGTGTGGGGGAAAGCCAGCATATAACAACAACAACAACAACAACAACAACAACAACTTTATTTATATCCCACTTTTCTCCCTGAAAAGCAGGTCACAACATTTTAAAAACAGTACAAACAACAAACACATATAACAATAAAGCCATCTATAAGTATGACATAAATAAACATTTGTATGATGATGTCCTGTAGCCTATCTAGAGCATAGAAAGCTTCCTTTTCTGGACTGAACCTCCCAGAATCCAATCCACAAAGTAAATTTCGGAAGCTCTGGTACAGCTGTAAGTTTTTAGATAGTCGCTGGTCTTGTATAGTTCATGGTTTTGTTTGTAAGCTGCCTGAAATATTCTTTGATGATTTTGAATATAAATATAACGAAACAAATCATATTATGAGGATATCTACAGATAGCTGACGCTAGAAAGCCAGAAATAATCATCAAAATAAAATGCCAGGTTTTACCTGTGTATAAAAACTAGTGACACTGAGACTATGGTGCAATGGTGACAACATGCTTTCACATCAGTGACACTATGCTGTGGCTGCAAAGTCATTGGCATGATCGACGGAATCCACTCTTAGAGGATAGTGTGTTATGTCTGGATAAAAAGTTACATAAGGCAATGAGTAGGGAGAGCTGGGGGTGGAGGAGAGATTTTGTGAAAAGAGCAGTGAAGCAGATCAAGAAAATAAAATAATCCCGGGGACTGTGTCCAATTTTTCTAACATTTATAATAATTGACTTCACCGGGATTGCCTGGGTGTAGCTGAAGTCCAAATTAGCCTCCAGTGAGTCTTGAATAGTGTCTTAAGTCGATGGGATTTTTAGTACTGTAAAACAGATATGACAAAATATTTTCTTTGATGTGGGATAGAAAAATAAAATGGATCCTGGAAGGATATTTCCATTTGCCTTTTTCCCCTTAAGCAGTGGTCTTTAGTTTCCTTTAATTTCACGATGGTTTCTTATCCATTATTGTCTAATAGGGGAGAAAAAATCTGCCAAGCAAAAGAATAAAATTGCCAAACATACAGAAAGTGCTTTTTGATTCATTTTAACCCTTTTAGAATGCAATCCAATGTGTATTTAATGAGAAAGAGGTCTGAGTTCCACTGCATTGGCTGTGACTTATGTTTAGGATCACCACTGAAAGCATATCAAAACAATTAAGAGAAACCCTTTCATTGGATTTTGACAATTAAGAATATTGCTGTTAGACTAACAGATAAACCCCAGAACTCATATACAGGCCTGTATCCTGCTGAAATCTATAGATTCTGCTACCTATTTGTTCTAGGCAGAACCTCTCCCTCAAAGTTGTTGTTTGCCAGATGTTTGGATTGTAACTCCCATGCACCCCAGTCGGTTTGACCAATGGTCAGAAATACAGGAATTGTAATCCAAAACATGTGAAGAGCACTATGATGGGAAGATTGATGTGTATAACAGCAAAGTTTTAAAATCAAAGACGGCTGTATCTGGTAACTGTGAAGAGATATAAGAGTGTGACATAGTGGTTTGAGTGTTAGAATATAGGACTCTGCTTGGCAATGGAAACCCGCTGGATGACCTTGGTTCAGTCATATTCTCTTGGCCCCCTTCCACACAGCTTAATAAAATCACACATTTTCTGCTATGAACAGGAATATATGGCAGTGTGGACTCTGATAACCCAGTTCAAATCAGATATTGTGAGATTTTCTGCCTTAATATTCTGGGTTATATGGCTGTGTGAAAGGGCCCTCAGCCTCAGAGGAAGGCAAAGGCAAACCCTCCCTGAACAAATCTAGACAGGAAAACCCAGTAATACGGTCACTACAATTCAAAAATAACTTGGAGGTACACAACAACAACAGCTGAAGGAATACAATCATTTTTGAAATGGAAGAACAGGAAAACAATTCAAGAGCGATAGGCAAAAGAAAAATAGACATTGGAACAACAAAGAGATATATATTTATTTTTTGTATTTTTTTCAAACAATTCCATACTGTTTTTAATTGTTTTTAATATTGTATTGTTTTAAACTAATTTTTTCTGTGGGCTGTCTTGGTTCCACTTTGGGAGAAAGGCAGGATATTAAATGAACCAATAAACCAACAAAAACAAATCCAATCTTAGGCAATGTGTTTTGGTGCTATTTATGTTCAGAATGTTATTCTTTTGAAGGATATTGATGATCCTGAATACTTGTAGACAATAAAATTTACAGGGTAGACTTATTTATGACTATCCTGAAGTATGTTTTAAGGGGTTCTTACTCTCAGATGAGTATAGAATTGCAGTTTTGTACCTATAAAACCAGCTGCCCAAATTCCTCTCCCTTTGCATTTGGTCACAAACTCCAGTGTGTCCAAGAAACAAAACCAGGACTGTGATTGTGAAAGAAGTTGCAGCTAATTTTAGACAAAGATAGGGTTTGGAGTTTAGTCTTGATAATCTCTTCTTAATAAACACTTCACAAATAAGTTCCTTGCAGGACACAAGGGAACTTAGTATGGAAACAATGTCTAACTGCCATGTCATACAAGAGTCTTTCATCAGCAGAGATTCAATATCCATGGAGGTTTTTAACTACTGAAATTACTTCCAACTTCTGTCACCCAGCAGGCCTCAATGCCACGCCAGCCGACCCTAAATGCATTTAGGATTATCTGCATACCCTGTTTTAGAAACAGTATGTGGGACCCACTCTACACTAATTGCATGAAGCAGCTGATTTCATAATGGGCAACTAATCCTAAAGAAAATGTAGATTAGCAGTTTCTGTACCTCTTTCAAGGACTGGCCAAGTGTTATTTCCAGATGAAACTTCAGCCCATGAAATAAATTGCTTTGTAGAACTTTCTACACAAATAATGTTACAAGGAGGGGGCAAATGCAAGCACTGCTCCTCTGAATGAGAATTCCTCTCCCACTGAAATGTTCCTTTCCTTTCAGTCTCCAATTTTCTAGCATTTAGAGCAGGGGTCCTCAAACTTTTTAAGCCGAGGGCCGGTCCACAATCCTTCAGACTGTTGAGGGGCCGGATTATCATTTGAAAAAAAAAATACAAACAAATTCCAATGCACACTCCACATGTCTTATTTGTAGTGCAAAAACAACAAGAAGAACAATGAAAGAACAATACAATATTTAAAAATAAAAGCAATTTTAACCAACATACATTTATCAGGATTTCAATGGGAAGTGTGGTCCTGCTTCTGGCCAATGAGATAGTCAAGTTAATTAGGGTTGTTGTTGTTGTTGTTGTTGTTGTTGTTGTGTGCCTTCAAGTCATTTCAGACTTTGGGTGAGCCTAAGTCTAAAATTTATTTATTATTTATTTACTGCATTTATTTACTACATTTGTATCCCACCCTTCTCACCTCAAAGGGGACTCAGAGCGGCTTACAAATTATATGTACATACAATATATTATATTATTAGCATAGCACAATATTAGCATTATATATTACTACTAGCTGTGCCCGGCCACGTATTGCTGTGGCGAAGTACAGTGGTATGGGAAATCAGATAATCTGTATTTTATAGGTAGTGTGGAAGAGGCCTAACTCTACCTGTCCTCTGGGGTGAGTGGGATGCTAGGAGACCAAGTGGGCGGAGCTTAGCCTTCTAATTGGCAGCAATTGGATGAAAGCAATTATTCCTCTCCCTCTAATTAGGACTTTATTTTTCTTTTCTTTTTGTTGTATGAATGTAGAGGCATAGATGAGGGGTTGTGCTGCCAAGTTTAGTGTTTCTGGGATGTGTAGTTTTGTTGTTTTGTCCTAGGCTGAAATTTCATTACCCTTTTATATATATAGATATTGAACTATACAACTATACTGTAATATTATTAGTAATATTATATGTAATATAGAATATATAGTTAATATTATTATATGGTATTATTATTAGTGTTATATTGTATTACATTATAATATTATTTTCAATATTATATGTATATACAATATATTATATTATAAAACTGAGGGTGGGGGCCAGGTAAATGACCTTGGAGGGCCGCATCCGGCCCCCGGGCCTTAGTTTGGGGACCCCTGATTTAGAGGGTGAGACATTGAAAAACATTTCTTCCCAAAATATTTATATTTGCTATATTCACATTCCCTTTGTCTGTTTGCCAAACTGTTGTCTTTGGATGCCCAAACTGCATTTCTAAATACTCAACTGATACTGTAGGGAACTGGGGAAAATTCTTATTTGGAAGAAATACCCTTATTTTGCTCCACTGTAGCTACGTGTCTGGTAATATCTTTTTTGTAGGACTTTCTGTAATTATGCTTCTTGAAAATATATTAGATGTAAACATCTTTCATGAAATATTATTTCAGAAATGATGCCATGCAAATCAGTGGTGTATGTTTATGTGTGTGATGGTCCTTACAAAATGTGAAATTCTATATGTCTTATATTTAATAACAACAACAACAACAACAACAACAACAACAACAATAATTCTTGCCTGCCTCTCCTTGTGCCTTGAGGCAGGTTACAACATTTGTTGTGTTTCTTGGAATCATATTAGCATTTCCTTTCTTTTCTGGTCCTGGATCATGTTGTATGACTTTTCTTTTCTAACTGAAAACTGTGTGGGTACTTATATGTGCATTTTTTCTACCCAGTTTTTTTAAACTCCCCTTATTTGTGTGCATTTTCCCACTCACAGAAGTATGTTTGTTCCACTCTTTTCAAATGTTTGCATTTTAAGTCATGCATATTTGGAAATATGTATACTATATGTGGAATATTTTCTTTGTAAAATGCATCATCAGCCTTGGAAATTGATACATTTATTTCCTTCTTTGAAATATTTTTATTATATAATTATATACAGTACTTTATTATAGAATTATATTATATAATTTTAACTACATAAAACTACATTTAAGTTGTAACCCAAAACAAAACAAAAAATACACATACAATACGTCAGATGCTTCTACTTAAACCTCCCCATACCCTACTCTACAACTAAACTGAATGTCACTTTCAACCTGTCAGATCTCAATTGCAACAACTGTGACTAGAGAAAGGGATTTTTTTTAAAAGAGTTGAGTTTGGTGATTGATTATTTGGAGGGAAAATGAAGGCTAGAAGTAATTCTAGGATGTTAAAAATAAGTAGAATTTAATGATATCTAGAAGTAATACTGGAAGTAGAATTTAGCCCCATTATTAACTCAAAATACGTTGATTTTGTAATAAAAGAGGTAGAATTGGTTCAAGAACTGCAATAAAAATGAATGGATTTCTGAGGCAAGTTGTGCTTCACTCCATTCATACTCTTGAGAATCGCAAAATGGACAAAGAGAAATACAAACCAGTGAACTACCTTCTTTCCATAATTGGTTCTCTACAGGAACAGAAAGAAATTATATTGGACTTGAGTCATTCTTCTTGCAAGGAATATACATCTCACCCACAAGCATTTTTTTTTTACATTTGCATGACTTAGAGGCATTTCAAAGCCATATGGTGCACACAAAACAATCCACATATTTTAAATCCTGGGTGGTTCAAAAATGTGCAATAGGAAGCTTCAGTAAATGGAGTAAAATTGCATAAATTAGGAAAACTGTGCAAATAGACATGTACATTGAGATTTGCAAACCCACAATGGATAGCATATAAATAGTGCATATTAAAAGCAGAATCATAGCACCAATGATAGGGTTGTAGCCTGAACCATAAAGGAACTTGTCAAGTTTCTGAAGTCTGTTTCCCCAAATCTGTTCAGTACCTTGGCTAGCTCCTTTAAAGCCTCTCAAGCAAATTTACCAGCTCTCTGAGTGTCACTTCTAAATAAAGTAGATTTCCCCCTATTCATGGATTTCTTTGAAAATTGACCCAACCGCAGGCTTCTTTTTCCTCTCTCTCTCCCTCTCCCTCTCCCTCTCCCTCTCCCTCTCCCTGTATCTCCAGATTCATTTATAAAACATCTACTTTTTGCAAGTAAGCAATGTAAACTATGCAGATTGTCACTCAGCCACTCAGTTTACTATAAAAAACAATGCAGTCTTAACAAGATGATGTGAGTGTCATTTTACTGTGTAGTAGTAATGATACTGCAGCAGGCCTGTGATCTTCCTAGGAAATGACTGTGGTGCATGATGAATGTGAAATGTGAGTGATGTGCCACGACTACAAATGGGCCATTATCTATTGTGACAGTTATGTGACTCCAAAGATGTTGCCAAGCTCCAGGACTTTGATGTGGCTTTATTGCCATAACTGTGACATTGCTTGGATGTCACAGGAAGCCCTGTCATTATTTTGCCATTTATACACTTTCATAGGCCAAGTTTCACAGAAAATGTGAGGTTGATGGAGACATACTTAAGATGTCCTAGGGGAAAGCCTTGGTGGAAAATTTGGATTCTGTAATATTCTAGAAACTTGAAAATTGTTCTTTAAATTAGTGGGAAATTTGAGGTTTATTTTAAAAAAAGATATTCTCACCTTTTGATGTAGCTTAGTGCATCTAGTTAAGAAGTGGAATTCTTAGCATTAAAGATCCCTGCAAGTCATTCCAAAAACGAACTCAGGTTATCTTTCAAAAACTGATACATTTTAAAGCTTTTAAATGAGTTTCCTGTGTCACGTTAAGGCTAGCACATTTTATTGTGGCATACTGCTTTCTTTTCATTTCAGAAAATAGAGTCTGGCTCAAAAAATGCACACCAGAGTAAACGTGTGAATCTTTAACCTTTATTTTAGCAGTACATTTTAGCCCCATGATGCCAGTGGACAAACACCAACTGAGACTAATCCCCCCCCACCCAATATGATATGTGGGAGATTGAGGAATGGTCTACTACTGTTTTGTGGTTGGAACATGATACAGAGAAACTGAAATAAGTGCTTGGATGAGAAATAACTCTTTCTGTGCTCAAAGGTGTGTGGACAGGAGACAAACACTCACTTGATCCTGCCCAGGAATACCAAATGCAGATTCAAAGTAATGAGAGGCAGGAATGAAAGGATTTGGTGGATATCCACAGATGGTTCACTGTAAACACTCAAAGATATCTCTGGATATAAGGAAGTCTTAAAACCTGTACTACGGACATCACCTGGGGGTCTTCCAGAGATCCTGGAAGACAATGCCATTGTTGTGCATCTGGTTATGAGAACATTCCTCTCCCAGCTATTACATGGGCATGTTGGGGTATACAGGGGGAAAAAACAATCTCTGGGCTGGGAGAAGGGAAGTGTGATGCTATGTCTCTTGATGCAGGATCTCAAGTTTGGGACTTCTTGTTGGGGCCATGGCTAGGATGGCTAACTCCTTTTTTTTAAAATTTGCCCCTCCCTCAAAGTGAATATTCTTTCCACTCCTAGTCCACCCAAAGGGGTAAACTCTATGCAAGTAACCTTCCCAGCATCAAATGGTGCCTTCATATTGGCTGATATAGTGAGCACTTGGTATCCCTTGAGTTTGGTTCCAGGTCTCCCTGTAGATACCAAAATCCAGTAAAATGATGTTCCTTATAAAATGGCAAGATCCAAGTTTGCTTTTTGGAATTTTTGCAAAACATTTTCAAGCTGTGGATGGTTGAATCTGTGGGTATAAAATCTGTGGATACAGAAGGCAGACAGTATTTCCTTTTTGCAGATTGCTAAACTTGTAATAATGTTGTGGTCTTTATTACCTCACACTATTACCTGGTTTATTTCTTCTGTCAGGTTACCTGGGCAACCTATTGCATGAATTTGGAACATTATTTCAAGTACTACTAAAAGTATAATTTGTTGTGCTACGTTTATCATGTTTTAAAAGTAATTTTGATTCACTTACGGTTATACTTTATTAAAGTAAGGAACTTTTTTTTTTTTAGAAAAAGAAGCCTCAAAATCAGTTGAGCAAACATAGATGGGCTTGGATCCATTTGTTTTAGAAGTTAGTAGAACTATCTGCTGAGAAGAAAAAAAACCCTACGGTATGTATTTAAAAGGTGATTTCACCTATTAATATCTTAGCTTTTTTTTAGCTGGAAACAGGATAGAAGGTGAAGGTATACAGATGTAATATTTTGCTTTCACCCAAGAAAGGCTATAGTTTGATTTCAGAAAGATTTAATATATTGTTTTTACTGTATCATTCAACACTTGTCCCCCCAAGAACAACAAAGAGTGTAAGAAACACGTAAGAGGGAGTTTCAAGACTAAAAAAAGCTACTATGGGATACATTTACATGGACCAGAATTCATTGACTCAAATTTATGGAGTGATAGATTGTCAAATTTCAGTGAAATGGCTGAGATATATACTGTGAAGTCAAAAGAACCTGAAATGCAAGAAGAGATTGTGATAATTATCTTAACAGTTGCAGTTCACAAAATAGTTGTGTCTTAACATGAAATCATTGTGTTAGTGAGCTAATGAATAGATCTAGTATGGGATTTTTTTTTAAACTCACTACCATTGTCCTTGGGCTTCTTTAATGTTTATTTTTATTTTATTTTTGCAGATTAGACATCATCTGTTTACAACCAATGCCATTGTCCTTGTTCAAATAACAGGAAATAGAATTGAATGACAGTCTGTCAGTGACCTTATGGTGGTCATTCCTGAACAAAGAGAAATTCCATCTTGAAATCACTGGGTAACAGTTTATCAAAAGATTCAGTACTATTTCCTGCAGTTTAAACAAGGACAATGTGTTTTACTTCTTACACTGCCTGTATTTAACAGTTCACTGATGTGATGATTTCAGTCATCTAAGGCTGCCAGATTGGAAGCCAGATTGAATTCAGTCAAGAGAACAGGTTTTTTTTCCCCCTGCATAAATGTAAAGAATTTGGAAGTCACTATCTGTGCAAGTACCTTGCCCAAAAAGGGAGGCTTGAAGTTTGCCAATAATTAGCAAAACCACCAGGGACCAAGCAGGAGGTCTTAAAGGGTGATCTCTCCACCATTTGCTCCAGGGCTGCCAGGACTGCCCTTTTTCTGTACCTAATCACCCATTCTCCCACAGCAGATGTGATTACGGGCAAAGGTCAAAGCATTCAAATACTCGTCTTCAAGCAAGTGCTCCTCCCTCCGATCATTCTCAAATTGCAACAATTGTTCAAACAAAACAGAAGAGAAGCTTCCCAAGAACTGGAAACAACACAAATCCAAAGTCAATGTCACCCAAGTTGTAACCAATGTAAAGGATTTTATCTTCCAAATGCTTTGTTGCTATGGAGGCTTCAAATACTTTATCTTCAACACCCAGAAGAAGAAAAGTCAAGTCATCCAAAACAGCTACACTAGGCAAAATTAGGAAGAAAAGGACTCTCTTTGTAGTTATCACTGATCCCAGGCTAGGTTTTGAAATGTGCTTTGTTCAGTTGTACTCACTCTAATGTTCTTGTTCCCCGAGTCTCCAGTAAAAAAAAAACAACGGAATGATGGGCCTCTAATCATTGGACAGGATATTTGGAGTGCTCGTGTCATCTACTTGGATTATCTCTGTATAGAAAAGAATGGCCAGTGAATTACCTAAGAATGGTCATCACAAAACTCCATAGGGTCTCCAAGACAAACTTTGGCCCTCCAGATGTTTTGGACTTCATCTCCCACAACTCCTAACAGCCTATGGCTGTTAGGAATTGTGGAAGTTGAAATCCAAAAATATCTGGAGGGCTAGAGTTTGCTCAGGCCTGTTCTAGATCCACCCTAATTAGTTATGCAGAAACAATGATTTCATCTTAACCAGAGCCTGGGTATGCTTATTATTTTGGACCAAAACTCTTTGAATCCCCATGTTGGCCATGCAGATTGGAGGATTCTCAACAAAAAACATATTTGCAGAGATAATAACCAAATAAAATATAATAATTTGTATTCACCATGAGCTACTTAGTTAAGCACATCTCTTCAGTCTCAAAACTGCCCCACCAATCCTGATGGAATCATTATCAGCTCATGCTATGATGGCCAGGAGAATGGACATCCTTCTCCCCATGCAGCAGATTCCCAGTAAGATAGCTTGGGGTGGGAGTTATGGCCATGGCAATAGTGTCACAATTATGACAAAGTAGGAATAATGAATATGAAGCAGTTATGCATTAGTAGATTTGGGTAACTTTTACATTCACAATAAATACTTAGTCACAATTTTGACATTATAGCTGGGATGGTAACTCCCCCCCCCCCCCCCATTACCAGGAATCAGCTACACAGGGAGATTGGACCAGGAAATGCGATGTAGGACTTTATTGCACAGGCAGGAAAACCGGTATTGAAGCTTTGGCCAACACCTTTGGTGATGGTCCCAATCACACGGTGACATGTGCATCCTCACGGCTAATCTGCTTCCTCCCCATGATTGGCTCATCCCTTGCTACTGATGGGAAAACCCCATCATTTGCTTGCAACCCCACAATGTTCCGTCAGCTACCTTGACGCGCAGGGTTTGTTCCTCTTGTGTGCTGGCATGCTGGTAGTAAAATGATGTCAAGAGTGTAATTCTCCTCTTCATCCCCAATCTTCACTATTTCTGAGCTGTCTCTTTTCTGTTTGTTTTATATTTTACAGTTATAGCTGTATTTTGGATTTTATTACTGAAATTGTGAAATTGCTCTAAAAAGTCAAAATAATGAAATTCCTAGGTGTGAGGTTCTGTGTCAGCATCACTGCCCCAATGAATTCCAGGTCACTGAACGTATATTCATATTATTGATGGTCTTCAGCCAGAAAGTCATCTTCACAATTATACTGCAGAAAACTGCTGCAGAACACCTTTGTTCTCTTTTAATTGGGAAAAATTGAGCATGTATTGTTAATTTTTAATTGATTCATTAAAACAGTTCTTCCCCTTCTGGTATTTCCATGAAATGGTAATGAAAAGGTGAGGGCAGGGAATCAGATGGCAGTCTGTTTTTGCAAAGCTCAGTGACACGATCTGTATCCAGATTTGTTCAAATTATGCTTTCCTTGAAACTAGACTACCCAAATGACATTCTTTGCAAAAATGACCTACCAACAGAATTGCAAAGTAAGTATTCTGTTTGTTTAACTTTGCCTGTGATTACAGTACCCTTGGGATCTCTGCATAATTCAGCTAGCCAAAGAAAAGGGAATAAATCTCCCCATTTCCATCCAAACTCCCGAAAGGAGCTATAGAATTCTTCTAAATGAGTGTTATAAGAGCCAAGGAAGGATACTAATTGCCAAGTGAAATTCCAGGGCCTGCCTTGTATTGAAGATTGGAACAATGTAAAGCTACTTTTCCTCTCTCTCTCCCTCTCCCTTCTCTCTCTCTCTCTCTCTCTCTCTCTCTCTCTCTCTCTCTCTCTCTCTCTCTCTCTCTCTCTCCTCCCTCCCTCCCTGCTTCCCTCTCTCTTCCCCCCCTCTCTTTCTTATTGCAATACTTTTTAAAGCTAAGTCACAGTTTGGCTCAGACACATATCTGGCAAGCGTGAGTTCCAAAGGCTGGAGCTGAGAATGACCTCCCCCGGTGTTCCCACGAGCTCCTCCCTTGGGTCAGATACATGCAAATGAACAAAGCACAGCTGTGGAAAGACAAACTTGACTAACAAACTTAAAAAAGGAGAAGCAAAAAAATTAGTTGGAAGATCATCACCTTCCAGGAAATATATATATATATATATATATATATATATATATATATATATATATATATATCTTTACAGGAATCCTTATAAAATCATTGCCTTTTAAGACTCTATTATGTTGAAATCAGTGGCATAGGGAGAGGTTTTTTAAAAAAGTTTAGCAACATGCAAAAATCATTTTCTGCACACCATTATGCATTAGCAATGTTACGTATATTAGGCAAGGTTTTTAGAAAGTTTCCCTACCCATTTCCCTTTTTATAATTTTAAATAAGGATCAGTTTCTACATCTATACACATAAAAAAGTGAAAATCTGTATGTGTGTATGTGGCACGGGTGTCCGCTCACACGGACAGCCTCCGCTCTCCACAAACAGGCTATAGTTCCCAGTGCTGTGGAGCCACCAAGTCACTCCCTCCCAGGACATTGCAGGTTATAGCGATCACATCTCAGTGTTCCTTTCTCTCTCCATTTGCATGACCCCACCCTCTGACTCTCCCTTAACCCTTTCATATTCTTTTCTATGGTGCACAGCAAAGAGAGGAATTGATCAGCAACTGAACCTACTAGAGAGAGAGGTTTGGGGAGAATTCACCATGATTTCTAGGAGTTGTAGGGACTGTGATGTATAGTTCACCTGCAATATAATAACCCTCTGAACCTCACCAATGATGGACCTGGAACTAACTTGGCACACAGACCAAATTTGCATACTGTTAGTGTTATGATTGAGCCTCATGGCTCTGTTACTGACAGACGTGGGCGTAAGACTCCTCGAGAGTCAGATACTCTCGAGGAGCGAGAAAGAAAAAGACTGCGAGACATTTTTGCAGCACCATCTGACGAAGAGTCTTTTGAGGGGTTTACGGAGAGAATGGAGGAGGGGCTGGTTAGCTCGGAGGAGGATGAGATGGATTGGACTCGGGTGAGGGAGGAATTGGGTGCCACTGGCAATGATGGGATAGAAGATGAATGGGGACCTTCAGGATTAGACCCATGGTCAAGCTGGAGGGATGGGACGGGATCCACAGCTGGAGATGCTGTGGGGCGTAGTCAGAGGTGTTCCAGCTCTGATGAGGAAAGTGATGAGGAAACGCCCGGGTTAAGGAGGACAGCTGACAGTGATGAGGATTTGTAACTGGCATAAAATGGGGCCTGGGAGCAATTGCAAATTGCGTTGGGCAAGGTAATCTGGACGAACGCTTGGGATCTGTGTGGGACGCTTTCCTGAAGACTGGTGTGTTTTCGTGTGCTGATACGTAAGTTGTTTTGGAATTCAGGGTCAGACGGCGGGAGGAATTGTGTGGGCATTTGTTTGTGCAAACCTGTGCTTACTCTTATTAGCTTGACCTTCCGTCGTCTTCTTGACGGACGCCATCTCCTGCTTTGAAATTCGGACTGAACTGACCACGGCTTGACTTCCCCCTTCTTGGACTTGGAAACTACAAACGTCTGCTTCTGGCTTTGATCTATGGAAAGGAACTGGGTCTACTCTACTGCTACAATCCTTGGCTGATCTGTTCGTGTTGGAAATCCTGTCTGCTGTGTGTGTGGGAGCGACGCAAGTTACTCTAAGCACAGTGTTGGCAGCAGAGAGGAATCTGCTGCCAATTAGTTGCATTCTTTTGTATCTTTTGTTCCTCGGCTTTTGTTTTGTTTATCCCCAGGCTGAAGCAAGCAGTTTGTTTTTACCCGGATTAAACTCCGGTTTAATCCGGTTTATCTTTTGAACGTTTTTTTTCTTGTCCCTTTTTGCTCCTAAAGGCTAATACTGCCTGGCCCTTGTATTTTACGGGCATTTTTGAGTTCTGTAATCCAATAAACTCTGTTATCTTGAATCTTGTGGCGTTCTGTCCTTGACAGTTAGGGTTTGGGAGTGATTGACCTTGACATCCAGGAGTTACAGTTCATCTGTGTTCAGAGAACACTGAACCCATCTAATGATGAATCTAGACTAAACTTGGCACACAAATTCAACATGGCCAACTAGGAACACTGGTGTTCTTTGGAGGCAATTGGCCTTTAACTCTTGGAGTTATAGTTCACCTGTATTCTGTGAGCCCTCTGAACCCCATCAATGATGAATCTCGGCCAAATTTGGCACATAAAGCCAATGCTGCGAACTTGAGGTGACTGATCTTGGCATCAGAGAGTTATAGTTCACCCATATTCAGAGAACATTGAACCTAGCAAGTGTGGATATGGACCAAATTTAGCACACAGACCCAACATGGTCAACTGTGAATACTTGCAGGCTTTGCGGGTGATGATTATCCTTGGCATCAGAGAGTTATAGTTCACTCATATTGAGAGAACACTGAACCCAGCAAGTGACAGATCCTGACCAAATTTGGCACACAGTCCCAACATGGCCAAATGTGAATACTGGCAGAGTTTTGGGAGGGTTGAGCCAAGATTTTTGGAACTGTAGTTCACCCACATCCCTGTGTATTTTCTACTGGGACCATTCATTAAAAAACAAAACAAAAGCAAAGACTTAGTTTTTTTCTTAGAAATAGTGTAACATATGACCAAACAGATATTATGTAACATCCAAAAACAAACAAGGCCCTTTTCAAATAACCCAAGATCTCTGGGTACCCAAGCTAGTTGTATAAATTACAGAATTTACAAGGCAAATGTCCAAAAGGATTATACTTTGACATTTATTCAAAAGCCATTATCTAAAGAAAGACAAATGGAGAAGACTACATGGGCCTGATTCATGAAAATTTGGGATCTCCTACCCTAAATAACCTAAAAGCAGTTATCCCATCTGATTTTGGAAGCTAAGCAGAGATAACTCTGATTAGTATTTGGGTGGGAAAGCATCACTGGAAATTCAGAGGATGAACTGAGTATAGTCAGCCAACTGCATCAACAGCTTCTGCATCCTTGGATTTAACCATCTATAGCTTGATAATATCAATAAAAAGATCCAAGAAGAAAACTCTAATTTTCCATTTCATATAACCATTTTTCTGTGTCATTGTAAATACTGGGCCTTGAGCACCAATGGATTTTGATATCAATGTGAGATCTTGGAACCAAACCCCAGTGGAAACCAGGGGCCTACTGTATTCCTTGCTAAAGAAAGCCCTATGAAATTCATGGAGCCAGCATAAGGCAACTTGAGTGCTCATATGCACATACCATAATTGAGATGAAAACATTCTAATGGGATCACTTTCATTTTTCTTCTTGTACTCAGATGTGTCTATCCAACATATGTAGGAAAAGGAGCATTACTGTTTTGAGTATTTTTAATATGACCAAATATCAATACGCATGACATGACATTGTGATGGGATGGCAACGTTCTTGTCTTTTTGGGATTTTCAAAATCCTACTAAGATCTCACTCTTGGGCATGGGCCATGAATATCACAGGGCTGTCCAAAAGTGTTTTAGGGCTCAGAAATATGTCTGAATATGGCCTATATTCTGAAACAACTAGTTAGTTGAATATACTTAACTGAGGTTTTTGCACATTGACCATGCAATGCAGTTCGAAGCCAACATGAGGCCACAGTGGCCACAAAATGCAACACCCATCAAGGGTAATACAGCACATTTAAAACGTCCCAGGAAAGTCCAAATCAAGCCAAAAAATGTGCTGCAGCAGATGGCAATGTAGCCCAGGTCCAGGGTGACATTGGTTCTACAAAACGTGGAATGCATTGTAGACACCCTGTTGAATCGACTGTTTAATAGGGGCTATTGAAAAATGCTCCAAGGGCATGTCCCAAATCAATTTTGGTCTATTTTGGCTGGGGGGGGGGGGAGGAGGGGGGTTGAGGGGACTGAAAGGGGGAGATTTATCTTAAATAGATTTCTCTTAAGAGCTTTCAATAAACACGCCTTTCCAAATCTTATATTGGTATGACCACGGTGAATTGTGTATGTGAGTGTAATGTTGTTTTCTTCTTGCATATACTCTTATCCTATTTAAATTTCACATCCTTTCTCCTGGATGCTGCTCTTTTATCATCTTTCTAAGGTCAATTTTGCTTCAGCGAATCAGATGCCTGCATTGTTTCTTACTCCATCATGTAGGATCAGACAACAATTCTGGAATCAGAATGTGCTTTTCAGTTATCTTGCTGATTTTGATGGATTGTCATCCATGAGTTTGACTTTGCAGGGTTGAAAACATAGCATTAAAACATTGTTGCTGGTTTTTTTAAGCAGTTAACTAAACAAACATGCCAGGAAAGTTAGACAGAAAGGTCATTGGAACAGTGTATGATGAAGAAAGTTGTTTTTGATATTGTTCTGTAGCCCATTTTCCCCCAGACAGTTGAATGGCACATCATTCCCATGGTTAGCAATTTATAGGGCTAGGAATTATTTAATCAGGGGATGCATATAGTTTATATGACAATCAAGTGGATGAAAATTCTGAATGGGAGAAATCACTCACACACAGAATGACACATATTATATGCCATGTTTATTTGCAGATAATGTAACTTCAACCTGGCAGGCAGAGTCATCCACAGATTTCTTTCTCTAAATCTCATTTTAAGCTGGAAATGCTTAAAATGTGTTGACAATAATTTAGGGCATATTGAACAAATAACATCAATATAGAAGATTTCAAATCTTTGACAATCACTCCTTGTTACCGGTTACACAATTTTATAGGTGGACGGTTGCCAATATACTAATACTGTTAGGGCACTGTTAACTAGATTCTGGACCCAAGGAGAGACAAAAAAGAGGCAGTAATAAAAGCCAAGATGAAATGCAAAGGGTAAAAAAGGGTAGACATCAACACAGGAAGAGAAATTTGGTAGCAAAGAGTGAAAAGAGAGAGAGAACTGCTTTGGAGACCTCCTTTACCAGCTACCTTTCCCTGAGATGAATATTTTTTTCCTTCAGGAATCAGGCCTCTGGGCTCTGGAACTGAGCATCACTTTGAAGATGCCTTGACAACCAACAAGACACCGGTCAGAGTCCTTGAGAAAAGAAACATCAGTCTTTTGTAGATCTTCCTGATCTGAGAGTATAATCAGCCCTACTTATTTTCTTGGGTTAGGGACACAGGACCCCCATGAAACTGAAAAACCACAAATAAAGAAATTGCTTTTTTTAACCTGAGAAAATACCTCTCTAGGAATTCTTAAAATTCTTTGGTCAACTTTCATTAGAAGCTTACCATAGAATGGCATTGGAAGACATAGAGATTCCTAGAGTGATGTTATCTCTAGAAACCTCTAGATTTTCCAGCAGGACTAAAGAAAGTTGACCATAGGTTCATACTGGAAAATTTAGAAATTTCCAGGGATAACATTTTAAATCAAATTAATGAATAATCAAATTTGCAAAAGTCAAAAATTGAAATATGGAGGGACAACTGTATCACCTTTCCTTGAAGATCAGAGAAGCCAGCCTAAATACCTTAAATGTGCCAGTTCCTATCTGATCATGGAAGCTGAGCAGGATCAGCTTTGGCTATTACTTGGATGGGAGACTACCAACAAATCCAGGTGTTGTAGGCTACATTTTTCAGAGGCAGGAATTGCAACAACAACCGCTAAGAAAACTTTATGAAATGCATGGATCACTGTAAGTTGACGGGGAACTTGTACACACAGATACATGTACAAACGGTGAGCATGATTCTCTCACAACTTTTTGTTCTTTAGCTGTGCAGGAGCTTAAGACTACCGACAAACCACTGTCTCTTTCAAAACTGCACCCAACCTTCTTAACCATGGACTCCTTCTAGTTCCTTCTTTAAAAGGAAATGTATCAGGTAGTAACTCCTGCAGCATGTTGCTTACAGTTCTGATAGCTCGTTGTGTTATTGTGGCTTTGCACAAGCTGATGGCTGCCTGGACCTCTGCGAGACTAGGCTGGATAACTGCAAGGGTGAAGAGAGCACACAAACCCCCAGAAAAACAAATGTGTAGGTCTACTTACAATTTTGAAAAGTAACTTTTTAAATTTCTTAAACCATGCACTGGGACTTACAATGCAGTTAGAAGTTATGCTGTTCTCAAGGATTCTGTGACCACGAAAAGTCGGCAGGGAAGTCCAAAAGGTTTGGAGGAATCAAAGGCTACAGCAGAGTCTATAATCTGCTGGAAATAGATAGTGACCATCTCAATCCCATTGGCAGCTATTTGAACTGCAGGCTGTAAGATGCATAGTTGAGCACCACTGCAAAGGATGCCTAGCCCATCCCTAGCATCACTGAAGCTATTGCAACAATAGTATCATCCTACTTCACTGGCACGACACTATCAAAGCACAGTATGACTTCTTTGTCTGCAGGATCAATACACATGATTTCATTTACCCACTTCTGAGAAATTATGCATTTGCTTGGTACCCCAGTATTACTCTACAATATTTTTGGGCCAGACATCCATCATTTCAAGAGGGATTGCTGTTGTTTAGCATATACATGGAAAGTCCGGGGACAATTGTACTATACCATTGTTCTTACTTTATTTGTTCCATTATCTTAGAACAGCAAGGCAAATCTGTGATGCAATTCTTTGCTGAAGGATGCTTAGATGGAGCAGCTTCAGTTTATCAACTGCTCCAATGAAAACTGAACAATAGTTGTTCTGCTCTTTTGCTCTCACCATACATACTCCAAAAAGTTGCCTTTTCTAGTCTAGTATTCTCAGTTTTTCCAGAATGCAATCCTTGAGATCATATCAATTTCCAAACAAATAGATGGCAATTCAGTTTATTGCCTTGAATCTAAAACAGAAAAAGTTTTTTTTCTACATATGATTAGCCTACCTCCCATGTTTATTTAAAAAGGCACTTGGAATGCAAATATGGATGTGTACAATGAAGTCTGCAGAATGCTAAGGCTTACTTAAGGCTAAGAGCAGCGTGTTCCACTTTCTCCTCGCTCTTTCCTAGAGGAAATTTATTAAAATGAAAATAAATTCTTTCAGGAGCAATTGTTTCATAAAAAAAAAACATGAGTTTGTTCTGGCAAAGTTGTCTATGATTTATGTTTCACTCTGTAACTTGGCCAAACCATTTTCTGCTTCCTGATTGGCGAAGGTGGTAGATGGGGGTTCGGGGAGGGGAGGGGAGCTGCAGGGATGGCATCTGTTCTTGGAGCAACAGGATTATGTTTATTCATGACCGGTTTATGCAGGGAAAATGCATCAAAGAGTTTATTTGAATTTTTGATCAATTTGTCTTGTAAAAAAGAGAAACCCTTTTCTTAATTGGACCCTATAATAAAAAATCCAAATGCAAATGAGAAATAATAAGAATTTAAAGAGCCTTGTATTCCTGAGCTTACAGTGGAAGGAACTTCTTTTTATAAGAACTGTTCCTTCTACTCGACTTCCTGTACAAAAGTAGCACCCCTGTTTAACTACCCAACTCTCCACATATAGCCCCTCCATATACCTTTTTCCTGAAAGCAGGAGATAGGTTAATGACTATAAAACTCAGTAACCTTCTTTCCTTGCTGACTTTCTTATGCTGAATGGGATTTTCCATCAGTTTAGTGAATGTCACTCTGTGAGCCAGGTTTCAGCCTCTTCCCCCTCCCATTAGTTTTAGCAAGGAAATGGACGAGGAAATTGGCCCCAGTATCTTGGCTATTTTTTAAAGCTGCTTGGGTTTTCCTTATGGCTTGACCAAAAAGCCTATCAGAGGACACCCACAGGATTTGAGAAGAGGCATGGCAATATTGCTAATATCTACATTGGTACATATCAAGAATATACAGCTTCCCCATCCTTTTTTCATTTGGTTAGCATTCTGCATATTAAGAGCTTGGCATTGCTCTCATTTCATCTGAATTTTCATATGACATGTCAGTTTCCAGTCTAGTGCTGCACTCATATTCTGAAACTAGTGTACAAGGAATTTGGGAAGTTACTTTTAATGTCTGTACATCAGGATGGGACATTTTGTTGAAGGGTTACACTTTCTTGCAGAATCCAAACATCACAAAATCTAGAAAAAAAGGTATTCTGGCCCAAGAATAGAAAAGCTGATGTGGATAATTTCTCCCAGATTTCAGCCACATGTAGATTTCAGTGAATGAAGCAGATGGGTTCCTAGGCATCACCCCTTTAACTGAAACTTAGGTATCAGCAGCAGGAACAACATGGCATATATATTTTGAACCTCAAAGAGAAGAACTGGTCAACATGTTTCAGCATATCTCTTTTTCAAAACTAATAATGTGCACAGGTGAAATTAACCAACTAAGTTAGGCAAACTTTATGCAAGTTAAAAAAACAAACAAGCATGTTGAATCTTCTAGAAACTGTTTGGAAGCTTCTTCTAAAATATATCAAGGGACAATTTTCTTTCACTAGCCTCCACCTTTCTTATGATTTTGTTGTCTGAACGTATAGAGCCATGTTTTTTTTGGTGAGGGGTGTAATTGGTGAGGCATGCTGTTCATGCATGTTCAGTGGGATTCTGCTGCTGTTTCCCTTGTCTGTTGCCTACAGGGAAACAAGGCTGTGGCAGGATCAGCTAAGGTAGAATCCCACTGATCCTCTCTGAAGCTTTATTGCATTGTTTACTGCAGAAACACTGCTGCAAAACAACATTACAAGTCTCTGTTTCTCTAGTCCATCTTTATTATCCTTTCAGAAGAAAATGGGAGTTGGGTAGCCACAAAAAGACTTTGTAAAATGGAACTTCTTTGTCCGAGGCTTTGTTAACTGAGGTATAGTTATGCTTGCCATGTATAGTTGTCTAAAGGACAAAACAGCAACACGAAAATCAAACATGGTAAACCCCCCCCCCCCAATCTATTGCTTTTTTTTTTTTGCCACTGGGCCAGTTTTGCAAAAATATTGGGGCAAAAATAATGCTTAATAGTGTTTTTTTGGTAACACATGATGCAATGAATGCTGGAACATGTTCTAATTGTCCACAGTTTGAATCTATTTGGAAAATGAGTTTGCATGCTGGAACTCTCATTGGGAACAGGCAATTAAAAAGTGTATATTGTATCCTTACCTTGACCTTAATCATGAAAATCCTGGAATTTTCACAGGGGTCAGAAAACACCCCACATCTTACTCAATACAATATTTGTTCATCCTGGTGAAGGTGATTTAAGTACAATGAATATAATGACAAGCCAGAGCTATCCATAATTGAGCAGAATGGTACTCTAAGATCCAGAGCATCATCCTTTGCTGATTTATATATGATTTCAGCATACTGTCATGTTCAGTTTTTCTTACAAGTAGCTTTCCAAGAAGTTCCATCTGGTACAAATCAACATTCAAAGCCACACAAGATAATTTTTAATGTTTGATTAGTGGATGTGACCCAATCTATAAAAGGAACAGGTGGATACTATAGTCACCAAGCCTTCAATGTGTGTGGAGTGATGTTGATGGTGGAATCACATGTTTGGAATGGCTAACATTATTACTGTTAGCATCATTTCTTTTTACTAGTATTTGCACCCCATCTTTCTACTGTACAACAGCACATGTGGGATATATATTGTATTCTCCATTCTGTATTCACAATAACCTGCAAAGTTTAAACTGAGAAATAGTGGTTGTTCTGAATTTGTTTACAGTGCTGTATGTCTTAATATGAATTATGGAAGAATACGACTTCTCATCAATGTTCGGACATGCTGTGAGTTAGTCACGGGCAACTCACTTTTAATTTAGAAAAAGAGGAACTCAGCAAAACCAATTGTCCTCACTGAAAATTTATGATACCTTGCTTTTGGAATCCCAAAATTTGATAAAGCGTTTTCATTTTTTTTTCCAGTGATGCATGATGAGGTATCCCTTCCTATACATTCCATTCATCTCACAAGTGCAATGGCAGTGAAAGTGATAGGAGGATCTTAAGGAAGGCCTTTCTGTGAGGGCCCCATTCCCAGCATCTTCCTCACCTACTGCAGTGGAAACTGTCAGAGTATTTGCAGCGCAGCAGTAGTTGGATGGAAGCAGTGGAGCGCAGAACGAAGAGACACTCAGAGACGTTGGTAAAACTATTTACAAAGTTTTACTGTATGCAGCAGTAATCAACACAAACAGACTTGCAGATGACAGACGAACACAGGACTGTTCTGTTCTCCAACAGAACTTGACTCAAACTCTAGGCAGACAGAACTCAACTGAACTGACACAATCGGTATGCACAAATACTTGTGTCTGGATACTCCCTAGTTCCAGCCACACATCAAGGTCATCATAGCTTCTTGGCAATTAACTCTTTCCACACTATGGTACATTCTGGATGATGCAATCAGTTGCAATACAAACATGGCACAAATTGCATTTAAACACTATCAATACACAAATCCCACATTAACAGAAACCAGCTTAAGCACAGGGCCTTGTTGGCCAGGGGGACCATCTTCCTACAAAAAGTTTTTTTTACAATGAATTTTGCTTATGTTGTGCAATTCTAAATTTAAAGATGGTCTGTTTTGGAGCAATTCCAGATATAATGATAGAGTTTATAGTCTATGGGAGTGTGCCACAAAGCAGGCAGTGTAGGCCTACTGGGCCAACTTCTCTCAGGGCCCATAACTTAATTAGGATAGGGCCTCATTTATCCAAAATCTGGCACTGATGGAAACATTCTAGATACTGATGATCCCTCTTTTAAAAAGGTCAAGGAAGAAAAATGGCCCTAAGCTCCAGTTTGGTCCCCCCTCCCCCCCGCCAGATCAAATATGAAGGGATAGAGATGGGAAATTCCTATCACATCATAATGCCACTAAGTGAAATAGTATGGGTTGGTTGGTTGGTTGGTTGGCTGGTTGTGTGCTTTCCAATTGTTTCCATCCTATAGCAACACTAAGGCAAGCCTATCATTGTTTTTTTTGGGGTGGGGTGGGGTGGGGGGAGGGGTTAATATTTGTTAGAGGGGTTGCCATTGCATTCTTCTGAGGCTGTGAGTGTCTGATTTGACCAGTCACCCACTGAATCTCCATATTCCAGTGGGGATTCGAACCTTGGTCTCTCAGAATCCTAATCCAACACTCAAACCACAGCATCACATAGGTCGGATAACTTCAATAGCAACAACACTATCAATTGATGGCATATATGTGGATTGTTCAAATATGTACACAGCAATGCAGTTTTAAATTACAATGTAATAGTGGGAAAACTGTAGCCTATGATTCTGCATTTGGCCTTTTTGTTTTTTCAAATGTAAGAACTCAAACTAAAATATCTCTGAAAAAATTGCAGGAAGGAACACAAATTGTTTTAAACTGGTCAATTTCTACTTTAAGAGGTTTGCAGCAGTAGCTGAAATCTTTGAAACAATCCTCCAAAAGAGCACATTGGTTGAAAATAGAAAACAAAATCCACTTCTGGTGTTTTCTTTGGCTGATGGAGTTGCCCACCATGAGGGTATGGAGCAAAAACTAACCCTCTCACACCTTCTGTAGCCCCTCATCCCCAAACAGCATGTTTAAAGTATTTGAGATTTCCACATCCATTTTGACCTTTCTTGTAACTTCTGCAAAAAAAGAAGCATCAGGTGCAGACAAAGCATCAAATATGACCTCCTACACAGTAGCCCTGTTTTAGGGGCTTCGAGCATAGCGGGCTTTCTTTGATTGCTGACCAATTAAGTAACAAAGACAGAGGAACAGAGATCTTTTATTTGATTGCCAGGTATGGAAGCGTGAGTTGAACGCTTTTCAGGGAACCACCACTGTGAATGCAACTTTCCTTCCCCCTTTTTTTACTTTTAACTCTTATTCCTGCAGATAAAAATCAAAGCATTCCATAAAATATAGAAACTCTATATTTCTGCAAGAATGGGAACATTTTTTGTTTCTCCAGGCTGTTTGTTTAAAGAAAGCAATTGCTTTCTTCATTACTTTCATTTTTCTTTATGATATCTGCCAATCATTTCTAGGAACATGGAACTGGAAAGTACTGTGGACATCATGAAGTCAAATCTTATGCCTAGTGCTGGCTCTGCAGTGTAGGATGCAGTTAGAGCATCTTCGTACTTTTGGTCTTTCCATAACAAGGGAACTGTAAACACAACATATGTTGATTCATTTGCTGTTGCTCTTGCAAATGCTAGCAGGGTCATGTTGTTTCTTGGACACTCATGTGTTCATTCACCATCATCCTCTACAGCTATACATTTAGAGTAGACAGATAGTCCCACAGACATCCAATCTGTAATATTTTTATAATCAGGAACTTTGTATAGTTTTATGTGTCTACAGCTATAGTGTCTACTTCCATTAATGCTGAACATGCGACGGGTTACAGCCTGTGCAACGGGTTACAGCCCATGGGCATGCTAATGTTTAGAGAGTAGAAACAGAGGGCATGACCCTTAAAAATAATCAGATGAATATTAAGGGCATATTAGAGGCTTGTGTTGGCCTCAGAACTAGTGTGATTTTACCTTTGTTGAATTATAATCCTCTACGTGTTTGTGCCGAAATAAGCTCCTAGACTCTATGATGTTGGATCAGGCATGGGAAAATTTCAGTCCTCCAGGTGTTTTGGACTTCAATTCTCACAATTCTTAACAGCTGCTAATCTGGTTGGGGTTTCTGGGAGCTGAAGTCTAAAACACCTGGAGGGCTGAAGTTTGCCCATGCCTGTAGATGTTATGTAATATGTACCCTACAACGGTTCTGATTTGGGAGGGATAGCCCTGAATGTTGTTCCAACTTTTCATTTTATTTCAAAATATCCCAATACAGTGTTCCCTCACTTATCGCGGGGGTTAGGTTCCGGGACCACCTGCAATAAGTGAAAATCCGCAAAGTAGGGACACTATATTTATTTTAATATTTATACATTATTTTAGTAGTTATACACTATTTTAAGTCTTTATCAAACAATCGTGTGTTGATAAATCGCCTCATTCTCCTCCCGTTTCCGCTTGGGCTCCTTTTCTCTCCCTTCGGTTTCTCTTTCCTCCCTTCCTTAGGCTGCAAATTGTAATTTTTTATGATTGATAATAATCTTTTAGAGTTTATTGAAAAACCGCGAAACAGCGAATCTGCGAAAAGCGAACTGCAAAGTAGTGAGGGAGCACTGTATTCCCCCTTTCTTTCTTTGTTCACAGTTTATGGCTTTAATCTGAGTTCAGAATGCAAAAATAGTGTCCACTCAATTAACTCAGCAGGGAGAGAGGAAAAGAGGTTACAAAATCTTGCCCTTGCAAGAAGCAAACTTCAGCAACTTCTTCCAACTTATGTGTTCTTCCTCATTGATATATTTTGCCATCTTAACTACACATTGACATTGCTTGGTCATATATATTCCAATTTTAATAATAACAATAATAATAATAATCATCATCATCATCATCATATTTCTTACCCCTTTCTCCTCATAGCTCAAGGCAGGTTACAACTAAAAACACATAATCATGATAAACATTACATAAAATACACATATTAAAATGTATAATACAAAGAACAAAGATTAAAATCTAGCAAACACAAGACACGAGTTTAAAATTCATGATTAAAATGACTGGGTAGGCCTGCCGGAAGAGATAGGTCTTCAGATGTATTTTAAATTCTGACAGTTCACCTAGGCCTCTTCTACACCACCCTATATCTCAGGATCCCATCCCAGATTATCTGCTTTAAACTGGGTTATATGAGTCTCCACTGCCAGATAATCTGGAATAAGCAAATAATCTGGGGTCAGATCCAGAGATATAGGGGCAGTGTGGAAGAGACTTTAGCTGTTGGAGTTTTTCTGGCAGGTCAATCCACAGTCTTGCAGTGGCCGATGCAAAGGTCCTCTAGGTGATGGTCTCCAGTCAGGTTCTAGTGGGATGGAGTTGCTGCCCCCTAGAGGACCTCAGTGTGTGGGGCAAATTGTACAGGAAAAGGCAATCCTGTAGGTATCTTGGACTCCAAACCATGTAGAGCTTTAATGGTCAAAACCAACACTTTGTACATTGCCTGGAAACTAATTGGCAGCCAGTGGAGTGACTTTAATATAGGTGTAAAATGCTCACTCCTGGATGTTTCCATAACTAATCTGTCTGCTGTATTTTGAACGAACTAGAATTTCCGAACTTGTTACAAAGGTAGCCCAATGTAGAGCGCATTGCAAAAGTCCAACCATAAGGTTATCAGCTCATGCAACACCATCTTTAGGTCCTACAAATCTAGGAAGGGGTGCAGCTGGCATATCTGCTGAAGCTGGTAGTAAGCACTCCTGACTGTCACATCTGCCTGGGCTGACATTTGGAAAGATGGATCCATGAACACTCCCAAGCTGCTAGCATAGTCTTTCAGGAGGAGTGATACACCTCCATTCCCAGATTAGGGCCCTTGATGCCAAGCACTTCTGTTTTGTCTGGATTCAGTTTCAATTTGTTTTTCCTCATCCAGCCCATTATCTTCCCCATAGTTTTCCTCTGTGAAATGATGGATGGTATGGTACAGTTATACCTCCATTGCTATATTTTATTGTTTCCTTCCACTCCCATTGTGTTAGACTCATTATCTTAAAGTCACCTACTCTAGTGCTAAGATGGCGATTCTGTGGCCTTTTGGATGTTGGGCTGCAGCTCTCAGAATTTCTCATCATTAGCTTTGCTGAGTAGGAATTCTTGGCATTGCAGTCCATATAGGCCTGTATACCATTGGCAGCCTCAGCTAGAGTAGGCCAACTGCATTGTACATGCTGACTGCCCATTCAGCAATTGGTTTAATTTCACTGTAGCTAGGACTACCAATAAGATTTAAGCCTTAGAGTCATGAGAGCTCCACCTTCGGTTGATAAGTTTATTACAAGGGGGGGGGGGGGGAACTAATCCAAGTTTGGCACATTATTTGGGTTGTGCATCGTTATTAAGCATGCAGTAACTCTCAAGGAAAAATCCATTTAGTGTTATGGTTCGAATGTTAGATTAAGAAGATTGGGGTCTAGGGTGTAACAGCCAATGCCGATAATAGGCATTCCTGGCCATCACATCTATCTGAGCCATCATTTGGAATGACACACGCAGAAGAACCCACAAGCTGTGATCACAGTCTTTCAGGGGAAAATAACCCCATCAAGGACTGGTTAACATCGCTAAAACAGGTCAGCACAACTTCATTTTGTTTCTTCTCATTCAATCCATTACCTCTTCCAGGTATTAATTTAGAGGAGACATAGTGTCCTTAGCTGAGGCAGTTTTTGAATGCATGGTGAAATATATTTGGGTATAAGAATAGTACTCTTCCTCATACCTTCAGATAATTTATCCCAGTGTTTTCATATAGATGTTGAAAAGCATTGAGGATAGAATGTCACCTTGTGGTATACCAGATAACAGCTCCTCTCTTTTTGTGTGGAGCAAATAGCCCCAAGCACCACCATCTGGAAACTATCTGGGAGATAGGACTGGAACCACTGAAACACAATGTTTCCAATTCTCTCCCCCCACAGATGTTCCAAAAGGATTCAATTGTTGATGACATTGAATGCCACCGAGAGAGCCAAAAAACATTTGTTGGTACTTCTTCCTCCTGTCAATGTTCTGGTGAAGACACCCTTTCATACTGAGAGTTTTTATGTGACCCTTGGTATATGGGTATATAAAGTAGGCATACTAAATAAATCATTTGTTGATAACAAATCAGCATTTGCAAGATTTGCTAAACAGGCTGATTTTCCTTTTTATGAAGTACAGCTGAAGCATCTTCTGCGGAGTCCATTGTAAATACTGTACAACAGATTTGCATGAATGTCTAAAACAGCCAATAGGTGGCATTCAGAATTTTTTTTAATTGTCGCCAATTTTTCGGGACCCCAACATTGAGCTAAGGGGACCACATTTGGGTCAGGACCCATAGTTTAAGAAGCAGTGCACTAGGGTAAGCATATTGGTGCTGCTCTGAAGCTGATTTGAAATTAGTCTAGATAACATCTTTGACTGCCTGGAGTTGGGAGGCAACTGTCCTCTTAAACATATTGCCCTCAAAAGGAAGATTTGATACTACTCTACAGTTGTTTAAATCCAGGGGATCTTGGGAGGACTTGTTGAGTATATCAGACTCAGGATAACATTATGCTCTACGTGGTTATATCAACTAATTCTATGAATAGGTTAATACATTTGGAAAGAGCTTGATTCCAGCTGTAAAATTAAAATGGTGATGGGAAGTCAGAGAAATGTCATAAACCATTTCAATTTAAATCATGCGTCATGATGTCTTGAACAAAAGAAACATCTCAGTGTTTTCTCCCCCCCCCCAAAAAAGTCTGCCTTTGAGTGACCTTGTATTTGACCTATGAGCAATTGTTCCACTACCCAATATTTTCTCTCCCAAGGAGGCAAGAAATATGACTAGGTATCAAACTAACCAAGGACTGTGATGTGTGTGATCAAGTGTTTATGGTCGGTTTATTTGACTTCTTTTGAGTTCTTTTATATTTCTCCTAATTCAAGGGCACTGACCTCTGATCTCTCATCACCACAGTAGACAATTTTGCTTCTTCTCTGTGTGTCTTCTGTCCCTTGAGCAACTACAAGAGCAGTGCCCCTACACATCAGGTAGCTAAGTAGAGCTTTCATGGGATGCTTCATCATTGCCTTTTCACAACAGAGCATGTCGGAAAGCACCAACTCGTCAAATTATTGCAGGTCAGAGGAACAGTTACCAATTTCAATCCCCAGGATGTTAAAAAGTGGTTTGGGATCCAATCATTATTCTGGAGCAGGTGTTGATAAGACTGTTTCTGTATTTCAGGATCTCTTGACCTTTCCTCAGGGCACACATAGTATGTCTTAATGAACAATGTCCGCACATTGGCACTAATTCAAACTTAGCTCTCCCAGAATTTGAAATATGCATGGAGAAAGTTGATGTAAATGGTCCTGAATTTTAATATAAGAAAAGTCACTGTGAAACAAAGTTAACTTTTAAAAATTCAGTGATAAATCACAAAATGGTCGTTATGATTCCCTGGATGTCTTAATTAAATGCATTTCTCTCTCCTAATTTGATGTGGCTCAGTGTCAAACTAGAATTAGTATTGTCTCTCATTTCCAATGCTTCAACTTGAACCATTTGCTATGAGTCAGAAATCCTGAACAGTGTGTTGGAATCTGCTAATTGCTCAATGAGGCCCAGAGACCTGAACTGGGTTAAATGGGCACCCCTGGGTCAATATTATTAGGTGACTGTTCTTACCACTGCACAGAAAAGACACTTGGCACCACAAATATAAGGCACATTGATGGGAGTCATCAGCAAGAGTTCAATGGTAGCTAGCTGCCATTCCATATCCCTTCATACTGGAGGGATGTGGGGGATCAAATGGATTATTGCCCTTTCACAGCAGAAATAATCTTACTTACCAAGGTACCCGGGCCTTTGTTGTCCTGCAGTGCATCTGCCTATTATACCCATGAGGGAGAGTAATGCCTATTAGAGAGTAATGCCTACATGTATTATTTATACTTCCCATCTCAAATGAAGCATGAAATAGAACCCCCCAAACCCCCTTTTAGTGGCTATCAATGATGATCCTAGTGAAGGATTTGGAAATACAGTCCTATGAAAAACAGCTGAGGAAATCAGTTTGGGTAGTTGTAAGCTAGAGAAGAAAAGATTGAGAAATGATATTAATTGTCATATTCAAATATGTGAAGTGCTATCATATGGAAGATGGAGCAACCTGAATCAATAGATTAAAATTAGAGAAAATATTTCACTAAAATATTAGAAATAACTTTCTAATTGTTGGAGCCATTTGACAGTGAGACAAATTACATTGGAAGGAGGCATACTTTCATTACTGGAGGTTTTTGAATAAATTGGATGTTTATCTTTCAGGAATGCTTAGGTCAGTATTCATGCATCCATTAGTTAAACCTTGAGGATTTCTTCAGTTCTTTGATACTGAAAGCTGATATGTCTTACAAACAAGCCTATATGTCATATCCAGTTTTTCAAAACACAAATCAATCTTCAACATTTGGTTTCCACAGTTCATGAGAAGTGTTGATAGATACCTTTCCATTTGTGCAGCCTGATGATGTGGACAGGATTCTTGGAGAGGTGAGAGTTACCACATGTATTCTTGGACTCAGCACTGAATCTGGAGGCCCAGGTGTCGGAGGTGGCCAGGATTTAAACTTGTGTGCCAACTGCATCCATTCCTTGAGAAGGTAGATCTGGCCATGGTGGTCCATGTCTGGATTACTGTAATGTGCTCTATGTGGGGCTGCCTCTGAAGAGTGCACAGAAACTTCAACTGGTCCAAAGAACTGCAGTCAGGTTGCTCACTGGGGCTGGCTACAGGGAATGGACAACCCATTTGTTGCAGCAGCTCCACTGGCTGCCAGTCTGTTACCAGGCCCAATTCAAAGTGCTGGTTATGGCCCGGGCTGTGGCGCAGGCTGGAGAGCAAGCCAGCTGCAATCAGCTGCAATGAATCACTCTGACCAGGAAGTCATGAGTTCGAGGCCCGCTCGGAGCCTGTGTTTGTCTTGTCTTTGTTCTATGTTAAAAGGCATTGAATGTTTGCCTATATGTGTAATGTGATCCGCCCTGAGTCCCATTCGGGATGAGAAGGGCGGAATATAAAAGCTGTAAATAAATAAATAATAAATAAATATGACTTTTAAAGCCCTAGATGGTTCAGGTCCTGGCTATTTGGCCGACCGCATTCCCTTGCACAAACCTGCCCAAGCCCTGGAATCTTCAGGTGAGGCCCTTCTCTTGGTCCCATCTCAAGCTCAGTTGGTGGGAACAAGAGAGAAGTTCTTCTCGGTGGCTCTGGAACCCCCTGCCGATCGAAGCCAGAATGGCCCCCTCCCTGCTGTCCTTCTGGTGGCAGGCTAAAACCTTTTTATTCAAACAGGCATTTAAAGATGAAGGTGTTTAAGATCTAGTCAGGGGTGCTGTGGTTTTTAACTTTGGATATGTTTTGATGGATTTTAACAGAATTTTTAAAGTGCTGTTTGTGTTTGATTCTGCTTTAATTTTTGTATATTTGTATATTTTAAATTCTGTGCTAATGCTTTTATGTCAAGTCGCATTGAGTCCCCTTTGGGAAGATAAAGTGAGGTATAAATAAATATAATAATAAGAAAAGAAGAACAAGCTACATGAATCCATAGGTCAGCTGTTGCAGTTAACTTCATTTATATCCCATTCCCCCCCAACTAAGATAATAAAGTTGGATTTCAGTATGCACAGATTTTGTATCCATGGATTCTGAATCCACAGATTCAACCAACTATGTTTTGAATTTTTTTAAGCAAATGATGTTTTTGCCATTTTATATAAGGGTACCATTTTACTACTCCATTGTATATAATGAGACTTGAACATTCAGAGATTTTGGTATCCACAAGATGTGTGTGTGCATCCTAGAACTAAATCCCAGTAGATATCAAGGGCCCACTGTTTGAAAATATACAAAAGATTTAAAACATACTGAGCTAGCAATATTAAATCAATTTAATTAATACAATTCAAAATAAAAACAGATTTAATGGAGTACAATTAAAAACATACTTTTAAAAAGTCCAAGTAAACAGCTTTGCTCCCAAGGACAGGGCTGGAAAATTTATTTAGTTTCAGGAAGACTTGTTAAATAGCCAAATTTTATATGTATTCTATTGTTGAAAATGTTTCTAGTATATTTTGGGACTGAAAAAAAGGCAGGCCCTTAATTGTCTGTACTGTTAGAAGTTTTTATGCTCTAAGGATGTCACACCCTTGAGAGATTTCCTATCCCTAATCTTAAATTAGTTTTGAGATGTATAACTTTATATACTACACATTCCTATACGATTTTCTCAGAGAATATTAACCAGGTACATACAGTAACATCATTAAACACTTTAGTGCCTGAGGGTTATAGACCATGGTGCATCCTGCAAAGGAGCACTTAGAGGCATTAGGCACAGGTGCTGTCACCTTGCAGTCTGTAAAGACGAATATCCTGGGAATGCAAAGAGCATTAACATGCACACGAATAGAAACAAGCCAGCCAGAACCAGACTCTTCATCCATGATGAAGCGTTAAGGTCTCTGTGTGATAAACAACTGAGATTCTTCATATTTCTTCGTTACTTTTCTGTCATCAAAGGACTGTGTAAGTATTAACATGCAGATGCCATGTTTTGCTTTAGATCAGGCCTGAACCCTTTTGACCCATCAACTTGGTAAAGATGTTACAGAGTTCCTGGATTTTTTGTGCTGATTTTTTTTTTTTTGCTTGTGTAACCTGAGGATGTGGACAGGATCTTTGGAGGGATGAGAGTCACCAGAGGTGTATTAGACCCTTGCCCCTCTTGGCTCATTAAACAGGCCAGAGAAGGACTGACTGGGTGCGTAAGAGAAGTAATTAATGCCCAACACACTTGAAGGAAGCTCTTCTGATGAAAGCTTCCTTGGATCTAACTATATTAGATAACTATAGCCAGTTTTCAACTTTCCATTTTTGGGAAAGGTACTACAGTTGTGTGGTTGCTTCTTAAGTCCAGGGGCTCTTGGATGAGGCAGATGATCTAGATCCTTTTCAGTATGGTTTCAGATCTGGGTATGAACAGAGATATTTTAGGTTGGATCTACACTGCCCTATATCCCAGGACCTAATCCCAGATTATCTGCTAATCCCAGATTATCTGAAAGTGTAGATTTATATAATCCAGTTTAAAGCAGATAATCTGGGATCAGATCCTGGGATACAGAGCAGTGTAGAACCAGTTAGATCATCTTTGTGAATGACCTATTCAGCGAACTGGATGGGGGAATGTATTCCTGTTAGTTCTGCTGGACCGCTCAATGGCTTTCAATATAATCAGCAATGCTTTTAAAAAAGACTTGTGATTTATAATTTTGATAGAGGGATTGGATGAGAGGCAAAAACTGAATATGTACACAATAGCCCACAAGGATTTCAGACGCTGTTGTGCAAAGCAAGAGGTGGGGACCTTCTTTGACCAATAGGCCAGACTTCATTTGGAAACTTCACTCCCTGCATCTGAGAAAGCAGATTTAATCTATGCTTTGTTCTCTCAGTTTCTAAGATATCACTAGATCTTTTTTGCATACTGTCTTTGAATCCTAACCAGTCTTAGCACTGGTGTCATTGACATTGTCTTGAGAATTTTTATGCCAGTATTATCCTCTGATACTGCTGCCCAATAGCTGTGTGGGACATTTAATCTGCTTCCCCAGCAAAAGCCTGTCTGATGTGGGAGACCCTGCCAGCAGCAGCATTGTTGCCAGCAGCATAGCTTCTTGCCTCCCTGGAGCATGCAATCCCACCACACTCAACTCCTAGAGCGTTTCCATCAGCATTGTCTCAGAAAATTCCTGCAAATCTCTTGGGAAGACAGGTGGACAAATGTCAGCATGCTGGAAGAAGCAAAGACCACCAGCATTGAAGCGATACTCCTATGCTATCAACTCCTCTGGACTGGCCACGTTGTCCAAATGCCCGATCACCGTCTCCCAAAGCAGCTAGTCTACTCCGAACTCAAGAACGGGAAATGTAATGTTGGTGGGCAGGAAAAGAGATTTAAAGATGGGCTTAAAGCCAACCTTAAAAACTGTGCCATAGACACTGAGAACTGGGGAGCCCTGGCCCTTGAGCGCTCTAATTGGAGGTCAGCTGTGACCAGCAGTGCTGCGGAGTTCGAAGAGGCATGAATGGAGGGCTTAAGGGAGAAACGTGCCAAGAGGAAGGAGCGTCAAGCCAACCCTGACCGGGATCGCATTCCACCTGGAAACCAATGTCCTCACTGCGGGAGAACATGCAAATCAAGAATAGGTCTCTTCAGCCACCTAAGAACCCACCCGCAAGACACCAAGGATGGAAGACAATCCTCCTTGCACTACGAGAGATCGCCTAAGTAAGTAAGCAATCCCACCAACAAGGAAAGATAGTGCCATTGCTAGGAATCATGTGATACAGCAAACTAAACACCCAGATAATTAGATCTGTGTTTCCTTACTTGCATAGTAAAATCAGGTAATCAAGATAGAGAAACCAGAGCTTTAAAATTATTTTAAAAGAAAGTCACTAGGAGTAAAAACATATAAAATTATTTTTAAAATCTCACTGATAATATAGTTACATCACAGTAATAGTATAACCTATTTATGCTACAATATATGATGGGCTTGCTTAAAGTTTTTCTTTTAGTGTTTTTTTTCCCTATTCCTCAGAAAAACTATATTTTAGATCAGTATGGAATGCAAACTGGATGGCTCTTAATCTGTCCAAAGTGTCTATTTGTCAGAATACGGACACCGGCATCCAGTATTTTCTGGTTCTTGTGTTGAAAGTTATTCCCCATTATATCTGTCCTTTGTTTCTGCGAGGAATCATACTAGGTGCTTGGAGAATTCAGCTACTCCCAAACACAATTTAATTTTTAGTAGAGCTGAATCCAGCTCTTACCTGCTACTGTATTGGATGGTTGATTTACCACTTCATCACATGTACTAAATTCCACTGAGTGCTACACTTAAAATCCAGGAAGTCACTGCTCCCACCACATTCATTTGGCTTCAAAGTGTAGAAGAGAGCAGTCTTTATGTATTTTTAAGCATAGTGGCCAGCAGTCTTTTTCAACGTTTCAGGAGATGGTGGGGAACTGGATTTTTTTGAAATTATCTGGAAGTTTGGCCTTTTCTGTAATGTAGTGGCCTTCATTGAAAATGTGGGAGGGGAAGTTGCGGGAGGAGCTAAACTACCCACCTCGGTAAGGAAGAGTTTGGCAGCCATTACCTTTTCCTCATGAAGCAAGTTTCCAAAACAATTTCTTTCTTTTAAAAAAGCCTTTCCAAGTCCCTCCCTCCCTTCCAAAGAGAGAGAGAGAGAGAGAGAGGAGGAGGAGGAGGGAGGGAGGCAGCGGTTCCATCTCTGTCACAGAGAGAGGGGGGGGGAGGAAGAGAGAGAGAGAGATAGACAGAGGAGGGAGAGAGAGGAGGGAGGGAGGAAGGCATCCATCCATCACTGTCAGAGAGAGAGAGAGCAGGAGCAAGAGTAAAAGAGAGAGGAGGGGGAATAGCCCTGGTGCTTCAAGGCCTGACTGCAATAATGCTATCAAGCAAGTATCCACATCTTTGGGATTCAGAAGCTGGATTTCTTTTCGCCCAAATCTGTGGCAGGCATCCTCAGAGGCAAGTGGGATTGTTGCAATTGTCATATCAAGATAAAATTCCTTGGATATAAGGCTCACTGAGTTCAATTAAACTCAACTCTTTCAGGGCTGTCTGGCCATGTTCCAGAACCATTATCTCATTATTATCAGAGGCAAGTGGGAATTTAGCAACTGGCCATCTTGGTTAGCATTGAATAGTCTTGAAGCTTCAAAGCCTGGCTGCAATTCTGCAATGATCCAAGTATCCAGATCTTTGGGATTCAGAAGCTGGATTATATGACAGTACTTATGGGGCCCTAGATAATGTCACTTCAAGATAAAATTCCTTGGAAATAAGGCTATGATGCAAGTATTCCATAGTAATTTGTATATGATTTTGAAAGTATTATACAGTGTATAATAATTTGTTCCCAGAGCACATACAACTAAGTTACAGAGTTTTTCCCCCTTCACTCATTCTAGAAATAACACTAAAATATGTAATCCCTCTTCTTTCTTTCCTTCTTTCTTTCTTTCTTTTTTTCTTTTTTTCTTTCTTTCTCAGCTTTCATGTTAATACAGAGTGAGGCTGAGATTTCAAGAAGAGGATTTCTTTCAACAAATAATGTGAGAGGGGGGGATGGTGGGTTGGGCCTCAGATCAGTAATGTGGTGAGAAATTTACTCAAAGAATGTGGAGAACATGATAACTTGCTTGGAAGTGTGGTGAAGGTAAGGAATTCATCTGTTTAATAAAAAAATGGAACTCTACTGAGCTCTATTGAGCAAAACATTTTCATCCATTTTATTGCCTTAATGTTATGAAGTCCAAAGATACCCTTAGACTGAATAACTTTGTCCTGTGGAGAAGAGATTTAGCCTATGTGCTTTTCTGCTATAATTTTAATAAAGATGGCCAAATCAGATGGCTTGCTCTCATTCATGTGAAATTTCCAGGAAGGACTTTTGAATGGTACTTGGTCTACTTATTGGCAGATAGGAACAAATCAATAACAGACACTGGCCAGATTTTATTTTCTGGAAAGACATGGAAAGAAATTTCCTTCACTTAAACCTTTGCTGCTATTTTAATCAACTGTACATTCCAATTCACCCAATCAATTCAGTTAAATTTTTAATTTTCACATTTTAAGATACTGTGCTGTAAATCATAGTCATGATGCGTTTTACATAATGGCTGACATTCTGTATTGCAGTTAGGTATCCATAACCTTGAGTTATGGATCTGGAACTGCTTTACATTCAGTAAGATTATATAGTCACCATGTTAGTACTGTTGCCACAATCAAAAAATCCCCCCAAACCTTCCTTAACAGCCTACAGCAAAACCAAGTAGTGGAGTCCAGTGCTGGTGCCAACTGGGGTACAAGGAGGGTGACCCTTCCAACATCCTCTCATCTGCAAGCAAGGCTGCCACAATCAGAAGCAGCACCCATATTGCAATTCTTCATTGCAGCCTCACTTGCTGGCAGGAAGGAGCTAGAAACATCCTCCTCCTCTGCCTTGGTCACCAGCTGAATGGACCTTCCTCGCTTGATGTGGCTGCTGGCTGTTAAAGTGGATTTGGAGGGTATGGGGCAGCTAGAAGACATTACTTAATTATGAATGTGTAACTAAGTAGGTGATCTAGGAGATCAGTAATTTTATATACTGGCCAGGGGAGCATTTGCACAACTAAGACTTGTGCACCAGCTGCACCTGTACCTTTGTTTATATACACACAACAGTTATGGGCTGTTTTCCGTTGAGCTTGATGTATGTCTTACTTTATATGTTACATAATAAGGTTGTATAATTGTATATATACCATATTTATGGACTGTTTTCGGTTGGAGATTTATGTGTGTTTTGCTTTATATGTTTCATAATAAGATAGTACCCAGTTGGGACTGTAAAGAAAATACTTAATAATACTAGCATACCATAATACACACGTTAAAACCTACATGAGAGTATATACATTTAAGTTGTTGCTTTTTTAACATATATATACCATTCTTATAGCATTTGATATAGATATCTGTGCCCTATCAATATGCTACCAAGCCCAATTCAAAGTGCTGGTTTTGACCTATAGAGCCCTAAATGGTTCTGGCCCAATCTACTTGTCCAAACGTATCTCCTCCTATGAGCCAGGAAAATTCCTAAGGTCATCTGGTGAGTTCCTGCTCTCGGTCCCACCTGCCTCGCAAGCATGGCTGGTGGGAACGAGGGACAGGGCCTTCTCAGTGGTGGCTCCCTGGTTGTGGAACACCCTCCCCAGAGATATTCGACAAGTCCCAAGCCTTTTGGGCATCAGAAGAGCCCTAAAAATATGGCTATGTGCCCAGGCTTTCAAGGATTAAATGATAAAGATGACACGGATGGACCTATGGATACAGCACAAGGTTTTTTTGGATGAACTGATCTGATCAAATGTTTTAAATGTATATATTGTAATTTTATATTGTATTTAATAGTCTTAATTGATGTTATGTATTGTTTGATATTGTTTTTATGTGGGCATCGAATTGTTGCCATTGTTGTAAGCCGCCTTGAGTCCCTTCGGGTGAGAAGGGTGGGATACAAATGTTGGAATAATAATAATAATAATAATAATAATAATAATAATAATAATAATAATAATAATAATAATATACAGTGTTCCCTCACTTATCGTGGGGGTTACGTTCCAGGACTACCCACAATAAGTTAAAATCTGTGAAGTAGGGACACTATATTTATTTTAATATTTATACATTATTTTAGTAGTTATACAGTATTTTAAGTCTTTATCAACCAATCGTGTGTTGATAAATAGCCTCCTTCTTCTCCTGTTGCTACTTGGGTTCCTTTTCTCTCCCTTTGGCTTCTACTTCCTCCCTTCCTTAGGCTGTAAATTGTAATTTTTATCGTTTATAATAGTCTTTTAGAGTTTATTGAAAAAGTGTGAAATAGAGAATCCACAAAAAGTGAACTGCGAAGTAGTGAGGGAACACTGTATCTTAACTTACATATACTTATTAACCATTTTAATGTTGTGCTATTTTCTTTCTATATTTTCTTTGTTTTTTTTCTAGTCTGTAATGGCATAGCAAAGGAAATAATTGATCATGGTACCAGTAAAATATAAATATAAATACACATACCTACAGACACAAATGGATGTGTCCTTTCTTGTCTGTTAGTTACTTCACATGGACTAATATGATTGCTACCTTTCTGTTCAACAGCAGCCACGCTAAGGCATATTTATTTTATTCTGACATAAAATTGGCAAAGAACTCGATTCATTTTTAAATTATTTTTTATTTGGCAATAAAGGAAAAGATTAGGAAAAAATACAAGAAAAACATACCTATACCAATAAACACGTATTAGACGTTCAATTGCTAGATCAGCTCAGTCATGAAAAACCACTGGCTCACCTTGAGCAACTCACACTGTCTCAGCCTCAGAAAACTGCTATAGAACTACCTTAGGTTGCCATTAGTTAGAAATTATTGAAGGCACACAACAGATATGGAAAAGAACAAAATTATTATGTCATCTGCATAAAGCAGAACAGTGACCCTACTCCACCAGCTCCAGGTTTCAGAGCTGGTCTGTCAGGGTCTGATAAGACAAATATTACATTGTTCACATATAGATTAAATAGAATAGAGTCAAAAATGCAGTCCTACCTTGCTTCTCTAGTCATTGTACAGAGCAAGACTAGACCCTGTATAAAGCTTCAACATTTGCCAACATCTTAGCATATAGATATATAGCATATAGCATCTTAGCATATAGATAGTAGGAGAAAGGACTGAGAGAGAGAGGCAGTCAGGAGGCAGCACTAGGAAATTTTACCTATTCATTCCTGCAGCCAACTGTGGGCTATTTGAGAAATGAGTGTCATTGCATACTCCTTCCACAGTCTTATAAAATGTTGATCAGTAGTATACCTTCAAGTTGTTGTTATACATTTTCAGGTAAACTCTTGACTTCTGAAGATTTGTTCAGAGGGGTTTGCCTTTGCCTTCCTCTGAGGCTGAGAGAGTCTGGCCTATGAAAGTCATTGTGTGATTCTGTGACTGAACAGTGATCAGTCTAATGCTGAAGCCACTACACCATGCTGGCTCTCAGGTCCCAGTTTAAATAATGTGAAACTCCAATAGAATTCCAGTCTCAGTAAGCTGAGAGTATTACATTTAACTTAGAGAACAAGGGGGAATTGTTTGACCAAAGGTCCCTCAGAGGCCAATGAACCCCCCGTTTAGAACATCTCTTATAATCAGGTCGGCCCGAGGGAATGTTACAAGCAGGTCAAAAATATTATGTTCTACCTTGGACCATAATTACTTTGCAAAAGCTTTTACTTGAAGAGGGAGAATATACACATTAATAAGCAAAACCCTGTCAGATTTAAATTGCAAATAAATTCTTAGGGCGTATGAAGCATGGTACTCTAATGGAGTTATTTTGATATTTGCAGGGCCTTCATTGGAAAGAAGTTTAGAGAAGAGTTGGGCAACTCTCATGGGTGAAACAGGAGGTTCATTGGCCCCCAGGAGACCATTACGAAATGCATCCTACATCCATACCCCAATATGGTTATACAGTGTGTGTGTGTGTGTGTGTGTGTGTCTGTCTGTCTGTCTGTTTGTCTTCCCAAATGCCCTATGACTACTCTGGGGCTGGGAAAGTAATTTTGCCAAACGTGGGTGGAAGGCAGACTGTTTTGGACCTAGTAGATGCCCCTTTTAAAAACAGAAAATGAAATGGACATGAAATGAATCTGGGGCCTAAAAGCCCATGTCAGGGAGTGCCTTGTGGCATATAAATAACTTTCCCCTTACAAGCTATAAAGTATACTGTCAAATCTACTCCCATTCCTACATGGGCCAAATATAACATACTCACCTTGAATCTGCTGCAAGCAGTCTGCATGATAGAGGAGTAGTTCCACAGCTGAAGCACTGCTTCTAGCCTTTAATCAATCCCAAGAAAACGGGGAACTTGGGAATGGCTTCATTGTTTTTGACATGTGGACAGTTGGATTCACTGAATCTGGGACGAGATGGTGTCCCAACATTAAAAGTTTTAATTGTGAGAAAATCCTCCATGCCACCACTGAAAACTGCGCTTCAAGAGTCAGTGTTGAGTCCAGGAGGACCCCCAAACTGTGGAACTATGCCTTTATTTATTTATTTATTTATTTACAGTATTTATACCCCACCCTTCTCACCCCAGAGGGGATTCAGAGCAACTTTACAGAACACATATACAGTAAACATGCAATACCGATTATACAATTTACAAGGACAAAAAAACAGAGAAGAGGTAAAGGCAGTTTTTTTCACGTCTTATTTCTCGCATCGTTGGAAGCTGTGCTTGACTCCGGCCATGGGAAAGGGGGGTGCTGTCTCTTCCTCTTCCATGCCAAAGAGCTCGTCCTGATCTTCCTGATCAATGTCCTTAAAGGCGCCTTTATAATCTCCCCACTAAAAAGCGGTACCGATTTTATCTACTCACATTTCTGCTTTCAACCCTGCTAGATGGGTATTTGAGCTGGGTCTAACGGCAGGTGCTCATTCCCAACCTGGGCTCGAACTGGTGACCTTTTGATCAGTAGGATTCTTTTGCAGCACAATGCTTTAGCCTGCTGTGCTAAGCCCGGCCCCTTAGGGGGAGTGTGACCCCACTGAGCACAGTTTGCCACCATATACCCTAATTTGTCCTTTCCTTGTCACTGCTGCCAGACGGAAGCAGATCTCTGAGGATTTCTGGCCATGGGATGTGCCCCATGAGAACGAGAGGGGTATGTGGCCCAATGCATCCTGTTTCCCTGCTCTGATGACTAGAAGAAAAAGGGAATTGTGGGGTTATCTATGAGGACAGCGGGCCTGTTTGCATTGGAGTTCATCTGCTATCCACACTCTGCTTGAAGCTTGGAGCTTCTCCAAAATTTCAGTGAAATGAAAAGAGAAATGAAAAAATGAACAATAAATAAATAAATGTTTAGTTTGTGTGTCCAAAAGCAAACTTACTGAACAGAATCTCGCCAGTTCCTTAAAATAATATCTCAATAGTATTGAGTAGCTACCGTTAATACTGTAGCATTTCTTTTTTTACACATAGTTTCCTTGTATAATTGTTTGGTGCTTTCCTATGGACTTTTGGCCAATTGCCGATGGTCATGAAACTTCCACTGTGCCACCTTGTCAAGAATCCTCCTTACCCAAAGGCATCTGAAACAGTGATTTGTTTTCTGCAGGGTCCCTTCTTAATCAGTTAACAACCAAACATTATTCTTATTCAAAGCGTGAAGCTTCTTTTGAAGCAGAGTTTCCGACTGCCCTATCATACACATCAAATCATTTTGTAGGGTTACTACTTGGGCAAAATAGTGGTGGAAGTGATATGATAATGAGCTCACAGTGACTGCTGTGTTAATCTTGACAATTGTGCCTTTGCAACAAGATAGCACTACCAGAGTATTTCCTATATTCCCCAGACTACATAAAGAAACACTTAGCATAATTTTACTTCTTGGATGCTTATTACAGGGAATACTAGGAAAATGTTAATTCTTCACTAAGGCATTTGAAACTATCATAATAGTGGCTGAGACACATTTGTATAGCCTCAGTCCTACCAAAGCATCCCCAGGCACATTATAAACAGCAGTTCAGATGGAGAAACAGAGAAGATTGTAATCACCATTTGAAAACAGCAAGGAGAATTGAAATAGTCAGAATGGTATTAATTCAAGAATATAAGAAGAGCTTTGGTGGTTCTGACCAAAGACTATCTAATTCAGCTTTCTGTTTCCACATAGCCAGATAAATGCCTATGGGAAGTCTATGTCACAATAGTACCTCCTCATTAATCAGCCGGGGGCCCCTGGAGAGCTTCGAGGAATGAAAGAAACATTTTTATCTGATGGGAGAAAGTATGGGCCTGGTCCCCAGCATGTTGGCATCCTACCATTCCTCGATTTCAGATATTTTGAGGAGCAGTGATCTAGAATATCTTTCATCCCTCAGACGGATGTCTGGGCTAAATTGGAGCTGTTCAATGTCATTTACATACCACACTAAAAGTAAGCAAAATGCAAAACTGGATTGTACGCTTTATTCTGTGGTGAAGGATATATCTTAATTTTGATCATGAAGGGGAAAGTGGATGAATCTTTCCTAAGGAATACAGTTCACAATGGGCCACCATGACATCATTACACAATGGTTGGCTTTACCAACTTCCTGTCAAAGCACCATATATTGAACTGTAGTCTTACTCTTTCTTGATCTGTCTGTCTACCTGTGTCCATTATGTGTATGTTATGCAGCTTCTGGCAATTTCGACATGTAGTTCCCATTACCATGTAATGGAGGCAAAAATGATATTATGTAATGAAATATATTATGTAATGGGAATATATTATGTAATGAAAAGGTTGTGTAGCTTCTTCCTTTAAGTGTCAAACTAACATACTGCCTGAAATTAATGTATGTGTTTTATGTTGTGTATGAGTGTAAATGATATCCCAGTGAGAAAGGTGAGAAACAGCAAGAATCATCTCCTCTGGCGGGTATAGGATTTCTACCATGTTTATTAGACAGGAAAAGAATTAAGTTACACAACTGTTTGGCCTCCCTAAGATGACTTTTCAGCATCCTGGTTGTTGTTTGTTTCATCCCTTCTACCTTGGGTTCTGAAAGCTGCAGTTTTTAGGGAAGGTTGCATTATTCTGAGGAGAAAGTGCAGTTTGTGATAAATAGTGTTGTTTTTAGGTAAGTTGCACAGCTTTCATGGTAAAGTTGGACAGTTTCCCATTGTTGTGAGAAAAAGTGAATTATTGTTCTTGGCACTTATCAGGGCCAGGAAAAACAAGGTTTACTATAGCTAGCGAATGTATTCATGTTGCCTCCTTAAGTTTAGAATAGTCTCAGAATTGTTGCTTGTGCTGCCATATTTCCGCAAGGTTTCTTTGAAGAAATGATTCTCCCAATGCCCAGGGCTGCATTGACCTGCTGAGCTGATGAAGGTTATACATTGACAAGAGAGACTGAAAGAATAGAAATAACAAAAGGCTATTCACCATGAACAATTATTTCTTGCAATTAATTCCTGGATATTTTAAAACGCCCTTTGTTCTCACTGAGCTGTAAGTAATTCAACTGTAATTCCTGTTTTGTATTTATGTAATAAGTCCTTGCTACTTTACTAGCTATGGTGACACATGGTTTGGATGTTGGACTACAACTCAAGAGACCATAGTTCAAATCCCCACTTGGCCATGGAACCCACTTGGTGACCTTGGGCAAGTCCCACTCTTTCAGTCTCAGATAAAAGCAGTAGCAAATATCCTCTGAATAAAACATGCCAAGAAAACCATATGATTTTTGTTGTTGTCTGTTCCCAAGTTGTGGAATTCCCTTCCCGGAAGGCCTGTTTGGTCTACTTATCAACTTATATTTAATGAGAACTTAATGATTTAACTGTGTTTTAACATTTGCATTAATCATTTTTATAGTTGTGCTGTGTTTCTAAATGATTGTAAGCCACCTTGAATCCTGCACTGGGAAGAAGATAGGATACTATTATTTATTTATTTATTTATTTATTTAAAACATTCATATTCTGCCCTTCTCACCCTAAAGGGGACTCAGAGTGGAGCACAACATATATACGGCAAACATTCAATGCTGAAACCTAAACACTAAGAACAATTATCTCCACTTTAAAAACAATTGTTTAAAACCAACTCAGATCAGCCATTCTGAATCCAGTCTGCAGGGTGAATTTTTCTATTGCTGCTGTTATTGCACTGTCCCAAAGGCTTGGTTCCACAGCCAAATTTTTACCATCTTTCTGAAGGACAGGAGTGAGGGAGGGAGTTCCATAGTTGAGGGGCGATCACTGAGAAAGCACTCTCTCTCGTCCCAGATAATCGCACCTGCGACATTGTTGGGACTGAAAGCAGAGCCTCCCTGGAAGACCTTCGTGGAGGGAGATGCGTTTGGACAGGTAAATCGGGCTGGGGCCATTTAGGGCTTTATAGGCCAAAGCCAGCATTTTGAATTGTGCTCGATAGCTAACTGGCAACCAGTGGAACTGACGCAACATGGGGGTTATGTGCTCCCTGTACGCCGCCCCAGTTATTAACTTGGCTGCCTCTCATTGGACTATTTGAAGCTTTTGAACAGTCTTCAAAGGCAACCTCATGTAGAATGCATTGCAGTAGTCTATCCTAGATGTAACAAGAGCGTGGACCACCACGGCCAAGTCTGATTTCTCAAGGTCTGGGCGCAACTGAGGTGCCAGGCTCAGCAATGAGTCCATTACTATTACTATTACTATTACAGTAGAGTTCCAGTTATCCAACTTAAATGGGCGGGCTCCCTCCCTCCGGCAGGGGCCTGGGGCTTTTAAAAAGCACGAGGGTGCCGCTGCTTGGTGGCGTGCTTTTAAGAAGCGCAGAGCACGCCGCCAAGCAGCGGTACCCCCTGTGCTTCCCTAGGCCAGGGCGCCAGCTGAAGGGAGACGTTTCCTCCCTCTGGCAGGGGCCTGGGCCTTTTTAGAAGCGCAGAGCATGTTGTTAAGAAGCAGCAAGCCCTGCGCTTCCACAGATCCGTCTCCTTGGATCTCCCTCGGCCAGGCCATTGCTGGAAGAAAAAGTTTCCTCCAGAAATGGCCTGGCCAAGGAAAACCCGTGGCATGCTCCTCGTTTCTCGGAGGGACAGGCCCTTTCTGAAGCAAGGGCCTGTCCCTCTGTGAAAAGCAGAGTGCGCCCCGGATCTCCATTGGCCAGGCCCTTTCTGGAGGAAAGAGTTTCTTCCAGCAAGGGCCTGGCTGAGGGAGATCTGGGGAGACATCCATCGACAAGGGCTCACCCCCTTGGGAAGCAGCCCATGAGTGCTATTGCTTAGCTATTGCTATATTAGCTATTAGCTATTGCTAGTGCTATTGCTCGGCCCAGAGAAGCAGCCCACGAGCGCTACTGCAGCTGCAATCGCGGGGCACTTCTGGAACGCTTCCTCCTCCCTCTTCCTCTCCTTTTCTCGAGCTCCCTTCACTTGAGAGAAGGAGAGGGAGAGGCGGGGCACTTCCAGGGCACCTCGAATGATACAGACACTTGGTTAACCAGAGCTCAGTCAATTGGGGTTCTACTGTACTACTAATTTATTCCTTACTCACCTCTTCTCAAGGCCGGTACAACATAGTTAAAAACATATATTAAAATATATAAACATTAGATTAAAACACATTAATTTAACATTCATATTTTAAAATTGACTGGGTAGGTCTACCAGAAATAAAACAAAGAAAGAAGTAAAACAATGTTATGTACAGTAGAGTCTCATTTATCCAACATTCACTTATCCAATATTCTGGCTTATCTAACACAATCTGCCTCCTGCCCGGATCCACAGCTGTTGCTCTAGGCAGCAAGAACTGAACTTTTTACAGATTTAACTTCCAACAATGTTCTTACTGTAAGTTTATTTAATGCAATTCTGTCTTTATTTGTAGTCAATTTGTTAGTAGCCAGTGTTTTTGTAGTCAATGTTTTCAATACACTGCGATGTTTTGGTGCTAAATTTGTAACTACAGTAATTATTACATAACATTATCATGTATTGAACTGCTTTTTCTGTCAAGGCTTTTCCTTAATTCCTCCTTATTATCCAATATTTTCACTTATCTAACATTCTGACGGCCCATTTATGTTAGATAAGTTAGACTCTACTTTTTATCTATCTATCTATATATCTATCTATCTATCTATCTATCTATCTATCTATCTATCTATCTATACAATCTTAGTCATATACAAAAATTCCCACATGCACTTTCTGACCTCAGTATATTAGTCAAGTACCTTTTATATCTTAACTGCCTCTACTGAACACGCACATTCTGCGTATCCCATTTTAACCTAACAATAACCCTGTGGGGTAAGTTAGGTTGAGGCAGAGAGCTTGCTCAGGGCTACTAAATTGGTTATTTTTTTCTCTGAACTACATCTGATCCTCTATCCACTTAACCACTTGGGCTTTTATCATGATCTAGCCAAATCTGATTCTAACTGGCAAAGGAGTTTCAAATTATTTTTAAAACTCTCAAGTGAAATGAATAGCCTGTTCTCAAATGTGTAAAACCCCTTTAAAAGTATCATTCATGATATTCTACTTTCTCTGCAAATCTGTTAAAAACAAAGGAACATGACGTGGGAGAGGGAGGCAAGGGGAGAGTCTCTTATATAGATAGGCTGAAATTCTAAAACAGCTTATAACAAGTTATTACGAAATTGACAAGGGCTTCTGAGCATTTTTCTGAGCATTTTTCCCTCAAGAACTATCAGCATTAGGGAAATGTTTACCCAACAATGCATATTTATTCAGGGCAATTTGTATGCTCAACACATCCACCAACATGCATTGGCCTTAATAATTTTTTGAAGAATAAAGATTTCAGGTGAATAGAAGGTGCGCTGAAATAATAAGTATAGTGCATAGCAGCTATTATCTTCAGAGCACTCCACTTACATGAGGGGAGGTAAAATGTGGTAAAGGACATGCTTTGAAGTCTCAATGACTGATTCTATAAATTGGTCAAGTAAAGGTGAGTGGCATTTATCATAATACAGCCTAATTTTCTGTCTAGATTGTCGCTAATTAATGACCTCTTCAACATTATAGATGAGAAAAAGGAGAAAGCCTGTCTAAAGAGTGGAAATTCATTTAGCAAAGATAGAACCCAGCCTTCAAACTGCTTGTGTAGTGCAATATTTTTTAATAGGCTCCAAGAGTTCAAGGATTAAAACTGCATTTAAAGTGCATGGGTGGAATGATAGGAAAGAAAAGTAAGAACAAAACATGGCCAATCCTATTGGCTCCAGTACCAATAGAGTTTCCTAGCTAATAGACATTCCTATGGGAGAGTAATGGGGAAAATTCAGATTTAACATTCTGAAAGATAATCCAGCAAGAATATGCTTATGAGGCACATGCTAAGGATTGTCCATGACCTGAATTCAACTTGAATAGGAGATTTCCCACTTAAAGTCTTAGTCTTAATGTATCATTTTTAATGTTTCTATTATTTTGGGACATGTCCTTCTTTGACAAGAAAACAAGCAACTGGCAGAATTTTTGTAGCAAGATTCTATCTCACTGGTACATTGATAACTCTTGAGTTCAAAGGAAGATTTCCAATATCTGAGTGGAACCAAAGGCAAAAAGATAGACTAAAACACCATCATGTTTTAGTTTACAAGCTCTTGTGGATAGGGAACAAACTTTGGGGAAGGCATTTCAGCCTTTTAGAATGGTGGGAAAAGTTCACAAGCTCAAAGGCATAATGAGAAAGAGGCAAAAGGTTTGATTGAAACATCATGAGAATAAGATTGATTCCCAGCCCCCAAAGATCTCATTTCATAATTCCTATTTCATAATAAATAACTATCATCACAAGGCTTTGGTGTTATAGATAATGCTGCCTTCAAACAAGATGAGGTCCAAAATAATGGATAATGCTTGCTTACCATTAACTTCCTAACAATGTATGACCTATAAGTCAGAACTTCTGTCTCCAAGATAATTTACCTGGCCCCTGTCCTAAACTTTAGACTTAGGGTTGACCTAAGTATGAAATGACTTGAAGGCACACAACCACAGCAATCCTAATTTTGGATTATTTCATGATAGTCCGGCCCGCCAATAGTCTGAGGGACCATGAACCGGCCCCCCACTTTAAAAGTTTTAGGACCCCTGTCCCAAACCATTGCCTTTGGCTGGTACAAGGGAGCTCTCAACATTCAAAGGTTTTGAAGAAGGGTTCCCACACTTTATATGAGCCATCTTGAGTAGGGCTTCTGGAATTGAACCACTGATCTGCTCTTAGCCTAGGATAACTATGGAGCTGCTGCTGTTGTTGTATTTTGATTTTGCAAAATCTGTTGCAGAGTTCTCATATAGCTGCCATTCATTTCAATGGGTCTTCCCATCATTTAGAAGGAAGGAATTTTGAGGTTCCCACAGGAGGTACCTCATCTATTTGTACTTCTTGTGTTTGGAGTTTAAGAGCATTGTTTGCTTTCTGTATTGCTAAATATCTCCCATATATACAGATAGACCGTCTCTGAAGTAAATGGCACATTTGCCTTTGACTCCATGACAGTCACGTCCCTTGTTGTTTGCAATCTAGTTTTGTACGCTGCTCAAGTTTAAACAAAGCAGGGTACATTGTGTAGCCAAAGTCCTTTGTAAAATTAGGTGGGCTTATGTTGAAGGAGGCAATTTTTTGATTAAAAGAAAAAAAATCTGATAAAAGCTTGTGTTTGTTTTTGAAGTGTTAAGCACAGACATGTATCGTTTTTATCTGTCAACAGCCATCACCTTGTCAGAGTTCGGCTGTTGTTGATTTATTACAACCTATGCGAATGTATAATTGTGTAGGCTGGTCTTCAGATCTGCTCAACACAGGCAGAAATTTAGAAACCACATGTCCCATAGCAATAAAGTAGGAGAAAGCAAGAGATAATCACAGTGGTGCCGATGAGCTCTTCAACTCTTCATTACTTTTACATGCACTTTACTCGTAAGATTTGTCAGTGGTTGTAATGAAAACATCTAAAATGGAAAGCTTTTAAAATTATTAAAATACCTCTTCCCTGTTCAGCAGTTATCGTAACCTTCAGAGCAAGAGTTCAAATTTACGCTTGGAATGAGGAAGGAGATTTCATCTTGACGAATGTTTGTTTTAGTTTGAAACACAGATAGTCAAGAGTTGCCCAACCTAGGATGTCCTTGGAAAGGAGAAAAGCTAGAAACTTTTCATGGGAAAATTGCAATCCACCATTTGCTTGTGCACCTTTTTCCTGGGAAGATTGAGGGGTTTTTATTAAAAGTCAGTAAGTTGTGTTGTTGTTGTTGTTTGTTGTTGTGGTTATTATGGTTATTGTTCTTGTGTGTCTTCAAGTTATTTCTAACTTAAAGCAACCCTACAATGACCTTATCAAAGGGTTTTCTTGTTCAGAGGAGTTCATCCTTTGTTTCCTTCTGTAGTTGAGAAAGTGTGACTTGTTCATTTTAGGTGGAGAATGATTCTTGATACTTTAATCAGCAGAAGATGTTCATTTTTCAGGAAAAAAATGCACCCATTGTTATTAGCTAGGGACAAAAATCAGGTCTTTCTGAGGCTTGGCTCTTATTTTCACATCTTTTCTTGCTATATGAAGAGCACTAGTGGTAAAACTCAGAGTTTGGTAGCCAAGAACCAAAAAATAGGACTGTAGTGTCTCCTAACTCCAGGAGGGTCCTAAAACATAAGGCACTAGCTTTGCCCGGCCATGCGTTACTGTGGCTTATGGGAATCATCTGTTGGCCAGGTGGAATAGCAGTGAATAGCCTTGCAGCCTCAAAGCCTGGCTGTTTTCTGGAGTAGCTGGAGTAGCACCCTCAATCAAAGAGCCGCTTTGAAGCCTGGCTACTTCCTTTGTAGAGGAATAATTGTTTGGCCAGATTGAATTGCACTAAATAGTCTTGCAGCTTAAAAGCCTGGCTGCTTTCTACATAGGGCATCCTTGCTAGGCCAGGTTGAATGGGACCTAGTAGCCTCGTGGTTTCAAAGCCTGGGGATTTTTCACCTAGGTGAAATCTTGGTTGGCCAGGTTGAAAAGCAATTAATGGTCTCGGTGTGGCAGGTATGAATGCTGCAATTAGGCACCTTGATTAGCATTTAATTGCCTTGCAGCTTCAAAGCCTGGCTGCTTCCTGCCTGGGGGAATCCTTTGTTGGGAAGTGTTAGCTGGCCCTGATTGTTTCCTTTCTGGAATTCCCAATTTCTCTGCTTTCAGAGTGTTGCTCTTTATTTACTGTCCTGGTTTTAGAGATTATATTGTTCTGTATTATTATACCACAGTAATTATTTCATATTATATTTATAATATAATGTTGGATAAGTGAGACTGTACTGTGTATTGATAATTTATATTATCTGCTTAGAAGTGGATTATATGAGGCCCCTTCTACACAGCTGTATAAAATACACACTGAAGTGGATTTTATAGCAGTGTGGACTCAAGATAATCCAGTTCAAAGCAGATAATATAAGATTATAAATGGGTAATATAGCTGTGTGGAAGGACCTTGAGTCTACACTGCCATATAATCCAGTTCAAATCAGATAATCTGTATTTTATAGGCAGTGTGGATCAGACCTAAGCGCACTCTGCCTTTGCCCTGGGCGCCATTTTGGCTGAGGGAGTTGCTAAAATATGAAGGGGGCGGGGCCTAAAGTCGGGCGGGGGGGGGGGCTTGACAGAATTGCCTCATCCACTTGTTACTGTTGTGTTTCTTCAAATTCTTTCTGACTTATGGTGACCCAAGGACAATCTATCATGAGGTTTTCTTGACAATATTTGTTTAGAGTAGGTTTTCCATTGCCTTCCTCAGAGGCTGAGAATGTGTCACTTGCCCAAGGTCATTCAGTGGCCAACCAGGGATTTGAACTCTGGTCTCCAAAGTTGTCATTCAATATTCAAAGTACTACATCATGTTGTCTTATTTACTGAGCAGAAGCTTTTTACCTTTGAAAGGGTTTGAATCCTGGTATATTCAGATATGCTTTCAGTACTGCTTTAGTCTTCTCGTTTCTTCATCTTGTCGTTCCTTTTCTTGACAGGCTGTTTACCTTTTAATAGCTATATTTCTGGCAGGTACAATATGGCCTCTCTATGCTTAGCATAGCTGTGCATATTCGATTTGGTCAATGCAGGTGTGTGAGAATTTTGTTTTATTCGTTTTTATATGAATTTGCCAAAGTTTGCAAAATGTGTTTGGTCAATGCAGGTGTGTGAGAATTTTGTTTTATTCGTTTTTATATGAATTTGCCAAAGTTTGCAAAATGTGTCATAAGTAGGAAGGGAAGAATTGGATATTTTCTAAACTGAATGTGGGGAGAAAATGAAAGTGACAGATTCATTTATCCCTAGCAAAGGTTAGATTATTCAGATCTGGTTATATGAAATACCTTTCTTGTTCAGCCACTTGAAAATTTTTAAGGTGGATTATTGAATTCTTTAACAATGTCCAACAAGACCATTATTTAAAGGTGGATCGCACCTTTGTTTAACACAGTATTATAGATAAATGTGTGCTGTCAATGGAAACAATTTTATTTAGAAAACTACAAAGAGCTGAACCTCCATACAATTTCATTACATAACTCAATCCCATATGCAAATGTTCAAGTGAGTGATAATTTTTAGATCAGTTTCTACCCAGTCTTTGTTGCAGTAGAAATGCTGTATGTGTGCTTTTGAAAGAGACAGGAGAGCAGAGAGGCAGATAGTGAATATTCTAACTGGAGAGGATTGTAAAATACAAGTGGAGTACACATATTGTTAATAAGTGTGTTCCTAATTGTAAAAGAACAAAAACGTGGTTATGGGAGCAGGCATTTGAGCATGAGTAACAGCAGAATTGCAATATGAACTCATTGACAGACCCCCACCTGGACATGAAAAATGCGCCTGAAATGTATATTTAGATGTATAATTATGCTGTTTTTAATTTATATTTTAATTTTTATTGTAATTTTTAATCTTGAATGACTTTTAATTTGATGTAAACTGTGTTTGTGATGTATATTGTAAGCCGCCCTGAGTCCCCTGATGGGTGAGAAGGGCGGGGTAGAAATGTTGTAATAAATAAATAAATAAATAAATAATTGTGGGATTCTCAAGTCCAATCACTTGATCAATTCTAAGTGCTCCCAAAATGGTTATCATGAAAAGGTAATACAATAAAAAAATAGGAAAATATCATCATCATTCAAGGCAATAAAATTGCAGATAAAATCCGTAAGATAAATATCATGTGAATAATACCTAGATATTTAATAAAGGAGAAGGAATACAACAGTAAGGGCCAGCCACACCACTCGGTAGATGTCATCCTACTTACCTTGAATATGTTTACACTTCAGCAACTCTTGATTTCTGGCTTCCCTTTCTCTGTTTTACTTATTCTTCAATGGTGCGTGGACATATTGTTGGTACAGTTATATGTCTTCAAGTGAATTCTGACCTATGGCAAGTCTATCATGGGTTTTCCAGCACCATTTATCCACAGGTTTGTTATTGCCTTATTCTAGGCTAAGGGGTGTGTGACTTGTTCAAGGTTACCCTGTGGGGTTGACTGGGAAATCAAGACCGGATTTCCTGGAATGCCTGCCCAGCACTCCATCTCAGTGGCTCTCTCTTTTCTCTTGACACCTGATAGAAGTTAGATATGATTGCTCACCTTTGTGGCTTGTGAAGGATGTTCTCCAAGAAATATTGAGAACTTTCAAAGATGTGTGTGCGCGCGTGCGTGTAGATAGATAGATAGATAGATAGATAGATAGATAGATAGATAGAGGCAGTTAGTCCTCAATCTTAACCTTTAGTGCCTCCCCATCATCACCACATTAATGAATAGGGCTTGTGTGATCAACTGCAGCTGGTCTGGAGGCCACTTTTATGCCATAGGATCCTCAGTGAGGCAATATGGGCTACTAAAAATCAATAACAGGAGATCCAGTTATTGCTCTCAAAAAATGATTTTTTAGTGCAAAATAGTCCAGTGAGGCGTTGTAATGGTTGCATATGAAAGGTTCAGACAGAGACAACTTGTCATTTTTGGAAGTGTCAGGTGCACACAAAATCATCCTTGTGGGGACTCATATGGCCCCAGGGACATACCTTACTCACCTCTGACTTAGGAGATCCAAGTCTCCAAGGTTCAAGTTCTCAATGATCAGGGTGAGCAACTAGGCATGGAGTGGGAGCAGTTTTCATGCTTGATTCTCTGGTCACATCTACTCACTCATTTCAGCCATTTGGGGCATTTGAGAGTTTAAAGGTTTTGGGAGAGGTGGTGAGTTTTTGGGAGGCTTGGGCCATTTGAGGAGGCAACAGTCAGACAAAATAAGGCTTTGGAAATTCCAGGGGGCTTCTGCAGCCACAAAAATGGGATAAGGGTATTGAATGTGGCCCACATGAATACACTTTAGATAGAAAGATACATAATAAATATAAACCAACTGACTTCCTGATTCTTTGTCCTTCCTAATGTCTCAAACTTCAGGGTTCACGTGGATAGAGTGCAAGTGGAATATTCAAGGACTTAGTTCGCATGATCAGTCAATGCTATGCTAACTGAGTAAGGTAAATCTGCCTTCTCTGCATGCACACTGAATATGCTGTTGTTTTATGTACGAAAAAGATTAAGTGCATACAAATGTAAGAAGAACCCCGCTGTATCACACTAAAGAGCCTAATTTGTGTTCACCCAGAGGCCTGTCAGCATAATATGAGTGCCACTGCATCCTCCATCTCTCATACTCTAATAACTAATATATAGAGATGGCAGAATTCAGAGACATAGACATGTTAGACTTGATCAGTATATAAAGGGATCTTGTAATGTCTGAAAAATTGAAAGAAATTAGTAACATAGATTTCATAGACCATATTCCATGTATCTGTTATCAAAAAAAACCCAACCCCCCTCCCAAAAGATGGACTCAACAGGAATTCAGAAATCAAATATGAATGTATTATATTTTTTACATTTTATAAAGTTTTGCAATATCAAAATAATAGCATTCCCCACATTAGACTTCATTTCCAATAGTCTGGCCAGGAAACTACACATTCCAAGGGGTGTTAGCTAACCTTTCACAAATAAAACACCTTAAGGAAGCTGAAGAGGAAATGCATGCCCACTAATCTTGGACAAAAAGCCTATGTATAAATCACCTACCAAAAGGAGTTTTCCTCATTGTCTCAAAACTATACATTTGTCCTCTTTAAAAAAATCATTTATAAACCTGCATGGACATAATCCTTTGGGACCTCCACATATATGTTGTATATTAAAGATAACTAAGAGCAGGGGATCATATCTTTACTCATGCAGTCCAGTGCTTCATTCTTGGGAAAGACTTAAATAATATAACATGCTTGTGTGTGTATCCTTATGAGGCTTTTCGGGCTCCCTACCTACTGTGAGATGGGTCCATCAGGAGGAGGCAATGTCAGCTTGGGAAGTTAATTCTACAGTAGAGTCTCACTTATCCAACATTCTGGATTATCCAACACATTTTTGTAGTCAATGTTTTCAATACATCGTGATATTTTGGTGCTAAATTCGTAAATACAGTAATTACAACATAACATTACTGCATATTGAACTACTTTTTCTGTCAAATTTGTTGCTAAACATGATGTTTTGGTGCTTAATTTGTAAAATCATAACCTAATTTGATGTTTAATAGGCTTTTCCTTAATCCCTCCTTATTATCCAACATATTCGCTTATCCAACATTCTGCTGGCCCGTTTATGTTGGATAAGTGAGACTCTACTGTATTAAATAAAGTTTTCAGTCTCCAGAGAGAATCTGGAGATGAGCCACCGCCAGACACCAGCATCGAATAGTTAAGGACTGTATGCTTTGAATTATTCATATTTACATAACAGTCCATTGTGTTCTCTGAGGCTCATTTTTGTGCAAACTGGACTTGACTAGATGGTAAGGCCTGACAAAAACCCAGAAAAATTGGGGGAAAAGCTTTTCCCCATTTTTTCCTCATCTCCCCACCCCCCCATTTTTCTACCCCCCCCCCCCCCAATTATTCCATTCCTCTCAATTTTTTCCATTTTTTCCAGCTTTCCCATCTCTAGACTTGCCAAAAAATCTCATTATGGACATATTGGCTCAGCATATTTTACCTGTCCACCTCTTTTCCAGGCAACTATGGCTTTAAACCAACAAATGACAGTTGTTTATTTTTCTTACCACAGAGGAAACACAGACTGTCTCTGATGTTAGGAGGATTCCTCAGCCAACAGAGCCCAGCTAGAAATGGGATTCAATTCTGACCAATCGGGAGAGGGGGCAAGTGTTTTGAATGGCTGTCAAAGAGAATAAAATGTCTTGTACTGTACTGCATGCTTTACATCTGATCCTTTTGAGCACAGACTCTGTATCAGACATCCTTTCAGGCCAGAAAGTAATAAACCTGTTGTCTTCAAACCCGGTTTGCATGTTGATCTGGTCTTCAAAGTAGTGGGCACCAAACTCTCCCGCTCCTTTGGCAGGCAGCTTGACCTCACACCTGATGAGGTAGATGTAAGTCTAAAAAAGCTTATGCTACCAACTTCTTTTAGCTAGTCTCAAAGGTGATACAAGTTCCCTTTGCCCACTAACATGTAAAGGCATACTGTACAGTTTTTCTAGTTTTACAAAGTGCCCAGAAAAACTCACGTTTTCAAAAAGAACTTGAGAAGCAGGGCACCCATATCTCCAGCTTATGAGTGAGAAACAGAGGCTGATTGTTAATTTGATTTGAGCAGATTGCTCAGGGTTTGCCTGGAATTTAGATGTGGGACCCCAAGGGCCCAGTTACAATCTCTCTGTAGTGGTTGCTAGTGAGGTTAATCACTGAGCATTCGTTTAGGACACCACAAATAGCTTTAAAGTAAAATGGGAAGAATCCTTTCCCCCCTCCCCTTGAGGGGTGGGGGATACAGGGAGACAGAGATGTAGAACTAGCCTGTAAATTACCATTTGCCTTCCTCCCCTAATTCAGCTGTGATGTAGAGAGAGGAGAAAGCGATATGTCACTTAATGAGTTTTATTGGGCCTGTGGACCAGGTGAAATACATCCCCTGTTTGCCTCAGCCAACTAAATGTACATCTTTCTAATGTGATTAGGCCTTCATACAGGGCAGTAGACAATTTATTATTCTGCCAGGAAGAGCCAAGTTTTTCTTTAAAAATTGTTACTCCCGAAGTCGGCAATTACTTTAAAATAAATTTACCAAAGACAAAATTGTGCCTCTTGGGTCAGCAAACGACTTCTCTGTTTTTCTTGAAGAGACAAGGTGTTTATTAAGGACCTTCTTAGTTTACTGTGTAGGGTTTTTCACTTTGAATAATTGTCCAATTAAATATAATTTGGAAGTCCAAGCTAACAGAGTACTTGCATTGTACCAGGAAGAATATCCCTGAAAGATGTGCATTAATAAATCCCTCTGAGCCCTATCACCTTTAAAAATGGCTTCTTTTGTTTAATTTTTAGAATTTTTTAGTAGGGTTCTAAGCTGTATATTTGGTCATACTGCTATTTTCACACAAATAATTTATACAGTTCTTTCTTTTGGAATCCAGAGAAAGCAGTTTTATCATTTATTATAAGTTTAATTTTTTCCCTTTAGTTTCCAGCTATTGTCTAGATAAGAACATATTTTACACTCTGAAAACTTTGCACATTTTATTCCATGTTTTTGTCTGGTGATTTCTATTTATGCTTGCAGTGTGAGAATAATATAAAAGTTAAGTAGATTTAGAGCTATAGGTCCTTCACATTAGATAAAAAGACCTACTTCAAACAGATTTTGTACTCTTCTTCCCCCTCCTCACATTTCCTGTAGGAAACTATTTGCTAACAATCTGTTTTTGGCAGACATGTTTGTTGTCTAGAGAGCTTAAGTATGTCTGCTGTCAAAATGCTAGTTGAAAACATTGTTAAAATATAACTTTCTAGTTAAGGAATATGATCCTGAGATTGAATTTATCAATTTATTGTCTGGTGCTAATTGAGGTTTCTAATAGCAGAGTTCTGTGTAAATGTGACATCCTGTTGACACTCTGGAATTGTAATATCAGAGCAGCATTATGGACTTTTAATCAGTGGAAATGAAGCCTATCTAAGCTGAACTGGACTCTGAGGGCAGGTTTACACTGACTCAAGAATTCAGGGCTGATCTCATGTGGAGTATAGTGGATCGGCCCACTGCAGTTTGGCATTGGTGGTCAATCATCCTTAACACTCCCCCCCTTTCCATGTTATAGTGGTCTCCAGCCCAACATGGGTGATTGGTGAAGGCCTTCTCTAGTATGTATTCACATGTGTTATTATCTGCTGTGAGTAGAGCAGACAAGATGTATTGATATTGATTTTCCCCTGCCAGCCCCTGCTGCTTGTCTAGTTGGGATATTCCACTTATACCTCACCTGCTGGAGTGAACCCTTTGAAAAATATTTTCCCGCTGCTTAGGTGTTAATTCTTATCTTCTTCCGTTCCCCTTTGTCAGGATACTGCCTGAAGTAGGTTGCTTTATCTTTTGCTTTGTGAATTAACTTTTTAAAAATTGTGTGATGTGCATCGTTGGTAATAAGCATAATATGACTGGAAGGTAAAGAATATGTGAAAGAATGTAAGGAACAGGAAGCTGCATCAGTACTCAGCATTACCCATGTAAGAGCTTGGGAAATTAAGTTTAGGTATTTTTTTCGTGTCAGGAGTGTCTAGAGAAACTGCAAGTTGTTTCTGGTGTGAGAGAATTGGCCATCTGCAAGAACGTTGCCCAGGGAAAACCCAGATTTTTTGATGTTTTTATCATCCTTGTGGGAGGCTTCTCTCATGTTCCTGCATGGAGCTGAAGCTGACAGAAGGAGCTCATCCATACTCTCCCTGGGTTAGATTCGAACTGGTAACCTTCAAGTCTGCAACCTAACTTTCAAGTCATTAGTCCTGCCAGCACAAGGGTTTAGCCCACTGTGCCATTGGGGGCTCCAGATTAGGTATAAAGCCATTTGTAACTGAACAGTTGTACCCAGAGCATAATTGTATCAATGGGACCTGATGGAACCACACTACCAGTGCTCAAGTACAGATGGCCATAGCAAGTCATGACAGTCATTTTTTAAAAAACACTGTTTCAAAAAGAAGTAATAAATTAGATCATTGCTGTTGTTCTGAGATCAGAAATTAGTAATCTGGAAATCCTAAATTGTGTCAGAGAGTAGTGGTCACTGAAGAAAGGAGGTTTAGGAAACATCTGGGTGCTAGTGACACTCAGTGAGAGTTTTTCTGTTGAATCAAATAGATCATGCCTTAGATGAGAGGGGTGTTTTTTTTTTTAAAAAAAAGAAAACAATTATCTTTCTGAGAAACCAAGTGGCAGGAGCAGGAAGATAGCATTCTAAAGGTAAAAGGTCAAAAGTCAATAGTCATGGATCAAGCCATGTTGCTAGAGAAAGAGGGGCCCAAAATTGGAATGACAGCAGAGAGAAAGAGAAGAGAGAAGAGAGAGAGAGAGAGAGAGAGAGAGAGAGAGAGAGAGAGAGAGAGAGAGAGAGAGAGAGATGAAAGAGCAGGCATCACTTTGGTACTGAGACAGCCTATTAAGAAAAAGACCTCCAGATCTATCTTTAGGGATGGATTCCAATTCCAGGACCATTAACATTTCCCTACCCTTGGGACTCATCTGTGTCAGCTTGGATGTTGAGTTGCACATGTCTCTGGATGATCACAGAAGAGGATCATATTATAAGATAATGGATATGATTGCAGAAGACTCTTTATCACATGCCATTCAACATAACCTTCAAAGTTATTGGTTGTGTTTTAACAAAGGAGCAATGATTGATTAGTGCTAATTAGAAGAGAAAACATGTACACTCCTTGAAATCATGTTAACTTCCTATGTGATTGAGGACAAGCAGCTTTTGTGCTTTCATTGTCTATCCTTTCATAACATCTCAGAAAGGACATTTTAGCACTAGAAAGATCCAGAAAAAAACAACCAAAATGATCAAGGAGATAGAACACCTTCCCCATTTACATGTTTAATTTAGAAAAAGAAAAAGGTGAGTAAAGGGAGATATAAATAGATAGTAGAATAGAGAAACAGGATAAAACTAGAATCTCAGGTCATCCAGTGAAATCAAGTAATGTGAAATAAAATGAAGTACAGAGGATCCTCCAGATCAGAGGGATCCAGATCCATGATTTCCAGTGATTCTGGGTCATCACATTCCATATTACATTCACCTAGCAGTCATTAATTAACATTGAATCTGGACAAACATGCTTTTTTGTACTCATGGTGGGCCCTGGAACTCAACATCTGTGGAAATGGTGAACTCACTGTATGTCTTCAACTGGTGTACAGTTAAATTAGGCAATGCAGGAGGAATCTAAATTCATGGATGATGAGGCTACCAGTGGTACTAGTAATGGCCCTATATCCTCTGGTCCCAGTGGCAGTATGCTCCTTAACAACAGCTGCTGGGATGTGTGAGTGGAAAAGTGCTATTAGAATGATATCATCTTTGCTGGTTTCCTATAAGTATCTGGTAGGCCATTGTGGAACAGAATGCTAGATAGACACTGGATCCCAATTGAGACCATTCCATACAAAAGGAGATCTTTACATGAAAATATATGTATATATAAACATGTATATTTTTGCATTCCCAAGTGCAACAACCTGACTGGATTATAGTACCTTAATATTTTCATCATTTCATAGTTTTATGAATTAGATGTTCATCCATTTTATGTGGTTGTCAAATAAGATTGTAACAATCCATACAATGAAGTTCTGGTATGCTTTAAATTCTTCCTCAGACTTCCTTCCTTCCTTCCTTCCTTCCTTCCTTCCTTCCTTCCTTCCTTCCTTCCTTCCTTCCTTCCTTCCTTGTTTTTTGGCTGTTCACCAGCATTTCTCATTGGTTTTATTGGTTTTCAGCATGCATTTTTTAAAAGTTATTTTTATTATGCAATTTATAAGCAACTTGTACATATCATATTAAAAACAAGGTCCAATAATCTTTTTCATAATAGAATAAAAACATATAGTAACTAACCCCCAACCAGGAACCAAACTGGCGTGAGAGAAAGAAACCAACTCAAATATCACAAGATAAGACAATACCGTTCATAGACTTGGAAAAGAGAAAAAGAAAAAGAAAGGGAAAATGTACACACACACATAAGAAAAAAAACCCCAAAAAATAAATAAATAAACAATTTGGCATAGATTCACAGTTGCTATATTATCCCTGTAACTTCCAGAGCTCTAGATGTGATCCTCTTTATTTTTTCCCTTTATTCATATTTTTTAATTTTTTAGTTAAAATCCCAGGTCTTTCCTTAGTCAAACTTTTTGTGTATATTTATTTTTTCTTTTAATAAATACTCTTTCATGGGTTTCCAATCTGTACTATTTTGGGGGGTTCTATCCTGCGCCAGCCTTTGAGTCAATAAATCCATATTCATCACGTCCATCACTTTGTTGATCCATTTCTCCAAACTAGGTACTTCCTCCGTTTTCCATAGTTGTGCCAGTGTTATTCTTGCTGCCGTGGTAAAAATAAATTAATTAATCTATCAGTATTCTTATCCATTTGTGGGTCAGTGATTCCCAGAAGAAAACATTCTGGCTTGAATTCAAACTTTTATACCAGTTTTCCTTAATTTCCGTGGCGTAGGTCCACCTCAATTTTTTTGACCAGATTTCTTCCCATTGGTTTACATAAATTGTATGACCTATCGCTCTAGCCCATTTTGTCATCACTTCTTTTATTTGTTCTTCCTCTAGAGCCCAGGTAAGTAATTGTTTATATAGTATTCTTATTAATTTGCTGTTTATTTTCAAAATTTTGTCCCAAAATTTTCTTCTATTTCAAATCCTTTCCCCTTATCTTCTTTATATTCCTCTCTGATCTGCCAATATTGAAGCCAGCTCAAGTGTGGATCAATTTTTTTTATCTCTTCGAATGTTTTTAATTTTATCTTTTGATTGGTGAGTGTTAGTAATTGTTTATATGAAAGCCATTGTTCGCTCGGGGACTCTCTTTTATGATTAGCTTCTGTGGGTGAGAACCACATTGGAGTTTTAGTGTAAAATCTGGTTTTATATTTGTCCCATGTTTTAATTAATGCGGCCCTTATAAAATGGTTTTTAAATTTTTTTCTATTTTGATCTTATATTTCCATAGATAGCTGTGCCATCCCCTTCTCAGATCTTCACCCTCGAGTGCTAGAATTTTTTTCTTTTCTAGTGTGGCCCAATCTCTCGCCCAGGTCAATATGGCCACCTCATAGTATAACTCCAGGTCTGGGAGTCCCAGACCCCCTCTTTTTCTGTCATCTTTTAAACTTGACATTTTTATTCTTGCTTTTTTGTTATTCCACACAAATTTCTTAATATCCTTCTTCCATTTTGTAAATATCCTTTTTGTTCTTAATATTGCTCAGACAAACTTTCTTAATACAAAAAGGTTTGTACTGAATGTTCTGTTTATGTACATGCAATCATTTTTTCTTTTTCAATGCTCAGGAAAATCTATCCAATTCAAGTCCACAGGGCCAGATGAACTACATCCAAGAGTATTGAAGGAACTTGCAGAAGTCATTTCAGAACCATTGCCAATAATCTTTGAGAATTCTTGGAGAACAGAAGAAGTGGACTTGAGGAGGGCAAATGTTGTCCTATCTTCAAGAAGGGAAAAAAGAGGACCGAAACAATTACCGTTCAGTCAACCTGACAATAATACCTGGAAAGACTCTGGAGGAGATCATTAAGGAGGCAGTCTGCAATCACTTAAAAAGGAATTCTGTGATTAATAAAGTCAGCATTGATTTCTCAAAAACAAGTCATGCCAGACTTATCCTTTAATCTTTTTTTGATTGAGTTACAAGCTTTGTAGATGCAGGGAATGCTGTGGATGTAGCATATCTTGATTTCAGTCAACAAAGCCTCCCATGACCTTCTTGCAAGCAAACTAGTCAATTATGGACTAGGCAATACTACTTTAAGGTGGATCTGTAATTGTTTGAGTGACCGAACCCAAAGGGTGCTCACCAATGGTTCCACTTCATCCTGGAAATAAGTGACTAGTGGAGTGCTGCAGTGTTTGGTCCTGGGCCCAGTTCTGTTCAACATTTTTATTAATGACTTGCATGAAGGTTTAGACAGTATGATTATTAAGTTTGCAGATGACACCAAATTAGGAGGGAGAGCTAATACTGCAGAGGACAGGATCAGAATTCAAAATGACCTTAACAGATTAGAGAGCTGGGCCAAAACTATCAAAATGAATTTCAACAAGACAAATGCAAGACACTACACGTAGGCAGAAAAAATGAAATGCAAAGATACAGGATGTGTGATGCCTGGCTCAACAACAGCCCATGTGAGAAAGATCTTGTAATCTTTGTGGAGAACAAGTTGAACATGAGCCAACAGTGCGATTCAACAGCTAAAAAAGCCAACGGGGTTTTGGGCTGCATCAAAAGGGGTATCGTGTCTAGATTGAGGGAAGTCATGGTGCCTTTGTATTCTGCTTTGGTTAGACCTAACCTGGAATACTGTGTCCAATTATGGGCTCCACAGTTCAAAAGAGATATTGACAAGCTGGAAGGTGTCCAGAGGAGGGCAACTAAAATGATCAAAGGCCTAGAGACTAAGCCGTATGAGGAGCATCTTAAACAACTGGGTATGTTTAGCCTGCAGAAGACAAGGTTGAGAGGAGACATGATAGCCATATATAAATATGTGAAAGGGTCTCATAAGGAAGAGGGAGCAGACTTTTCTGCTCCCCTTGAAACTAAGACTAGGAGCAATGGATTCAAATTACAGGAAGGAAAATTCCACCTGAACATTAGGAAGAACTTCCTGACTGTATGAGCTGTTCAACAGTGGAACTCTCTACCTCTGAGTGTGGTGGAAGTTCCTTCCTTGGAAACTTTTAAACATTGGCTGGATGGCCATCTGTTAGGGACACTTTGTGCTTTTCTTGCATGGCAGGTGGTTAGACTAGATTGTGCATGTGATCTCTTCCAACTATATAATTTTATGATTCTATGACTGAGGCAGAAGATGAGCTCTACCTAGGAAGAGCCCATAAATGTTCTGTTTAGGACAGCAACTCCAAGAATCACCTTACCAGGATGCCAGTTGCCATGTTATAGTCACCAAAAGTAAAATTTTCAAGCTCTGAGCTAAAGGACCAGAGTGGCAAGATGGAATAATATGCTGATAGACTCACAACTTCCTCCTGCCACATTCTCCGAAGGCACTTTCCCTCATTGCCTTTGAGGAGATGATGAAGCAGGATGGATGCTAAATGCACTAACACCAAAGAAGAACATTGCATTGGTGTCATACATCTGGTACATTCAAATTAGCATTGCTTTCACTCTAATTCATAATAAAATACAATATAAAATAAGCTTGGGGAGAAAAGCCTTTTTGTTTGCTCTTCCTTTGATGTTAATGTTAAAGAGTTAATTTTATAGGGGATCTGTTGTGTGCTGACAAGCTAAAAGCACTGTATTCACATTGAGAGCTGTCGGAGAAACTAATTTCTTTGCAATGTAGGGGTGCTCAGCCTAGTAGATGGCACATGAAAGAAAGGCACGGTTTTGATTAGGCTGGCACCGCTTTGCTGGAAAACTCCACCGATAGGTGCAGTTTAAATCCTTTAACGCACAACAAAGTCTGTTAAATCCATCTCTTTGGGTAATTCACTTAACAAGGTTGGAAGGGGGATGCTTTGAAATTAGTCCTTGCATATCATGTTTTAAAATTACAACAGCAGAACAGTTTGCCCTTAATAGATCCACTTTCAGAAATTGTCAATGGAATATACTGAAATACAGCCTGTGTGATTCATTTCTGCACATCCCACTGTATTTCGCTTCTGCCTTTTGCTATTTCTTTGGGGAGCAAAGCTTGAAGTATGCCTTATTTTTGCCACCTTTAAAAAATATTTTGCTATAGCCATTCACCTGATTTAAAGAAATTGTATAATTCAAATGATGGATGAAATCCCTTTTTCATGCACTTTGGTCAAGGGGCATTTGTGCACGCGCACACGCCAATTCTACTTTTAAATTTCTTTTTATTTTTCACCATTATTTTTGAGAGAAAAGGGAAAGGTAAGTCAATCCAATCTCTATCTATCTATCTATCTATCTATCTATCTATCTATCTATCAATCCATCTATCTGTCGGTCTCTCTGTGTGTCTACATTAGGTGAATACAAAAAGTTATAACTTGCTTTTTATGTTAAACTTTAAACAGTAATTAGGTGAGATCCTAACATTTCATCCAGAAGGGGAATTTGCTTACCTATTTGCTCATAATGGTTTTGGCTGTTTATAGGGGTTGGTAGCCTTCCCTGTCCCATCTTGATGCAACTCCCTTTAAACAAAAACATTTATAGCTGTTCATCCCACAGCCAAAATAGCGTTCATGAAAAATTTAAGAAAAAACACTCGGTGTTAAAACATTTTTTGTGTGTGAAGGAGATGAAAAGAGAAAAGACTTAGAATTACAAGCAGTTAGATTCAGGGTTTTGCGTAATGACTCTTGGTACCCCACTGTGAGAAGTCTTTCCCCAGCTTCTCGTCTGCATTCTTCATCATTCCCTGTGGGAGAATGAGTAGGATTTGTCTGCCATATTCACAGCAATAGAGGTGATCCAGGTTGAAAGAAAATCAATAAGATGTGTCCATTTATGCCTCACAAAGGAAGAAAGGTCTAAAGAACAGACATGGGACGTGATTCAAGCACTGGAGACTTAATAAGACTTCTACTTGTGTTTGAAGGAGATGGTAATTTATATTTTACTTTGAACTCTCTTTTTTATGCTTCATAACTATCAGGATTCAGGCTGACATGGGAAGCAAGGAAAAGAAGGTTTGATGCTGTCTTCAGAAGACCTAACCCATTTGGGAAAGCCATGCTCAAAATTTCAAAAAGGGAAATTGTTTTTGTGTGGAGTCGGGGGAGGGGTAGGAGATTAAAGAGGCATCAAATCAGCCTACTGATAGTTATTGCTATTGCTGAAAGGGTTTAAAGTCTTTTGGATTAGGATGCAGTTGAGGACTTTCTTTGGGGGGCTGTATTCTTCTCATTACTGAATGTCCTTTTTGTGTTTGATATCATTTTATTGTGAAATGGAGACACCACTGAGTCTGAGTGAGATGCCACTGGAGGTTTGGTCAAGCCCACCATCCCTTCTGAAATAACAATACCCTGGTAGCCTTTTTGTTTGTAACTAGCCTCCTCCACTTCCCAAGAAGAACGCACATGATAATCCCTCAGAGGACAGGGTCTCCTCTCTTTCCATGTGACATTTGTAAGCAACCTGCATTTTATTCTTTTTTAAGTTAGATGAAGAGAGGCTGTTGTTCATCTGGATAAGAGAGAAATACGTTTGGGGAGGAAAAGCCAATAAGGACAAGCATGAGAGCCCAGGGCCTATTGAAATCTCTTAAACCTCCCAAGTCAGACAAGAGTCCTTTCAAACATGGAGGGAACAAGTGGGTTCAGGAAATAAATTTACACTGCTGAATGTAGTTTCTGAAACAAGTTACTTTTTATGCTGTGAAACAACATTCAGGATTTCATTTTCCACTAGTCAAGTATTTTGAGAAGGAGACAAGATCTAAAATGCGGAGGGCATCATATCCAAAAGCAAGAAGTAATATGGAGATGTTGTCAATCAAATTAGTGTTGGCTAGAAGACTTACATGGGAAATGAAAGGAAAAAAAGGCTAGGCTTATGTTTTGACAGGAAAAAAAACCCTCAGGTTCGTCTCCCTCAGAGGCCATGTAGAATGAATAGAGGTAGCCGAAGAGTTTTCCTGAAAGGATCCCAAATTAGTAGCTAAAATGCTTGCAGTGTTGGTGACATTCTTCCAAAATAGCTTGGAAATCAACTTCAAGTGTCCAGAAAGCCCATCTTGGAAGAAGAGGTGAGTTTTCCAAGGTATCAGTTTTACTCCCATCACAATCCAAGTAAGAGAAAAATTCCTCCCCTCATCACTGTCTCTGCTATTCTCCACTACATCATACCTTTTTTCCTTCTTTCATGAATGGAGGCCAGGGGCAGTTTAGCCAATTGTGCGTGATCACTAAATGTAAAGGGGGGGGGGGCGCAATCCACAAAAGAGCATAGAATTCTTCCAGAATGGTCTAAAGAACTGTAATTCTTGCAATATTCATAATTGGATTTTGCTGGGTTGTGTTGGTTGTTGTGACTTTGTTTTGGCTGTCCATAGTAAATTATTCGATCTGCACTAAGGCCCTCCCCCTGATTTGTTTTAAAAATGGGGGCACCGTTTGATGAAGTTATTCAATCATTTCATCCTGTCTGATACTTTAAAATGATTTTGTTTGATCGTGCTATAGTCCAAAAGTGCAATTTTACTAGTGTACTAATGCATCTGGGAGCCAGTGTAGTGGTAATAGTTTCAGCCTGGACCGTGACTCTGGAGACAGGGTATGAATCCTTGCTTAGTCATGGTGACCTTAGGCAAATCACCCTCTCTCCACTTCAGGGGATGGCAAAAGCAACCCCCCCTCTGAACAAACTTTGCTAAGAAACTCCCATTATAGGTTTGACTTAGGACAGTGGTTCTCAACCTGATGTTTTTGGCCTTCAACTCCCAGAAATCCTAACAACTGGTAAACTGGCTGGGATTTCTGGGAGTTGTAGGCCAAAAACATCTGGGGACCTCAGGTTGAGAACCACTACCTTAGGATGACCATAAGTCAGAGATGACTTGGAGACATACAACACAACAACAGCAAATGCATTTAAGAAGTGAAAGGAGTAGAGGATACTTTTGTATTCTGATGTGTCTTGGAATGTTTTTTAAACCACATAGATATGAATAAAATTTCATTTTAGGAATTTCCAGAAAATTGGCAGAGACAGATTTACACCATTAAGCCTAATAAACCAGGAGTCAAAGTAATTCTGGACCAAAATCAGGAGTATTGTCAAGAAAAAATGCAAAAGACCTTATCAGCAGCCAAAATGAAAGAAAAGCCTTAGAGGAATCTCTTTATTAGGACAGATGAGAAGCTGTGAAAGTGGCAGAAATTGGGTCAGAATCCTGAGTACAACAGTTCATTTGTACTGTTCTAATGCTCAATGCAAAGAAATAGAAAACAACAAAAAAGGCAGAACAAGAGACCTCCTTATTAATATAGGCAGTCCCCATGTTACAAACAAGATAGGTTCTGTACATTTGTTCTTAACTGTCCCTGTGTTAATTGGATTTTGAAAAATATGGCTTATTGTGGAATCAAGGATTGGAGGTAAAGCTTCAGAGGAGACAGCTTTTCCCCATGATACTGTAACTCTTTCAGGAGTGAATTTCCCTTCTGAGGGGTAGAGTTCTCTCACTTCCTGTTGTCTCGCCCCCATTCTTAACTATGAGTTGTTTGTAACTAGGATATTTGTAACTTAGAGACTGCCTGTCCTTCCAGCAGCAGGCTAAAACCTTTTTATTCAAGCAGGCTTTTAAAGAAGAAGGGTTTTAAGATCATGTCAGGAGCTGTTGTATTTTTTATGTTTTTGTGGATTTAATTTAATTGTTTTTAATACTAATGATGTTTAACATTATTTTAATATTTGTAAATTTGCATATTTTATATTGTATTCTAATGATTTTAATGTTAGCCACTTTGAGTTTCCTTATGGAGAGAAAAAGTGGGATATAAATAACCATCACAATAAACATAAAAACCATAATAATAATAATAATAATAATAATAATAATAATAATAATAATAATAATAATAATAATAACTGGGTGCAGTGCCTAAAGACCTTGGCCTGCACTTAAACACAATCGGCGCTGACAAAATTACCATCTGCCAGCTACAGAAGGCCACCATACTGCACGTATTATTCACTGATACATCACACAGTCCTAGACACTTGGGAAGTGTCCAACGTGTGATCCAATACAACAGCCAGCAGAGTGTCTGCTGTGGACTCATCTTGTGTTTCTAATAATAATAATAATAATAATAATAATAATAATAATAATAATAATAATAATAGAAAGGGAAGTGAAAGTTGCTCTAAAATTACCAGGAATCGATGGAATACTAATTAAATGTTTTTAGGTTACAAAAAAGAATCCATTCAAATTCTGGCAAAAATTGGTCAACAAATATTTAAAAGCCACTGAGTCACAAACCACTTAATCACACAATATACATACGACTTCCCAAAATAAGAGCTATCAGGGTCTATGGTAACTCTCATCACTACTTTCTCATGGAAGGAAAACAATGCATAAAACTTTGCAATAAATAATTTTATCATATATGGAGCAATAAAACTCCAAACTGAGTTCAGAAAAAGAAGATGCAATGGGAATCATATTGCAGAAATATGTTAGATAATTGAGTACGCCAAAGAAGTTCAGAAGAAATCATACTGTGCTTTCTGGGTTACAGCAAAGCTTTTGATTGTGCAGATATTAAAAAATTATGGATCGCTCTAAAAATGGATTTGCCAAAACATTTTATTGTTCTAATGAGAGGCTACTGTCAGGACAACCTATGGAAAAAAATAATGCTTCCCAACTGGGAAGGTCAGACAAAGCTGCATTTTATTACCCTATCTGTTTAATTTATATGTAGAATGTATCATATAGAAAGTAGGATCAGTCTCAGAAGAAGGAGACATGAAAACTGGAAGAACATCAATCATTAAAGATACACAGATGATGCCATATTACTCACAGAAAACAGCAAAGGAATTAAATGAGATCCTCAAGTGTAATGATATATAATTGAATATCAAAGTCAGAATTGTCCATGCCATTGTATTTCCAATTTCAGTGCATGTTGTGAAGGCTGGTAGAAAGTGAAAAAAAGCTGACAGAAAGAAAATCAACTCATTTGAACTGTGGTGCTAAGGAGAATTCTACTGATGCCGTAAACTAGCAAAAAGACAAGTAAATCAGTAATAGGGCAAACTAGAGATCCAGTGTGGAGTAGTAGTTCTAGTGTTGGACTAGGACGCAGTTTAAATTCTTGCTCAGCCATGGAAATTTACTGAGTGATCTTGGGCAAGTCACACTCCTGTGGCCTCAGAGGTAGGCAAGAGCAAAGCTCTTTGAACAAATTCTGCCAAGAAAGCCCCATGAGAGGTTAGGGCTGCCAAAAGTTAGAAATGACCTGAAGGCACACAACAGTAGCAAACAAAACAACACCAACAACAAATCAAGCCTAGAAACAAGATTGTCCAAATTGAGTCTATCATACTTTGACCATATCATGTGATGACATGAATCATTAGAAAAATTAATGATGCCATTAGTAAAGTCAGAGTAAGTAGGATTGGAAGAAGACTATGTTATAGGTGGAAAGACTCAATATAGGAAGATCTGGAGCTGAGTTTACAGGACATGATGACAGAATGTCTTGGAGAACTCTCATTCACAGGGTCACATACACTGAAATCAACTTGACAGCAATTAACAAAAAAAAACCCTGAATGCTGGTCTATTTCTGGGCAAAACTGAAAATGCTGGGTTTGACCTATAAAGCGCACAGCTTTGCAGAACAATAAGCAACCTATATGCTAATTTATAGGACACAGATACAAATTCAGGAATAACACTACAACTTTCACGTTCACAATACTGGTCCTCGCAATATCAATGGGTTACCAAATAAGTTCTCTCTAGGTATTTTCTGAACTCTTCCAACATGATTCCATGGTATTCCTGGGCCAAAAGTCCTTGATTTCAGTAGGATTCCCTGTTATCTGCAGTTTTGTGCATTTATGTCAAATCTAGGAAGAAATCTCCCGAGTTTGCATGGTTGCACTGTATTAATGTCCTTCAAAAAAAAATAAGTGCACTCATCACATGCATTGGTGAGTGGTGCGTTCCTGGCTGCTCAGACAGCTGTTGATGCTCTGTATGTTGGCAATATCCTGTTCTAAAAAATAGTTATTCTTAGTAACTTGTTCAGTAGTCCTATGTATTGGTGATGAAGTTCTGATGGACAGTGTCAAGGTTCCTGCTTTTATTTTCTTGTGGTTGTTTGACTTTTTGGTACTTGAACTTCAAATGGAAGGCTGTCCTTTGTAAAGTAGGTCACACTGGCACCCTACTATTAGAGGAGTGGTCAGCTCAGGAAGAAGATTGTTAGTGTTGAGACAAAACAGCAAATTGCTAGCTCTTTAATTTTTTATTGATGCATTTTTATTTTTAGGAAAAGGAAATAACCACTTGTGTGATTTTCTTCCCAAGTTGTCAACCTGGAAAACCTTGGGGATGACACAAACTTTGACTAGGAAGGAGAAAGGAACCATTTACTGCTCTGCCTCAAGCTACAAAATATCATGGACTAGCTCTAAGGGGGAAAGTGAAAGTGGGAAAAGGATTTTTCCTCATCTTTCTTTCACTCAATGGGCCAGGCCAAGTATTCTGGTGCTGCCAATTGAGGCACCTAATCGAGTAAAAGAAGTTCCAAGAGTTCTCCTCACTCAATCAAGTACTTAAGTAAATGTTATTTCTTTATTTCCTTAAAAAAATCAACCTGTCCCTCAGTGTACTGCTCTCCCTCTCCAGTGAACAACAACAATGTGGTGATGATTGTGGTGATGATATTTAAATAAGAACCCCTAAACTGTTTTTAAGGTGGAGTGGAGAGGAAAAGGGCTCAGCACTGCCACAAGCCTCAACCCCCAAATAACAGCAGGGCATTAGTCAACAGTTCAAGGCCAAGACAATAATCCAACAGAGAGGAAAACAGTAACAGGATAACACAGAGAAGCTGAGTGTCCATACCAGGGTCAAAAGTTAAGTATCAGAGAGTACAGAGTACAAGATCAAAATTAGCAAGACAGGATCTAAGGGTAAGTCCAAGAAAACAAGATACCAAGTCTGAGGATGTAGCTTCCAGAACTGACTTTGCAGTCAGCCACAAAGTGGCACCTATGAGTTCCTTAAATCCTAAATTCAGAGGTGTAACTGAATTCTGGGGATTCGGCTGCCGAATGCATGAAATCAAGCCAGGCCGGGGGAAGGGGCAGTGGAAGACAGACAATACGGATCACAGCAGCCGGATCCTTTTGGCTAATGGAGGGTAATGGGGCTGAGTGGCACTCTACCTGAGGCAGAGGTGGCGTGTGGCAGCCTCGCAAATCAGTCAAGCTGTGGCTCCCCTTTTTCTTTCTTCCCCAACAGCCTCCTACATCCCTTCCCAGTGCCTGCTTGAGGCAAATAAGAACTTGATTTCCCACCAGCACTTTGTGCTGCATGGGCATTGAAGTAACCTGTATTTTCTCCTGGAGCATGATGGGAGTTGAGGTTTCTCTTTCTCCATGTTTTCTAATTTTTTTCTCAGCCAATCAGAGGCTGGGTTGACTGTGTCCATTTCCATCCCCTCTTGCGGCGTGTGCTTGGGACTTCAATTCCCAGAACCCCCTCTTGTGTTTTTTTTAAATAAAATGTTATGGATAAAAACTTTTAAAATTTCCCAAAATTTAGTAGATTAGTGAAATGTTCTGAAACTTGGCAGGCTTGCAGTTGTAAATGTGGCTTACAAGTTGATAGGCCTAAAAATAGAGAAACGAGCCTCTAAAGTTTCCCCATGGGCACCAAATGGACAGAATCTTTCTGGCATGAAAGCAGAAATCTTTCCCAAATTTGGAAAGGTCCTTAAAAGCAGAAGGGGGGGGGAGCCAAAAACCGGGCACCAAAAATGACACAAGGCTTTCCTGAATTGCACACCACTACCAGGTACATGAATGTGCCATGTAGAAATGGTAGAATAAAAGGGATGATGCTTCGTGGCTGTTAATATGGATACATTGTCTATTCTGCTTTGAAAATAGAAATAATTATGATCCGTCTTGCAAGGTTCCTTGGAGGGTGCATGGAATAGAAGCAGTAATTGTTAGAAAATGTATACATTCACACACACACACACACACACACACATTTTCAATGACAGTTGAGAACTCATAAGAATTTCTTTCCCTCTTTTTGTATAGCTTAATTTGGGTCAAACTTATTTGAGTGAACACAGCAAAGAATGATCGTTGTGTCTTTAAATGAGTAAAAACTAGCATTTAAGTGATTGACTGCCCTTCGCTTTCAAGGAATGTACTTGAGAGGAAGAGTGAGATCAGAATATCAGAGTAGCTTTTAGAGTGTAGCAGCCAAGAAAGAGAGAGTGAGAGAAAGTTTCCTTCTTCTCTGTTTTGATTATGAAAACAACTTCTTTTTACCCAGTAATTACAAAATAATAGAGAGTAAATGCTGAAGCATAAGTATCCTATATGGGATTACCTAAATTTGGTTTGTCTGTGCATGGAAAGGAAATGCGGGGGAAAATAAAATAAAAATGCTAGTAAATAGAAAAGGCAATTGGCTGGAGGATCTGAAAAGCTTGCCACACAAAAGTGAGCTTTTCCAATTCTATAGAAGTGTGCTTTTCGCCTTAGTGGATCTGAAGACTCTTTTAGTATCATATTTGCATAACAAAGGCATCACAAAATCAGCTTTGCTTGGGATGTGACAAGGAGACAGACTGCATGGGCTCCCAAACAATTGAGCAATGCAGAACATTCAAACACTGGAGATCTGTAAATTTGGTGGCTCCTGCTCATGATGTGTCAGCCTTACAACTGGGAAAATCAAGTGTAATTCACCAGTATACCATGTATGCCTCAGGCATTTTTAATGGAGAAGCAGACTGCAGGCAGTTGAATGGCCTCACAGTGACTCACTCACTACTATGTGCAGCCTCTCCTCCTCCCCCAACCATTTTATTTTGGTGGGGCCCACCTTACCCAGTACAATTGTTATCACACTAATTGGAATTCTGTGGAAACCTCTCTCCACTGTCTCCTTGTCTTTGCAGTACATTGCTTGAGTGATTCCTAAATATTTCCCCAAGAGGACTTGCAAACAGACTTTCCTCTTTGTTCAGAACTTTCATGTTACTTCTAACGTTTGACCTGGAAATGATATCCTTTTTTTTTTGCCTTTACAACATATTGTCTCCACCAGCCAGGCTTTCTTGTCAGAGGCCACACATTTTCTTCTACCCAACTCTGAAACCATTATTACAGGACTCACTACAGTTTTGTTTGTCCTAAAAGGATAATATTCTTCCTCAGAATAATTATATAGAGTAATAGTAAGGATTCTGTGCCATATCTAGGATAATTTGCTAAGGGTGGAGGAAGGACAACATGCTAGGGGTGGAGGAGGGGGTGCTTTGAATGCTTCTTGGAAGGCGGTTGGACTGGATGGCCCATGAAGTATCTTCTAACTCTATGATTCTGTCTCCCAGAATCTGGTAGCCCATGTGACCAGTGGCCAAACTGGCTAGAAAAGTGTGGAGTTTTTTAAAATTCACCTGTCCAAGTTCTACTTTGAATGGACTAAAGTCCCTGCATGCTGAGTTCCTACTTTACCCCTCCCCCTCATTTTTACTCCATTTTCTTGTTTGTTTATGCGTGTGTTTGTGCCTTCAAAGCTTATGACAACCAATAGATTTCATAGGGTTTTCTTAGAGTATGACTACTCAGAGGTGGGTTTGCCATTTCTTTCCTCTGAAACACAGCACTTGGTATGCATTGGAAGTCTACCATCCAACTACTCTACTAAACTTCCAAACAGATCAGATCTGGTGCCTTCGGGGTATTTACAAGGCCCCCTATCCCATCTTCTCCTCTTCCATTTCTTGCTTTGGTTTCTGCCTGTTCTTCCAAATATACATGTCTCTCCCAACTTTTTATTATCATAAATAAAACCTAAGCTTTTTTTATGCTGATAGCCAGTTGCCTGCTCAATAATCATTCTATAATCTTGTCTGTATGGTAAACAAATAAAATAAAATACTGGAGTCTACGGTGGCTCAGTGTGTTAAAGCACTGAGCTACTGAACTTGCAGACCGAAAGGTCCCAGGTTCAAATCCTGGGAGCAGAGTGAGCACCTGCTGTTAGCTCCAGCTTCTGCCAACCTAGCAGTTCGAAAACATGCAAATGTGAGTAGATCAATAGGTACCGCTCCATCAGGAAGGTAATGGTGTTCCATGTAGTCATGCTGGCCACATGACCTTGGAGGTGTCTACGGACAACACCGGCTCTTCGGCTTAGAAATGGAGATGAGCACCAACCCCCAGAGTCAGACATGACTGGACTTAACGTCAGGGGAACCTTTACCTTTACCTTATGGTATAATAATCCTCTTGAGTACCCCAGATTAGATCTTGTCTTTATATTTTCTCTATTTTGTTGCCAATATAGAAATAAGGAGTCTGCAATCATGATGAAATGAAACAGGCACACAGAAATGAAATAGGGAAGAAAGTATTTTAGGGATGAAACACGCATGCCTAAGGTGCTAGAGCAACTTGTTGATAAAGAAAGTTATCTGTTACATGGCTAAGATGTCCAACTGTCTGAAATCTTAGCACTATGTCTGATGTGGTTGTTGTTTTTCAGTTGAAAAAAGACAACAAGACAGCCATGTTGTACCATCCTAAACTTGCTACTTGGGATGGCTGCCTCCCTCTGCCTAACAGTAGCGCTGGTTCTCCTGATTCTGCAGTTCAAGAGACATGGTGCATAAGGGCCATTTGTGTGAATATTCTGGAGTCACCCAGCCTTGCTAATTCATTGTCCAGGACTGCTTCAATACATCTCTGGCTGTCTGAAGTTTTCTCAAGAAAAACATTAGAGGGCGAAATTGGTTTTCATGACAATCTGTTTCTGCCCAATGGTGGTTGAAAAAACTTAGTTGAAAAATGATGAATGAGCAAGATTAAAAATATACTTGAAGAAACTGACTTTAGTTCTCCTTTGCAGAGAAACTGTAAAAGTAATTCTTTTTTATATATTTAAAAAATCCTCATTGGAATGCTAATTTTGATTTTTATTATCTGTCATGGGCTGCTTTGAAGTTTTTCCCAGACAAAAATAAATAGCCCCATAACAGAGAGGATTATAGGAGTCTTGTTTAGAATCATCAGACTAAGAGTGACATTTAATTTCGGAACATAGAAGGTTTTATTGAGGCTGCAAAGTCTTTGAAAAAGCTCAGCGCTCTCACTGCTATTTTGTAAATTTGCCTATAAATGGTTTAACTGGGGCTTTCTGGTCCAGCAAACGGGAGGGGGGAGTGAGCTTGAATGCTTTCTCCTGCCATTTTTAGGAGAAACTGTACATACCCACCCACCGTATAATTCAATAAAGTGATAGCTAAGTTATATTGCCCTTATTGTAGGCAGGTGGGGAAGAAATATTTTCTTTTTCTGTGCACACCCAAACACATCTGTGACTCAGCACTGAAGGCTTTGCTTGAATAAATCAGTTTTGGCAGCCTTGTAATTCATAAAACAATACCTCTAGCTTCTCTCCAATGGTAGCAGGATGGTTCAGGTTTTATGATTCCATTCAGTTCCAGAGCATTAATGGGGCTATTTGTAAAGAAAGAAATATAATGAGTTATCACAAAACACAGCAAGGACTCTAGAAGGGACACTCTCCCATTTATCACCCATTCTAGCATATTCCCCAAAGAACTCAGCAAGAAATCTTGCAGGCACAGTAGGGAATATGGTGGTGGCTGCAACCTGACGTTCACAAATTGTGGGGAGCTGGGAGGATTATTTTATTTATATAATTATCACACTATGGTGCTCTATTTTTTAAAAAGTGAAGTCAAGAAAAAATTATTTTCTTGCAATTTGTTGCCTATTTTGAATTCATTTTCTAACGTATGATTCTGGACACAAGCTTTAAAGCCAAATAAAAAATAGAATGCTAGATAGAGGGCTCTGAGCCATTTTGGTGGAATCTCTTTGCAGAATGTAGGTTCAGAGCCATAATTGAATTTGGTGCCCTCACAGTTTATAGCTCATCCATATACAATTCCTCTTGGTTTAAATTCAGAAGCTAGAACTGTTTTCCTGGAAACAATTATTTCATTTTGTAAATTAAAAGAAGGAACATGTGAGGTATGTTTACATCCTAATAGTATGAGCAATGCTTTATTTATTTATCTTATGATGTAGCTTGACTAGCATGAACTCTGTCTGCTGTTTTCCATCCAGTCAGAATTCTATATGCCATAGTACTATAGTAGTAGTTGTAGTTCTTCTTGTTGTTCTTGTTCTTCTTGTTGTTGTTATTTTCCAAGATCGGGGCATGTTGACATGTACTGCATGTAAAGGACTTAACTCCAATATAGGCCAGGAGCATCCCTGGAGCCCTTTGGCCATCCACATAATAAGCTGGAGGCAAGCCCATCGCCAAGGGGGTGGTTTAAGGGTTCAAACCACCCCTGAAAGTTTTCAGGTTAAAAAAAAAACTGATTTACTCATAAATTTTAATGGTTAACCAAATCCCCATGCTAAGTCTATAAGAAGCAAAAATTAGAGCCCCTCCAGAACTACAAGCACGATCTCAACCAAATTTTGATAATTTATTCACACTATCATTACCTACCTTTCTGCCAATTTACATTGCAATAGCAGCAAGTGACCGAGTTGGCCCACCTACAGCAGGCACGGGGGATTTGACCTGCATTGCAGGTGAAAACTGTGGTGTCTACTACTGGTTCATCTAATCCAAGTCCTGCCAGAGAAACCATGGAACAGGAGCAAAGACAAGAAGCTGTGTCATTGTTAGACCTTGGACCAGCACCCTCCATAAGCTTGCTGTCAGAGTCCTGCCCACCAAATTACTGCTAAACAGCTTCACACTGTATTATAGTTCAAAGCAGTCCACAGCAGTCAGCTAAAATAAGGGTGGGACACAAAAGAAGTCCAAAGTCCTTTCCAAATTGTTCAAAGCCAAGTAATCTCACCAATATTGAGGTTGCAATGCAAGTCAAAATGTATTCCATACACCAGTCAAGATTCACCAGCAGAGATTCATGCTGTAACAATTTACTGATGTTGCTTCCAGCACCTAACTGATCCAGCATCCAGCTACTTCTGCCACTTTCTCAAGTGATTCCATCCATTGGATCTCTTCTCAGCCAGCTGACTGGATGTCCTCAGTTGAATGGCATCAGTTCTGAATTGCAGCCTAGCTGGAATACTTAGGTCCTTGTTTGCTTCCTGAAGCCCCAATCCTCCCTGACTCTGTATCCCTACCTCCCTGGGGCTGCTGCTCTTGCTTTGAAGAGGTGGGTTTCTCAGTGTTGGACTGCTCGTGCTGCTGATCTATGTTCGGCCCTGCCTCAGAAGCTGGGTGAAGAAACCCTTCCCTTTCCCCTTTGTCCTCAAAACAAGCCATGACATTTACTGGCAACACTGCACTTCTGGTCACAGTTATTCACCCAAAATGGCATCACCATGTAACAGAGCAGTGGTGAAAGACGGTTCTGTCCATAAACAAACAAGGCTAGCAACTCATGAAGTAAAGTAGAAATGTTTGAGCCTATGAAAACATGGAGGCACAAAACAATTTGATAAGGAACAGTTGGGAAATTGGGAGGAACGTGTGAAGAAAGGGTGGTGCTGGGGAGAAAACATTGAAAAGGAAGAACACTGAGAACAGATGGGAGGGAGTGGTGAGATTGATGGGATGGAGGAATCAGAAAGGTCTGGAATGCCAGTTGATTTATGTACAAAGAAGAACCAATAAAAGGCTCTGTGAATATATACAAGCCTGCTGGGTGTCATTTATTGACTAGCAACCAGAGATGGTTAACGTTAGGTTTATCTAGTGCTTATATGATGTAGAGTTCTTATTTTGGTTACAGCTAGTGAGGAGTAAGTAGCTGTTTGGTTTTACAAGACTTTGCCAAAAGTTTTAAATATGTAGACTGAGGATTTTCAGGTTCCCCTTTCAAGGGAAGAGGGGCAATTTGCAACACACCAGAAATGTGATGTTTCCAACAACATCTGGGAGGGAAATGATTGCTTGTCTGAATGGTGATTCAGGCCAAACCAATCCCAATCCAGCTGTCCACACCTCCAAAACTGTGGGATCACTCCTGAGATGCAACAGCTGTACTGTGAATTCAGTTGTGCATTGCGTGGACTTCCCATAGCAACTCAGTGGTGAGTCCACTTGATAATGGCTATGTAGACATGGCCTGGGATCCAAGCTGTGTTAGTCTACCAATTCTTACATATACCGCAGTGGACTGCATATATGTGGCTGTGTCAGAGAATTTTATACTTTTACTTGCTAAAAGGGAAGGAAGTTTGGGGACACATCTGTTTGAAAAACAGCTTAAATTTAAAAAGAACCCTACATTTAAATACTTTAAGAACCACTGGGATAAGCAGATATTCTGCAGATCTAGTATTAGCAACAAAGCAACAGTAACTATAAAAAATCAAATAATTTTCCACACAGAAAATTATATATATATAATTTCTGTCCTTTTCCTGTCCTTTTCCCAGTCTGACATTCAAGGAAGTTTAAGCAGTTCAAAGAAGCTTAGTTATAATTTTCAACATATAACAATTAAAAAGCAATTAGCCATAATAAAATTTTAAGCTATTTAAAATAAATTTAAACAAAAACAAATAAAATGTTCAGCACATTATACAAGGCCGGTTTCCCCATAAAAATCAGTTTCCAAAGGTCTTAACCTTTGTAACTAGCTTTTAAAAGGTAGTATATAAACTCATTTATATTTCGACCTCATGTATAAATCAGGAGCAGGATTTGGGGCCAAATTATGGATTTTGATATGGCTCACAGATAAGTTGTAGGTCATTCCGCAGAGAGCAGAAAGAGCCAGCACTGCCTGAGTGGTCCAGGCACCCCTTGCCTCTGCTGCTGCCATTTCCCTACTCAAACATTCAAGAAAGGCAAGAAATGGTGCCACAGCAGAGAGAGTAGAGAGGTTGGTTCCTCTTTTCAGTTCTCCTGAGTGAACTAAGCTCTCATATTTTGCCACTCTACTCAGATATTGCTCCTTTTATTATATATATGTTATATATATATATAAATGTATATACACACACACACATAAAAGGAGCAATATATCTATATCTATAATGTATGATTCTTTGACTAAAATTTCTAGACTTATACAAGTGTACACTATAAGTACAAATGCATAGTAAGATTAGTTTTATCTTAATTTTCTTGAGTTAATACTGAAGAATTTAATCACAGAGTATCAAAATTACACTAAAACAATATTAGCTTTAAACTTAGCAATTGGTTTACAAAATTTGGACACTGCTTTCATTTTAGGGCAGAAATTGGAGCATGGTACAAACAAGAGTGTCATGGGAGGCCTCTCGTTTGGTGGTTAAAAAGATTCTCTTTGCATATGTGTATTCAATTATTCAAAGTGCCTCTATAAGGCTGAGAGTGAAACTAGCTGTCTCAGAGGATATGGGTCTTCCACAGAGACCAGCAGCCCTACATATCCTTTTCAGCTCTCTCTGACAGCGATTAGTTAAAGAATACATGTAACATGACAACACGGTCACAATTTCTGTGCTCCTCCATCCCTGTACAAAGAGCAGCTGTAAAGTACCCATTAAAGAAAAGGAGAGAAACATACAACTTCTGCTTAATTATTTTCATCATCTTCTAACTTCCTTAGTGAACCAGTCACAAACAATAGCATAATGTGAAAGACTTGTTAACACCTTATTCACTTCTCAGAGCAAGGAAAGTCCTTTAGTTACCCTGGCATTCTGGTGGGTGGCATCATCACTACTGATCTGTTAAAGCAATGCTCCTTTGGATCTGTCTCATACTTCACTTACCAGAGCAAGGAGGAAGCCACACCACACCCCAGGAATGTGGGATGGCTCTCTCTTCTGCCCTCTTGCTCCCTGTTTCTGCCAGCTACAGTGGCAACAGGGCTACATATTGCTCATTGGCAGCCTCTCTTCCTGCTTCTGTGCCATTTAACTGGCTTTCTTCCTTCACTCATCCCAAGTTCCTTTGCCAGTCATGTGGCACAGAAGAAGGAAGAGAGGCTGCGGACCAGCAAATATGCATTCCTGTCACTGTTGTAGCTGGCAGCAACAGGGAGGAAGAGGAGGTGGCAGTTGGACCCTTGCCCAATGGTGAGGAACTGGCTTCACAGTAGAGACATCCTCCTGTGGTCAAGGTGGCCAAGGGTGCCCCTGTTGATCTGCAATGTAAACTGCAGCTGGCATCCAAAACAAAACATTAAGGACAGATTAAGAAGACATAGAATGGCTTCCAATTGGCAAAGAAGCCAGGTAAACCTGCACTTGTCTGCTTAACTTATATGTTTAACATATGATACAAAAAGCAGGATTAGATTCAACAGAAGGAGGCCTGAAAATTGGAGTAAGGAACATCAACAATGTAAGATATTCAGATGGCAATATATTACTAGCAGAAACTAACAAAGATTTGGGACACTTACTGGAAAAAAAAACATAAAAGAAAATGCAAAGGCATGTTTGCATCTGAACATTAAAAAAACAATATAATGACGATAGTTTATTCACATAACTTTTAAATAGACAATGAAGACACTGATGACCTCATCAGATGGGCTACTGGGTCCATCCTACACCACTTGTTCTCCCCCTTCAGGACAGAGTCCATTACATGAGACACGTGTACTTCCAGTTGGGCTCCACCCAGAAAAAAGAGAATAAGTGGCATATGCCGCCACAGCATCACGGGAGCCTTCCCAAATTGCCTTGCCAGCAATGTGGGGAAGCTGGGTGGTGACGCTTCCCCACATGGGATAGGAGAAAAGGCAAGTTGCGCAGTATGGGGCGACTTTGGATAGCTTGGAGCCCATGGATTTGCTACGCATTGTGGTGAATCGATGGGCCTTTGTAATGAGGTCCTGAAATAGTTCAAGATTTTATCTCTTCTTAATCCAGAAAGAAGGAAACTAACCAAGGTAATGACATCACTGCAGAATTTAAAATCCCTTTAATTATAATCCACAAATCATACTATATATGTAAAAAGCTTAACTGGATGATGATGTAATTACTGAAATTGTTTGATGGGAAGATGGAAAGGGGCAGCATTTTGTCCAGAGAGCTGTACAAATGAAAGAGAGAAGAGTGAGCAAGAATTAGGTGAATGATATTTGTGAGATAATAATTCATCTGCAGTATTTTTTGTTTGGATGATTTGTGTCCAACAGTTACAATAGCCGAGAATTGGAAGAAAATTTCACATTATACTTTATATAAATATTTATAAAGGATAAATTCAAAGGGCTGATGATCTTGTTTTGGGATAATATATATAATATATTGGTATCTGCTATGGGATGTCTGTTTTACCAAAAATATAAATTTCTATATAAAGATTTCTCTTGGTTATGTTAAAGTTAAAGAGAAAATTTGGAAAATGAGATGTTAGTATCAATGGGATAAGTGAGATAAAAGTTGTGTGAAAGTGTGTGTGAATGGAGATTACTGTTTTTTTCTGTACACATTTGATTGGTGCCTTTGTTGGAGCTATTAGATATCCAGAAGAGGTAATATAATATTTGTAATGAGATATATTTCAAAGAAGTGGAAAGAGGAGTGTCATTAAAATTTGTAAAATCTGGCCCACTGTAAAGAGGAAATAATTTATTTAAGATGTTTTTATTATGATAACTTTTTAGTGATAAGATTCATTCTAAGAGCTAAAATAATTGCTTGGTTAATTATGTGAATTGTTACAGATTAGCAAGAGTAATAATGTTATTTGATAAAATTACTATCTCTTTATCTGGTTTATTAGTAGGGAAATTTTATAAAGAGGAGGATAATATTTGCATTAGATGAGAGACATATAAATTGATTATATCTTTAAATATCAACTGAAAAGAATTTCTCATATCTTGGCTAAGTCAGTAATCAGAATGGAGATTGCACACAAGAATCCAGAGGAGTAGGACATGGAAGGGCGGCTAAGAAGAAGCTACATAATTGAATACTAAAGTTAGGATTCTCCAAGCCATCATATTTCCCATTTGTATGAATGTCTGTGAAAGCTAGAGTGAAGAAAGCTGATAGGAAGAAAAACAACTCTTTTGAAATGTGGTGCTAGAGAACTCTTTTGAAATGTGGTGCTATGAATACTGCATAACAAATAAATGAGTCCTAAATAAAATCAAGCCTGAACTCTCTCTTAAAGCGAAGATAACTAAACTTAGGAGGCATCTACACTATAGAATTGTCAATTTGACACCACTTTGGCACTTAGCTCCATACATCTTACAAAGTGGATGTATGCCCATGAAAATACTGCCTTCTCCACATATCAATATTGTTGTCTTTTCTACTTATTCATGTAGGAAGTTATTACTTGGTGATATTCAAGGTTTTTAGCCTTCTCTGACAAAAGACCTCTTCACACATCCCCCCCCCCGGTGCCATTTTGGCAGTTGCTGATAAAACAGCAGGTATGTGGGGTGCACTGTGGCACCCCACTCACCCCCCCTTCCCTCATTAGACAGGGAGGACAAGGTAAGGTGTGTTGGTGCCCTGTCCCTATCCCCATCAGATGGGGAAAAGTCAGAGCTACCCAGCACACACCTTACCTTTCGTCATGGCCAAGGAAGCATCCTGTGACACTTTCTTGGAACTTCAAGCATTGATGGGCCAGGACCTGACGAGCACTCAACAGGCCCCATCCCCAAAGTGCTGCAAAAGGGCAATTTGCCCCAGTGTGATGAGGTGGAAAGAGTGCTGGAGCCTCACCAAACAACAATTCCCATAATTTCATAGTCTTGAGCCAGGGCAGTTAAAGTGGTGTCAAAATGCAGTATAGATGCACTCTAAAACTGTCATATCATGAGAAAACATCACTCAGTAGGAAAAAAAATCCTCAATAATATTGATAAGTGGAAGCCAGTACACATTCCAGGTGGAGACACTCCATTAAGGAAGCCATATCACCAAGTCTACAAGTTTTGCTGATGATAGGGTGACTTCAAGGTCTTTCAAACATAGTGTCACCATAAGTTGAAGTTGATGTGATGGCAGTTAACAACAAAATATCCATTTAACTTAACAATTGGAATTAGTTCAATGTTCATTTCCATTATCTCTACTATAACAATTATTCCCTACAGCCAAAGCCGGCCCTAGGTATTTTTCAAGTGTAGGCGAACAGAATTTTGGCGCCCCCAAAAGTGATTTATTTATTTTTAATCACTAAAAAATAAAAGCGTTGGATAAGCGAAAATGTTGGATAATAAGGAGGGATTAAGGAAAAGCCTATTAAACATCAAATTACTTTAAGATTTTACAAATTAAGCACCAAAACATCATGTTTTACAAGAAATCAACAGAAAAGCAGTCTCAACTGCGCCCCCGTATGTTTTGCGCCCCAAACGACCGCTTAATTCGCCTCATTGTTGGACTGGCTCTGCCTAGAGCAGAGGTGAGGCATTCATTCTGAGGAGAAAGCACTATCCTTAACTAAGTCTATTTTTTGATGGCAAGGAGTGTTATATTTGGGTGTCACTGTACTAACAGCACCTTGCTCATGCCTTGGGATGATTTCTTCCAATGGTTTTATGTAAATGTTAAAAACCATTAGGGATAGAATGGCCCCTTCTGGGATGCCACATAACAGCTCCTTTTTGAGGAGCAGTTCGCCCAAGCGCCACCATCTGGATCCTGCCTAAGTGGCAGGCAGAGCCGGCCCTAGGTAATTTCGAAGTGTAAGCAAGCAGTATTTCTGGTGCCCCCGCCCCGCCCCCAAACCAGTCACTCTCTGCTTCTCTCCTCATCAAGCCCCGGCCTCCTTTCTTGATGCAAGGAAGGGGTTTGGGGCCTTGGCCAGGAGGGAACCAGTGTTTCTCTCCTCCCCAAAGCTTCAAACTCCTTCCTCACTCGAGGAAGCGGTTTGATTCTTTGGCCAGGAGGGAAGCGGCGTTTCTCTTATTCCCAAAGCCCCAAACTCCTTCCTCACTCGAGGAAGGGGTTTGGGACTTTGGCCAGGTGGAAAGCAGCGTTTCTCTCCTTCCCAAAGCCCCAAACTCCTTCATCGCTTGAAGAAGCAGTGTTAAAACGAAGATAATCCGGGTAAGGCAACTCACCACCTATTTTAATTCTAATAATTGGCACAGCACTCTCCCCCATTTACTATTGTATTTATAACATATGTACATTAATTGCAACAATGTCACATCAACTTTTTGGCCACTTGTTGAACTCCCTCTCTTTTTCTCTTCCTCAAGTACCCACCCGCTTACATAAATCAATACACCTTTTACTATCCACTTGGAAATGCCGATGACCCCTCAAGTTTTTCCTCAAGGTGGTATGTTGAATCATAGCCTGGAGGGGAAATGTACACGCTTCTCACTGGGTTGCACATTCTGCAACATCCAAGATCTATGGTCTTTCCTACAAAGAACATTCCCGATGTTCAAAGTAGTGCAGCATTTGGCAGAGTGTTTTTAAATCTCTCTCTTCAGGGCATAGCACATTCTGTGCATGTACATTGCTCTCATTGGCCTTAAAAGAAGTTTAATGCATACATCAAAGGGAGGATTTACCCCATCCAGAGACCCGATGGGCAAAGACAACAGCAGCAAGCTCAGTAGTTACAGCTTTTGAGCCAGCAGTGTGGCAGAGTTCAAAGCAGCAGTTCACTTTTTCAGCAGCTACGTATGTCTGTATGTTTTAAATATAGGTCACTGTTTAAACACTAGCTGTCCTAGAAACCAAATGACAGGTTCTCCTTTTAAGAAGAAACGTTGGGGAAACAAATGAGGAGGCAATTAAGAGGGCTACAGTGATGCAAAGAAGAACAAGTTTCTAAGAGAGATCTTTGGCAGATTTACTTTGTCTTGCAGAGGTGAAAAGCATTGCTACTAGGGACATTCTGTAGGACCATGTTGAATGTTGAAGCCTAGATTTTGTTTGCATGTGGCCACGCCACAGGAAGAGAGGGCTGAAAGAAAATTGCTACAGGAGAAATGTGCATCAACAGCAGAAACATATATAAGTATGATTTGGAAGGATAAAAAGGTGAGTAAAAGAATACATGACTGAAGATGTTGTTTTGGTAACTTGTGGCTTCCACGCCATTGGGGGAATGGGTCTATTCTGGGTTTTAGTCAATTTTTTAAAAAGCATCTAGGTGTTGAACCAATTTGGAGGATAGTATTCCATTCTAGCTCCTTTAAAATTCAGATTAAAATTAGTGGATTTCCCCCTTCACTGTCATTACCCTAGGACTGCCACAAAATGTCTGTATGACTATTTTCAGTAAGGCTAGTTCCATGTTGCCATCTGCCTGTGAAACACTATAGTAAATCCCAGTCAACCCAGTAGTGCTTATTTCTGTGGAAGGAAATAGATGACTAGGAAAATATGAATGACCAGTTTTTGAAAGGACTGAAATTGGAAGCTCCTGGTAAAGCAAACATAGACTTTGTTCTTCCTTTTAAAGCGAACTAACTAAGGGCGCTTCCACACAGAACCTAGAATTTGAGAGATAATGGGTTAAAAGGGGGGGGGGTAGTCAGATAATGTTTGTGCTAAATGTGCTCTTAATCGCAACAAAGGGAAAACCTGATTCAAAAAGGTCCTTCCAGACAAAAAAAAAGCAGATTTTCCCATGACTGTGTGGCCCTGCGGTCATGTAAAGTTCAGGATTTCCCTCTTTACCTCCTGTGGAGACTACTTCCTGTCCATGCCAGTTTTTAAAAGCCTGAAAGAAGCTGATCAGCTGTTTGGGCTCCCAAAGAAACACAGCTGATTTCCAGCTGGTTTCAAGAGAGGAGAAGAGGAGAGTCATTAGAGGTCTCTGAAAGTGTTCATTTTAAACTTTATAATATTAAATAAGCTATTTAAGCTATTGGGGAAAGAGAGAAATCTGGTGGCATTTTAAAAAAATCTCCCACCATTATGCGCTGATGCTTATATGCGCACATAGGAATCTCTCCATGTTTGCGCATATAAGCATCAGCACATCATTGAGTGATTTCAAAAAAATAAACATCTGGCACGTGTCCCATCCACCCTATATTTTATCCCTTTACACAGAATGTCTGTGAGGACAGTGAGGGAAGAACCTCTGGGACTGGCAGATTTGTGTGGGAACTGCTCTGAGGTCCCGGGTTTGTTTATCTTGCATATTAATCCTGAGTTTTGGTTCTGTCTGGAAGCACCCTGATTCATACCTCCTGGACTTGCATACAGATTGGATCACAGCTGACTGAAACCTTACCTCAAGGAGACAGCTTAATTTACACTCATGAGGTCACTGCGGCCTCATTTTTGAACTGTAATATTGAACAAACAAATATGCAGTTTACACCAATATGCAATCATGCACAATCATGCATGATATCTAATATACACCAGTGATCAATCATGAAGAATGCTCATGTGCATCAGTACACAAGCATGTGCAAATGGCACCATATGGGTAACTTTGTCTTCTCAACTTTGAACTGAATATGAAGATTCTGTATCAGACAACCATGTCCAATTTCTTCTATAAAGTAACTTACATAAACGTAACATACTAAGAGATTTATGTCCTGTTATCCTTCAAATTTAAATGGATTTAAATATTTTAAATTGTATGTTAGTATCTTGTTTTATTCTTAATGGTTGTTTTATTGTATTCTGTTTTTAAAAGGCATTGAATGGTTGCTTATGTTGTGAAGCCGCCTTGCCCCCCCCCCCCCCCGGGGGTTGAGAAAGGTGGGGTAAAAGTGCCTTAAATGAATAAATAATAAATAAATGACATACTAAAGTGCTGAAGTTCTCAACTGAGAAAAAAAGATTTAATAACAAAATGCATATGTTAAAATGCATACCAGAGGTGGATTTTGCTACAAACTTTAAAACAAAAATGCAAAGAATAAAATCCATAGGGATGTGTTTTAGAAAAAATGCAAACATAAATGTGTATTTGACACACCAATTGAAAATTAATTTCCATGCAGCTTTCTCTTAATTTACAGAAAATGTAAAGATGGATGGAGAAACAGGACAAAAATGGACTTAAGAATCAGCAGAAGTCACATTTTAAGGGATGCATGTATCCATAGCCACAAGTATCCTTGGGTGGGCCCCCATCTTGCAATTCTCTATTATACAAAGCCCAAGGATATATAGTATCGTATAAGATGATAATACCCCAAAAACAAAAGTGGAATTAAAACACTTTCCCATTGATCATTAATATTGGAGTGGGTTTGGGAAGAGGGAGGAAGGGCTGGTTAGGAAAGTGTTAATAACTTGTGCCTGAATGCCGTGGTTTGCAATCTCTAAGCAGCTTTAGTGTCTCCTACCACAGCCCTGATTTAAAATTCATAAATGCTAATCCTCCATAATTTACGGTTTAAAAAGCAGCCCCACTCACAGGCCCTGTGGCTACAGCTCTGTCAGAGTAATTATGCCGCCAAGCTGAAATTGGACTACTAACTGAGATATTAAACAGGGTAGGAAATCCTCTTCCTTGGCAGCCTACCCAATTATTCCAAATAAGCAAACAGATTAGTGAGTAATTTTCCAGTTAAATCTGGTGATTGGTGCCAGAATTGTATGTTAAATATTCAGAAGTAAATAGATTAAAGATGAAATACCCCCTCCTTTCCCTCCCTCCCCCCGCTTAATTTAGTGTGTATATTAAAACTTTTTTTTTTTAAAAGGGGGGAAATGAGAGAAATCTTCATTGAAGTGCAGGTTGATTGCTTTGAAAATGGAGCTCCCCCCATTTTTCTCCCCCTCGGGGGGCTCTGCCATTAATTAGTCAGGGACCGTCATGCTGAAGGAACCCTGTGCCGTGCAGAGACGGGGTGGGTCCTGGTGTTCCATTAAGCCTGATCCTGGAGGATACCACCTGGGTGGCAGCTCTGAGAGATCCCTCAGTGGCTCCAGTTGGGAAAACTTTAGCTTGAACTTTAAGCAGGATGTGATGGTGGCCCTATGTGGGCTGTCATCAGTACCTCACAGCTCGAGTTTACAAGAGCCTATTATAGAAACTGATAATTGATTCATTGACTTTAGATATGGTTTCTTTATCATCCCCCCCCTTCCCCTTCTCTTTCGTTTGCTTCCCTTTCCCTTAACTCCCGGCCTCATTTCCTCTCCTCTCCCTTCTCTTCTCTTCCCTTTCCCTTCCCTCATTTCATTTTCAAATGACATTTGCTACCATCCCAAGGATTTATATCAGAAGGACATGAATTGAGCTTGTGGTGCATTTTTTCATTACACAATTAGGCCATCCAAAATTCTCTGAGTACTGTAGAGCAGTGTTTCTCAAACCATGCTACTCCAGGTGTTTTGGACTTCAGCTCCCAGAAATCCCCACCAGCTTACTAGCTATTAGGAATGTGGGAGCTGAAGTCCAAAACATCTGGAGGAGCACAGTTTGAGAAGCTCTGCTGTAGAGTGAAATCAGAATTTGTAAACATGAAAAACAACTGCAACATTAAAAAACATAAAGTAGGAGAAAGTAAAATCAGCAGCAGCAGGAGATAAAAGGTGCTGCTGCTGCTCAGTCATATAGTCGTTTCCGACTCTTCGTGACCTCATGGACCAGTCCACGCCAGAGCTCCCTGTCGGCCATCGCCGCCCCCAGTTCCTTCAAGGTCAACCCAGTCACTTCAAGGATACCGTCCATCCATCTCACCCTTGGTCGGCCTCTCTTCCTTTTTCCTTCCTTTTCCCCCAGCATCATGATCTTTTCCAAGCTTCCCTGTCTTCTCATGATGTGGCCAAATTACTTCAACTTTGCCTCTACTATCCTTCCCTCCAGTGAGCAGACGGGTATTATTTCCTGGATGATGGACTGGTTGGATCTTCTTGCGGTCCAAGGCAATCTCAGGATTCTCCTCCAGCACCAGAGTTCAAAAGCGTCTATCTTCCTTCGCTCAGCCTTCCTTGTGGTCCAGCTCTCGCAACCATAGGTTACTATGGGGAATACCATTGCTTTGACTATGCGGACCTTCGTTGCCAGTGTGATGTCTCTGCTCTTCACTATTTTATCAAGGTTGGCCATTGCTCTCCTCCCAAGAAGTAAATGTCTTCTGATTTCCTGGCTGCAGTCTGCATCTGCAGTGATCTTTGAGCCTAGAAATATAAAGTCTGTCACTGCCTCCACATTTTCTCCTTCTATTTGCCAGTTATCAGTAGGTGTAGTTGCCATGATCTTGGTTTTCTTGATGTTTTTGCACTTTTGCACTTTTTTCTTTCACCTTGGTGATAAGGCTCCTCATCTCTTCCTCACTTTCAGCCATCAGAGTGGTATCATCTGCATACCTAAGGTTTTAATGTTTCTTCCAGCAATTTTAACTCTGGCCTTGGAACGTCAAGCCCCCACGTCGCATGATGTGTTCTGCATACAAGTTGAATAGGGAGGGTGAAAGTATGCAGCCCTGCCATACTCCTTTCCTAATCTTGAACCAGTCTGTTGTTCCATGATCTATTCTTATTGTGGCTACTTGGTCTTTCTACAGATTTCTCAGGAGACAGACAAGGTGACTTGGTATCCCCATACCACCAAAAACATGCCACAGTTTATTATGATCCACACAGTCGAAGGCTTTAGAATAGACAATAAAGCAGAAATAGAGGTTTTTCTGAAACTCCCTGGCTTCCTCCATTATTGGCAATTTGGTTTCTCGTTCCTCTGCCTTTTCTGAACCCAGCTTGGACATCTGGCAACTCTCACTCCATGTATTGCTGGTGTGATGTCTCATGGGCCTTGTAGTCCCGTTCCTAGTACTATTGTGGCAGACGAAGAGGAAAACATGGGATTTCCACCGGTTCAGCCAGAATCGGAGCCCCTGCACCTGGAGGATGTTTGCCCTCAAGAAGTCAGCCAAACAAGCCTTGGGCAGAATTCTCCCCCGTTTTCCCGAAAGGACAATTATAATAGAGATAGAGGGGCTAGGGAGGCTAATCGCCGGAGCCTCAGAATCACAGCCAAACAATTAGCTGATTAGGTCTGCTTCCCTTGGGAAATTCTAAGGAGTCATGCATCTGGACGGAGTTGGGTTTCACTTCTCGTTCTCCAGGGAAAGGGTTCTTCTGGCGGGAAACGAGACCCTATTTAGGTGTTTTGCCACAAAGGAAACCTTGCGGAGTCAACTCGTCAGCTTGAGGAGTGAGATCGTGTGTGGACTTCGTAATCCCCAGTTCCTTGTTTCCCGGACCAAGTTCCAAGCCTGCCTTGTTTCACGTTTGGCCGCGGACCTCACCACGGACCTTGTTCTTGCTTCTTGTTTGCCTTGTATCAAGTCTTGTTTAGCCAAGAATCTAGTTTGTTTTCCAGCCTTGTTGTCAAGCTTCAATGGACTAAAAGACCTTGTCATCTCCCCACACTATTGCTTGGCAAAGTGTGTGTTTCGGTTAATGGATTATAACTTTGGACTTTAATATCACATATTGGACATTATTTTCCTGGACTATATTTGGCCTTTCCTGAAAGGTCTACTTCTGAACTATATTCTTCACTTGTTTTTATTGACTTTATATATTCCTTTAATAAAGATATTAGATAGAATCCGGCCTCTGCGCATGGTTATTGGTGTTCTGTAGCCTGGGTCTTGACAGCTGGAGTCTTCCTTGCAGGATCTTGAGCATTACCTTACTGGCATGGGAAATAAGTGCCACTGTATGGAAGTTTGAGCATTCTTTGGTGTTTCCCATTTTTGGTATGGGGATATAAATTGATTTTTTCCAATCTGATGGCCAATCTTGTGTTTTCTATATTTGCTGGCATATGGCATGCATCACCTTGACAGCATCACCTTCCAAGATTTTAAACAACTCAGCTGGGATCCCGTTGTCTCCTGCTGCCTTGTTATTAGCAATGCTTCTTAAGGCCCAGTCAACCTTACTCCTCAGGATGTCTCGTTCTAATTCACTCACCACACTGTCAAAGCTATCCCCTGTATTATTATCCTTCCTATACAGATCTTCTGTATATTTCTTGCCACCTTTTCTTGATCTCTTCAGCTTCTGTTAGGTCCCTGCCATCTTTGTTTTTTATTATGCCCATTTTTGCCTGAAATTTGCCTCCTATGTTTCTGATTTTCTGGAAAAGGTCTCTCGTCCTTCCTATTGTCTTCTTCCACTTCCATGCATTGCTTGTTTAAAAATAGTTCTTTGTCTCTTCTGGCTAGCCTCTGGAATTGTGCACTTAATTGGGCATATATCCCCCTATCGCTGTTTCCTTTCACCTTCCTTCTTTCTTGGGCTACTTCCAGTGTCTCAGCAGACAACCATCTTACCTTCTTGGTTTTCTTTTTCTTTGGGACGTACTTCGTTGCTGCCCCCGAACAATGTTGTGAACTTCTGTTCATAGTTCTTCTGGGACTCTATTTATTAAATCTAGTCCCTGAAATCTATTATTCACCTCCAGTGCATATTCACTAGGAATATTTGTGAGATCATATCTAATTGGTCTGTGTATTTTCCCCATTCTCTTTAGTCTGATTCTAAATTTTGCAATAAGAAGTTCGTGATCTGAACTACAGTCAGCTCCAGGTCTTGTTTTCACAGACTGGATAGATGTCTGCCACCTTTGGCTGCAAAGGATGTAGTCAATCTGATTTCGGTGTTTACCATCTGGTGAAGTCCATGTATAAAACCGTCTTTTAGGTTGTTGGAAGAGAGTGTTTGTTATGCACAGTGAGTTTTCCTGACAAAATTCTATCAATAAAAGGTGCAGTATATGCTAAAACCAACCAAAGTAAAATCACCAACAAAAAAACTAAAACAGAACAAATATTTTAAAAGACTAAACCAAATGCATGGCAGAGGGTTGGGCTGAAGGGTCCTTGTGGTCTCTTCCAATTCTTTGGTTCTGAATCTTATAGTGGCTGAAAAAATTATTTAATCCGCTATTGAAAATACCATAATGTAGGCACTAGATGTCTTGGGAATTTCACACATAAACTGCCACCTGTAATGAGGCCCTCTCTTAGCACTACCTTCCCCCAATTTATTAAACATATTTTCGTTACATAATAATCATCAACATTTCTCAGATGAAAACCAGAACATTTGTGGTTATATAAGCAACATCAGAGTATGGTCAAGAAGTTATTAAGGAGGGAAAAAAGACAAGTTAGGAAAGACTTCAGCAGTTTGTTTTTGCCTGAACCTACTGGGAGGGGGATTCCTCACTCTCCTTTCCTTTGTCCTGAATTAATTGAGTGCAAACTACTTTTGTACTTGGAATTTAAGTTGTAATAACTGAAGTAAGCTGAAAGATAAAGGGGGAAGGTGTAACACTCCTGGGCAGCGCGAACACTGGGAACCAACACAGAGGCCAATAACCATATAATATGTTTATTAAAGCAAATAAAGTTCCAAGCAAAAATAAGCAGAAAAGTTAGGCAAGCTTTTGACCTTCCAGTAAAGATCAAATTTAGTCCAATAACTGAAAGTCTTATGTCCAGTATTAGAGTCTAAAATCCAATAACCGAAACACACTCTAACTCTGCTGGAGTATAGATTGGGGAAAAGGAGCAAGGTTCCACTGAAAAGCTTTCCGAAGTAAGTCCAACACAAGCATTCAGGGCAAGGCTACGACTGGTCATAATGGAATGCAACGCAATCCAAACTAGGCAAGAAAGGGGTGCAACGCCCAGTCTACTCGAGGGCCAGGCTGCTTGGAACTCAGGAACAAGAGACGATGATGCTTCTCAGTCAGAAGTTAAGTTGACACCGCGCAGAAGGTTTTCAGTGCAAAACTTTTATTGAAGTTCATAAGCTCCCCCAGAGCAGGTGCTCGACTCCCCAATTCTTCCCAAGAGAACTGGTCCGCCAAAGACATCGCGCCAGGTGCCTGCCTCCCTAATTCTTCCCAAGAGAACTAGGCTTAGCCATCATCGCCTCACTCCGCTAATCTGGTGCTTCTTCGCAAATTTTGCTTCTGAGAACGGTCTGTTTTTAGAAAAGCCCTTCGATCAAACAGTAAACCATCCGGAGAACCCGGGAGAGCCGGCACTGTCTCAAGGGCATCTGTAATTGGCTCTGGCACGGAAATGTCAACAGGAGACATCTGGAAAGGAACTGAATCTTGCTGACTTGGGAAAAAACCCAAGTCTTCTTCAGTTTGGTCAGCAATGGCTGCGGGGTCAGGGGCCAAAGGTGCCTGAGACATCACAGAAGGTGAGAGGAGGAAAACTGGGGCATTTGAAAAGCAGCCGAAAAAATGGAGAGGCAGAGGATTAATCAGGACAGTTCATTTCAACTAAAGACAGTAGGAGCGCATGTGTGCTGAAGTTGTCCTTAGTAATTTTGCATAACATTAGCCTTAGTCCCCTTCCACACAGCTGAATAAAATCCCACATTTTCTGCCTTGAACTGGAATATATGGCAGTATGGGATCAGATAACCCAGTTTAAAGCAGATATTGTGGGATTGTGATGGCTGGATGGCCATCTCTCGGGGGTGCTTTGAATGCGATTTCCTGCTTCTTGGCAGGGGGTTGGACTGGATGGCCCATGAGGTCTCTTCCAACTCTACTATTCTATGATTCTATGATTTTCTGTCTTGATATTCTGGGTTATATGGCTGTGTGGTAGGGCCCTTAGAGAGTAGGTGGGAGGTTCTACTCTGAATTCACGTGAATGTAATAAATCAATGATTTCATATTTTGCCTGTGGAAAGACATTAACCGTTTCTCAAAAGTAAAGATATGCTTAAACCATGTATAACAGCAATGTAGCATTAATCTCAATATCTGAGAGCATCATTGTGCTACTGCTCCATTATGGGTGGCTTCAAAATGACATCATTTTCATTCTTCTGAAAAGTTCTCCTTAAACGTATTTGTAAGCCCACCATGGTTGATAGGCAGGGGAAGGAGAGAGGCTGAAAAAATTTCTGTTTTCCCCAACTTTATTCTCCATGTTATGTCTTCCTTATCATACATCACTGAAAACATTACTGAAGTCTAGAATGAGGGGGCTTTGTCCTATGAAGCACTATTGATTTATGTGAAAAGTCAACAAAGGGGTGCAACCACTGGTGGATGGAACCATAGCCAAAGTGAAATTTGCAGCATTAGATGATTAAATTACCCTCTATCTCTCCTATCCCTTCTTACTAATACAAAATAAACAGACAAAGAAGCAAGTTCAAGAAGGGTGATCTCAAGTCCTAAGGGAAACTTAGGGCCCTTCCACACAACCATATAACCCAGAATATCAAGGCAGATAATCCACAATACAGTGTTTCCTCACTTATCGCGGAGGTTACGTTCCACGACCACCTGCGATAAGTGAAAATCCGTGAAGTAGGGACACTATATTTATTCTATGTGTGGAGGAGAGCAAACAACAGACCACTTACTACAATACAGTCTGTACTTTATTTTAGCAGTTACAATATACAGTACACTGGCAGAGAAGAAGAATGAAAGCTAAATAACCCATTTTTATTTATTTTTATTGAAAACCTTGCGAATCAGCAAAAATATCATGATAAATATGTACATTAATATTAATTGAAAACCCGCAAAACAGCGAGGGAGCGAAAAGTGAACCGCAAAGTAGCGAGAGAACACTGTATCTGCTTTGAACTGGATTATCTGAGTTCACACTGCCATATAACCCAGTTCAATGTGGATTTTATACAATTGTGTGGAAGGGGCCTTAGAGTATCCAGACAGTCAGAAGTGTACAGGGTCACATATTTTTATGTCAAGAGTCACAAATTGCTTCTACATCTGAAAGAACAATTGTGAGCATTTATTCTCTTTTCATAAACTAGGACCTATTATGCTGTTAGTATAGCTATAATAGGGTTTCCAGAATTTAAAGACTAGGTAGAGAAATATATCTCTAACCTACCTCCTAAACTGCATTTTCAAGACAGGTTATGAAAGTTTGTGAACTGGCTCTGTGGAGTAATCCCTTTCCAAAGATGATTGCTTTTTTTGGTTCTGTTCTGCTATTGTTCCATTGGGTTTACATAGCCTCACTGAACCTGGAGCATCTCTCAACTCCAAATGTCCAGACAGCAGCACCTTTGAAGAGTGTTTACTACTTATTTCACTAATATTCTACTGATATGGTCACTAGAGAAATACAGCATTGATGAAAACATAAACGCAAAATAATCCCTTTAACTGTATATATCAACTGGAAGGAAATTAAACCTGTGGGAAACAACCATCTCTACAAAGTGTGAAGAAATCAAAATGGATTCCTAAGATGCTGGTAATGTTCATAAATGTAATTGCATCCATGTGGATGAACAGAATAAGGCCCAGTATCCTCCTCTATGTAACACCTGACAATCTTCTGTACATGGAGAGGAGGAATATATCCACCTGTGAGCTTGACATGGCAGAAACAGAACAAAACAGGCATATCTTAAAATGCCATCAAACTCATATTACTCATATAACCTTGGACTGTGTCCACATTACACATTTAAGAAGTTGTCACCTCTCTCAAATACTTGTTGTCAGACATAGTATTACAAGTACTCCATATGTCATCAAGTCAAAACAAGCCACTGCCATGTCTGCATACTTCTATCTAGCCACTTCAGCAAAACTTCTTTTTTTGTTGTTGCTAAAAATAGGTTTCACTTCAGTGCCTGTCATTCCTTTACATGTATATCAATGGTGCTTTTGTTAGCAGATGCCACTTGAAACTTGAAGAGCTGTGAAATCAAACATTTCCATGTGATCCCCCTGATTCTTGCCACTTGGAACAATACGTTCATGGTTTCAATTATCCTGACAAACCTCACAGGAAACTGAGTTGTTCTAATATCATCTTGGCTAATCCTTCTGTAGTTTTAAAATGGAAAGTCTGGAAATGGGCAGATAGGTGGACCTAACACAATGATGTTTGAAGTAGGCATTGACTTATTGGAACAGATTAAATAACTGTCTATTGTAGTTTATTATCTTGTCTCTGTGCATGGCCATTCCTGTGATTCACAGAAAGCTTCAGAGTTGAACACTGCCTCTCTGTGAATGGAATTTTCTTTCCTTTTTCATCTTCTCCAGTTATTACTCAAGGCACAATGACTGATACCATGAGGCTTTTGTAATTGGAGGTGGTAGGACAGAGTAGGATACGATATGGAAGACAGGTAGTTAAACAGGCAGGCAGGCAGACAAATGATAAATATAGATGTAGATGATATCAACACATACATACATATTACAAGAAGGGATGAAGATTCTAACAAAATGCTCACTATACCGAGTTAATTACGCACCACACAGGAGATTTGTGTTATAATGAACAAGATGAACACATGCATTCATTATCACATACAACAGTGGGTTTTGTACCCATAAGATAAACAGTTCAATAGAAATCCACTATGTGAGCTGGTTTCTTTGGTACTGGAAACTGGTTTTATGCAATTCCCAATATCATCTTAGGAAAACTTCTTAAAACAAGAATAACAATGTCCACTATTCCAGAAGAATCCACTTTTAATAGCAGCACAAGACCGGGGGGGGGGGGGGATGCCTGTTATTGCTGCAGATAAACATTGACAATAGAAACAAACTGCAGGATTCTGCAGGAGGCAGCCACAAGATTTCAACTTGGACACACATTCTTTACTTACTCTTTAAGCTCAGTGCTCCTAAACCCATGTTAACTACATGCTTCAGTCTACATGCCTGGAAGGCAACTGAAAAGTTGTTTCAATGGTGTACAGATTTTGTTAATAAGTGACAGTGCATTAAATTTCAGACAGAAATTGATTCTAAGAAGATGGTATGGGTTGCTTAAAATTGTACCTCAATCAAATGAAAAAAATGTAGGTTTTCTGAATTTACAATCAATCCTCTGCATTTTCTGGTTAAACTTCTGTGGATTTGATCATTTCATTAATATGTTCTGTTTAGGACATCTGGTTGAAGTTGACCACAGAGTTTCCCTGGAGGATCAGATGTTTCCTATAAAGGTATTCTCTCAGATTTTTTTTTAAAAAAAGCATTTTTAAAATCGATGGTCTCACCATTTTCATGGGGGATTCTATGCCCCTAAACCCCGCAAAAGTAGCAGGGTTGCTATAGTTGTATTTAATAATACAATGGAATCAGGAGTGACTGTTGAAATAGTTTTTATAAATTAACTAAATTCTAGAAGTGAAGCACACATTAAAATATGTTCATATGTTACATGGTGATTCTTGATAATAAACAGATTTTAGTGAAATCAGAAAACCCAATAAATTATGCAAATTGGTATTGTATAGTTATGAAAAATGAGTTCTTCCTGTGAATTCTTTATAAAAATGCAGACAACCTTTATATGTATGGCTTTATACAGTAATTAAAATAGTTTTGAACCAATAAAGACAGGAATTCAGAGAATAAGAGGAAAGCCCCTTTGCTTGGGGGTCTGCTCATACATCCTAGATGATGTCCAAATAAATGATTTATAATTTGCCAGCAGCAGCTAATTTTGTAATAACAAAAACTGAGAAAATATTGAAATATTACAAAATAGAGATTGAATAAAGGAGTTTTTGAAAATATATTTTTTTCTGTTATGGTTATTAAATACATCGGATTAATGGATAAAAAAGGACCTCGTCATACTAGTGTAGGCATGGGCAAACTTTGGCCCTCCATTTGTTTTGGATTTCAACTGTTAGGAATTGTGGGAGTTGAAGTCCGAAAACACCTGGAGAACCAAAGTTTGCCCATGCCTACACTAGAGCATGGATCCACTTTAAATCTGGTTTCTGCCTCTAGCAGAATTCTGGAGTTTATAGTCTAGAAAGGGGCCTGTAACTGCTGAGCCAGACAGATCCTGGGGCCCCCTAAACTACAAACCCCAGAATTCTGCAGGAGGCAGAACCCGGATTTAAAGTGGATCCATGTTCTGGTGTGATTAGGCCGTAAGGACCATGTTAGCCTTAAGGGTTTCTAGGTGTCTAAATTATAGGATATTTTACACATATTTCTCTCTTTTTTCTCTCTCATAGAAAACTCTCTAGAGGAGGTGCTCTTTTTCCCCTCTGCAAACCTTCAAGATTGTGGCAAGACATGAGAGAAAGTTGCTGTTTTAAGAAAGACTGTAGAGGTAGATGAAGGAAATTTTGGTATTTTCTTTGTGATGAGAAAGAAAGAAAGTGAGAGAGAATCATTAGATTGATGGGCATGTTATACTGAATTAGAAATGAAGAAAAAGTCAAAATACTATATTACATAATTTAATAATTATATTTATTGCCACATAAATAATAAGACTTCAATCAGCTGGAACACAAACACAAACTTAATGCATTTTGACACAGAAGTCTTCATCAGAAGCCTAAAGTTGTAACAGCAAATCTGTTTTTTATTTTAAAAAATAAATCAGAAGTCAGAAATTTCTAAATAAATCAACAATATAATCAGCAATGGTATTATGTATTAGTATGTGCAGAAAAGGATCCCACACTGTTCTTATCTGTTTTTCCTTACCATTATTTCTGGTATGATCTGTTTTTTGTTACAGGAAATTTTGTATCTTTTTTTTCCTTGTAAAAAAGATTATAGCAAAATGGAGTGGGGAAAAACACATAATGATAGTAATGAAAGAAAAGCTAGGACATGAATCATGATGGGATACAATGTGCCCCAGATATAATATGGGTTACAATTTGGTATTTCTTTGAAACATCAGTTGGTTGCAAATCTTTGAAGTGCTGTTAGGAGAGGATCACTCCTTTCAATATTGAACTCAGCTGTACGTTGCCAGGACAATTATAGCCCCACTTTAACCCCAGTGTAGAGTCCTGGGATTGGTAGTTTCATGGTTTACTTACAATTCTCAGCCACAGGTCTGTAATAATACAATTTAAGGGAATGGAATAGAGATTTTTAAACATCTTGCCAAACCACAAATCCCAGGATTTGATAGATGAAGCCTTGGCAATAAAGGTGGTATCAAATGGATATAAGCCGCCTTGAGTCCCCCTTAGGGTAGAGAAAGGCGGGATATAAATAAGGTAAATAATAAATAAATATAACAAGGATGTGTGAGCATACCCCTTACAGATTTTGCTCCCTTACAACCACTGGAATACCACTGTCACTTTGTATCAACACCAGTATAACTAATATCTAATGTTATAGCAATACCACTTAAGTGTTATACCACTTAAACTCTAGTGGTCATAACTGTAAACTTTAAAGCAGGACATGCCTTGCCTACAAAAGAGAAACAGTGCAGTACAATCTTGCCATATCCTGAGAAAGGACACCAAGTCATAATGTAGGGTTCTTCCCCAACATAAGGCATGATGGGGGTAGGAGACGGCCTGCACAGCTTAGGAGGTCAATGTGGCAGTTAACGTTTACAAGTTAGAGAAAGAGGAGAGAGTTGTTGCAACATGGAAGGAGAGGAGGTGTCAATAGCTGCTCAATCTCAGGAGGTGCACCAAATTTGTGCATTGGCCTCAGAATTTACTGGATTTTTGTGAGGAGGTAACTTAAGGAGAAAGGGAAATACAATGGAGAACCTTCAATGTTAAATGCTCCATGTGGTGTTGTGGAGAAGCACTCCACATCACAACATACCACTTTATTGCTAGTACCACTTGTAATTTGCCAAATGGTCAACTGATTCTCTCTGAGATAGGTTAAAATTGTGTCCATAAGGTTTTAAACTTAGAAAGTCTTCCTATTGTTGGCATATTCTGAAAATGATAATTTTCTCCAGGGAAACCATTGAATGGACATAATTATCTGATGCACAACAGGCATATTCATTTAAAGATTTCAGAAGTGGAGTTGTGCATGCAGCGAGGTTACACATGGATGCCCACTGCGCATAGATGCACATTTCACATGAAAATTCACATTCATACTTGGTTGTGCATTCATTTGTGCACTATCACAAATCACAAACAAGACACCTTCGTACAATTGCCATTTAATTCTGTAAGCATAAAGATACTTCTTGTCTGCTAAATGTAGGATCTGTTTTCATAACTATGACATCTTTTTAGCAGGGGATTATTACAAAAGCTGAAAACAGCAATACTTTCTAAGTACTTCAACAGCATCACCTGATACTGAGTACCTGCCAGCCACACAGTTCTAGACATTTTTAAGAAGAGTGGATATCAGCCATAATTCACAAATTTGAATGATATTCAGCTGAAGCATTTTCTTTCCTTCTTCAAACTAATGGAAGGTCTGCCTATATATTTATTTCCCCACTTCAAGGACATCAATTATTTTTGTGCCAAGTGTTAGAATGGATGCCATCCTAATGAACTCTGAAAATGTGTTCCTGACAAAGCAAATGGAACACCCGGCTGTCCTTGATCCAAACATCAAGGAAACATCACAGAAAGAGGGACCCAGACAAACCATCTGTCCAAACTCAACAGGTTTACCCTGTGCACAAGGATGCTCAGTCCAGCATGCAGAGACAGTCAGATTGCAAGGTTAGGTTCAGCTGAAATAAATGATGGGAATGAATGACCAGGTAGAGATTACAAATGTGGAGATTATGGACTGCTGCTATTCGTGGTGACCCTGAAACACAATTGACATTGTGTGTGTTGGGTGGGGGGGGGGGGGTTGCTGAGGACCATTTCTCATGTGATATTTATTTTGTACTTGGGCACAAAGAGCCAGGAGGATCAAACAGAAAGAGTGTGACACTGTTTTCCCTTGGAATGTGTTGCAGAGGCAGAAGAAAAGGTGAATCTTTTCCTTCATGTGTGGGAGTTGCACAGGATGGATACTAGATGGATCACTCAGCCCTTGCATAGAGAGTTGGCATTTTGGTTTGCTGAGTCCAGTGAAGTTTTATGTCATGTGGTATTTGGTGGAGGGGAAAACAGCCTTAAAATGATCAGGCAAAATTGAAGGTTCCAATGTAATTGAGCCCCTTCAGAGATTATAAATCAAAAGCATAATACAATATGGTCCCACTATCCATGGGATCAGTACCTGCCATTTCATTTACCCCCATCTGACAAAATACTGTTGAGGGTCCGAACTATAGGTTGAAGAAAACACAAACAAATTTGTATGCACATAGCAAGTATCTTATTTGTAGTGCAAAAAACCATGAAAGAACAATACAATATTTACAATGAAGGACAATTTTAGCCAACATAAACTTACCAGTATTTTTGTGGGAAGTGTTTGCCTGCTATGGGCATAGTCAAGTTAATTAATTAATTAATTACTTAATTGTATTTATATTCCACCCTTCTCACCCTGAAGGGGACTCAGGGTGGATTACAATGCACATATACATGGCAAACATTCAATGCCATTAGACATACAATATATAGACAGAGACAGAGGCAATTTAACATTTTCTGGCTTCATGAAGGTATGCTCGATTCTGGCCACAGGGGGAGCTGCCACTTCATCGTCCACTTGTCCTTGATGGTAGTACTTCCTCCTTCTTTTCCGCATGCTGTTGGCAGTTTTATGGCGTCGTAAATTAGTTAAATTAGCCTCCCAGCATAAAGCAGTACCTAGAATTTTCTACTCAACAGATGCAGCTGTTTTTTGAGCTGCTTAGGTGGGCAGCGAGCTAGGCTATTAACGGTTGGGAGTTCAACCTGACCTGGGCTTTGATCCCATGACTTCTAGGTCAGTAGTGATTTATGGCAGCTGGCTACTAATCAGCTGTGCCACAGCCTGGCCCCTTAGGGTTGTTGTTTGTTGTGTGCCTTCAAGTCATTTCAGGATTAGGGTGACTAAGTTTAACATTTGGGTGGTTGCTGGGTACATGACATTGGAGGGCTACATCTGACCCATGGGCCTTTTTTGGGGACCTCTGTTCTATGGCATGCATCCACCAGAAGCTGACCATAGAGCCACACCATATAGGTTAGTGGAAGTTGATCAGAGATCATAAATGTGTTGTGTCTAGGCATTTCTTAAGCCCTTCAGTGAAAAACTATGGTATGCTACACCAGAAGTCATTCATTAAGTAAGGTTTGCTATTGTCTGTGCTTTTCAATAACCAAAATGAATACAGAAACATGTCTCCTGGGGATATGAGGATCATACTGTAAATGGTCATAATGTTGCTACTGCTTTCATGGTTTTCAGATTGTTACCAGCTTTAAGAGGACAATTGTTTTAATGGTAAAAACATTCTTGTAAGTAGTCAACATTAATTACAGTCTGCCTGCTAATATCACCCTCCTCTCATACTGTAGTTTTGGAGTCTTTAAACATGTTTGATCATAAATAGTCACACTTCCTCCTTGAAAGAAGAGGAAATTATCAGGTGTGATATCAGGGTTTTCAAAACCATCATCCACATACCATAGGAGGCATTTGGGAATCATCGTGGGATGCTTTGTTCTTCACCTGACCTTGAATGAAAGAAGCTGTCTTTGGCATGATTTCTGACTGCCCTTACTTGCCAATTTCAGTCAAGAACCTTGTATTGGCCAAATATGGAATCAGAAGAACCCAATGAAAAATCTTCATTTCCTGTAGCCATTTTGAACTTTGCTGAAAGGCCCTCACACTGAGCTCAGCACACCACAGATCCTTGGGGTTTATGGTTGGCTTGGAACTGGCATGGCTTGCCAGCCCCATGAATAAATTGCACATCAGCTGGCGATGTGCAGAAGATTGCCATTGTGCCTTTGGGGCCTCTTGAAGCCTCACTTTGCATGCTCTGGCACAGTGATTTCTGATGCCATGCAAATCTTTCCATATGCTTGACAGCTCCCTAAGGATGCATTTCTTTTCACAGCACTGGCAAATTTTACTCAGGGACAATTTGCTTGTGTATTTGGGGATTAGCTGGATTGTTTCAGCATGACTTCTATGAATCTTTTTTTTTTCATCATGGACTAATTGGTCACGTACCTATTGATCTTTATCCAGTAGAAAACAAACAATAGCTATAAGATTTAAGTAAATAGAAGTTGATAGATCCCAAAAAAAGATCAGAAATATATCAGTGGCATCTAAACTGACTGTCAAGTGCTTAGGAAGGTGATCTGTGGAGTGGCCACAGTAAAAAAAAAAAAAGGTCATTATATTATCAACAGTGAAAAATAGATATATCCAGAGATAAAAAATATTTAGTCACTGATGTATAGTCAAACAGTACAAGTCCAATTATGATTATGTTTATCTTTAGCTAGTGATGTTTGGACATCCCCGCCTCTCCTTTGTCTTGCACTTTCATTTATGAAAGACTAGGGTTCTAAAATTGCATGGAAATGTTACACTCTTAGGAGCAATCTCCTTGCCACATAAGTTAAACTCACAATACGTGAAAGGTACGTGAATCAAATGGCACAGATGCCAAATGTACCAAAAGGACAGGAAATGGAATCCTTTCCATCACATATGCTTTCTGTCATAGGAAGGGGAATGCCTACTAGAGCTTCTTCCCTCTCTCCTTCCAAACCTCATATAAAATTTCCTCAATGCTGAAAAAAAGAATTAGGAGTTTATTCACATGAGAAAGGCATGCCTATTTCTCTCTGTAAAAACAAAACAAAACAAAACTTTACCAATGTTACATAATCTACACAGAATAAACAAAATAGCCAAAAGGTTGCATTTAATCATACTATTTCCTATGCCAATAGAAATTTTAATGACGTTTATTAACTTCTTGGTTGCTGTTTCATTCTGATCTAATTAATTATTAGAGTGATTCTTGAAAAGTTTACCCCTATGCCTCCCTTTACACCTACAGGTGGATATCAACCCCACTCCACTTGATGTAATAAAATTTAAAAAATTGTTTGGGGTGTTTAGAGAGGAGACTCCACTGGCTCCTAGCAGAAAAGAGTGAAACAATTACTCCTATTGGTGGTTCATGAGCATTGAGGAACATTAAGTAAAATCAATTTGGGTCATGTGGCAAGGCCTCTGCAGAATATCATGAGAAATGGCTTCCGTGAACTTATAAATAAATATGAATTTAAAGTCTGAAACATTTCTTGTGCCTCTCCTCTTGAACCACTATTGCCATGTTCCTGAGGATCACACACCACTGTTTGAGAATCACGGAGTTACCATTTTGGTATTTGGCAGATATTTAAAGTAGTGCTTCATTAACCCCTTCCTCTTTGTTTCATTGCTAATTGAGATAAGTGGCCCATTCATGTTTAGATGATTCTACTGCCATGGTGAAATAAATACTCCTAAACTACAAACCCCACAATTTCAGACGATGTTGTCATGGCAGTTAAAGTGGAACCATTGCACATGGAAGGGAACTTGGTTTCCAATACTAATTTTCTTAATACTGATATTTGCAAGAATTGTGGAATTTATTACTGCTGACTGCCATTAAGTTGACCTTGACATATGACAAACATATGAATGAGAGACCTCCAAGTCACACTATCCTCAACAGGCCTGCTTAGTCTTGCAGACTCAGGTCTGGCTTCCTTGATTGAGTCTAGCCATCTGGAATGTGTTGGGATGCAGTTGAACAATTCACCATAGAATGAATATTTCTATGTGACTAGTCTTGCAATTGCAAAACATGGTTTCAAAAGCTTTTAACCTATGTCTGTTTATGGTATTGTAAAGCCTCCCAATAACTAAAGTCCTTCAAGCAAGGGACACATAGCCTTATGAGAGAGAAACTCATTTCTCAGTTTGGCAAGAAATGTGTATTTTAAGAATTGGCCTTTAACAAGGGATGAGCAAATCTGTTAATTTTGGCTTCAAGGTTTCTCCTTTTTCCCCCTCCCAATTCCCCAATATTGGGAGCAGTAGTAAAAAAAACAACTTTCTAAACTCTAATTCTAAATCAAGATCCAACGTGAATACTGCAGACTTCCCCATTCAAATTCTCACCTTCAAACAGAGGAAGCTAATGACCCTAATGCCACTGGGACAGTTAATAAATCTACTTCTGTTCTGAACTTTAAGAAATTAGGTGAGATGCTGAACCTATTTTGGGGATAGGGTCCAGTATTTGTGATGGTCCTTTAACTCAGACTGAAACCCAGAGTGGATTGACATAAAAAGCAACAGTTGTCATCACCTCCACATCATAAGGATCTGCACCACAGATCCCTTTTTGTTGTACACATGTAAAACATGTTAATGGGTTTATCAGTTCACCCCCTCTCTATTTACTCTTAAACCTTTTTTAAAGGTAGATATGAGGCTTTTCTAAATTTGTTTGAAAATGCAGCCTCCTTTCCTATTTATGGTTTTCCCTTTTCTGTTTTTTTATTCTAAGTTTTTTCCTGGCCAAAAGCACACTTCCTTTTTATTCTCAATATTTTGAAAAGCCTCTCCCACTTCTGTCCTTGGGGGATATAGATGTATTCTTTCTTTGCTCTTTGTACTTTTCATGCATAACTGCCCACCCACCGCATGCTGCCTGTATGTCCTTAAATTATGGAGAGCGGACACTTACAGCCACTGTGGCTGGTGCTCTTTCTTCACGTCCCTCTGAAATGATATGTGTTCACAAGCAATTACAGAACTATGGAGTCAGAGAACTGTTTTTTCTCAGGGATATCACTTAGTGGCCTGAAGACAAAAAGGAGGAAGGAGGACAATGCGTGCTGTACTTTTCGTAACAGGATGTCCTTCAAGAGGGCAGAATTCGGCACCTTTAAAATTATGACTTTTATTTGGCCTTTCAGAGATGAACCAAGCACAGCTGTCAACACAGACTGTAGTCTTCATTGTAAAGACGCTTTGCTCAGTCTGTCAGCTGTAAACAGCTTAAGAGACATGTCATTCTAGTATTATTACAGCACTCTAAGATTTGTTTTGAGACAGGCTTGTACTTTTTTCTTCCTAGAAAAGGCTTAGATATATAGATGACATGGGTTATTTACAGCATTTACTGCAAAATGGTATGCATTCTTTTGTCTAACTATGAAGCAGTACCATATGAAATAAAGAGTGAGGAGTGTAACCCATTATTATAGGAGGATAGAAACTTCTGGTCATCTCCTAACCTGAAAGAACTCCCATGGCTTTAATAGTGGGGTAAGGACAAGTATAACAGACCAGCTTTTCTTACTATTGTAGGGCAGGAATGGGAGAAGCCACCTTGACTGATATACTTCCAGGCACAATGGCAAATGTTGTAGAAAGAAGATATTGATTCGGCTGCCTCTAAGATTAAAGTATTTTGGAAAGTGGTCTCCTAGATGTCAAGAATTTGGATTCCTTATTATATGTGGTATTGGCAGATATACTTGAAAATGTGTTATTGTTTGTGTAAAAAAGTCCTTCCTTTCACAATTAATAAATTATATTCTAATATGAAAGAGTATTTTGACAAGAAAATAATCGTACTCTTGGTCTTTTAAATTCTGAAAATTAACTACTGCTACATACTTGAGATTCATGCATTACATTAGAGGATCAGGAAAAAAGAGATTGATAAGGTATTGCAAAAGTAAAATATGATGTAATTAATGCTAATGATCAACTGTTTCTCATAGGAAAGGGTACATTAGCATTAAAAGACAATGAGTTGTTTAGTGATGAGAGGAGGGAGAATGAAATGATACACTTTTCATGTCAAATCTGGAGTAATATTCATGAAATGTGCTTTGCCCAAACATGTACGTGCTATAGGTGCCACTATATTTAGTCTGTTTATACAAAATTGCTGCCACAAGGTATCTGAGAAAGTGCCACATTTTTTCCAATGCAAATAAGCACTGAATATGTGCTGTGGCACGCTGGGCTTGTAAGAATGACTGTTTACAGGACGTGCCTTCTGTATGCCCAACGGGACGCTGGGGTGCCTCAGCTGAAGGGTCCCTTAGATTTCTCAACACAAGGTTCTAATGAGGCTCAAAATAAGTTCAACAAAGTTCTTTATTTGGGCTTAAATCTTCAAACAAATGCTTTAAAACTTTGGAAAACTGATAGCTTTCTCAATCTGCTATCAGAGGCATGCAACTGTTGGTAAACTGTTCCTTTTTTTCCTTTGGGAAATCTTCTGACCCCTCCCTGGGCAATCTTTCTCTACCCTGCTGGCGTGAGGCCCCTACTCCCGGCTCCAAGCTGCGTTATGGATAGCCCAAGTGGTCCCTTACCAGGCAAGGTTGCTGTGGATTCTGTCAACTGCTCCACAAAGGTTGTAGGAACTGTGCTGTGGAACCATTCTTTTATTCCCCCAGCAAAGCTGTGAGAAGTGAAGCTTTTGTGCAGGTGGGAAAGAGAATCCCACACGTCCTGCTATTAGGCTTCCAACAGTGAGACTGGGCAAAATCCCCTCTTTCCCTCCAAAACCCTGGGAAAAGGGGCGGGTCTAACGATTCCTGACGATGATTGCCAAGTTGTTAGCCCTATGATTGCAGTCTGAGAGAAGCTACCTTACAAACTATTAATGCAAGAAAAGGCTTAAATCTCTTGGCACTGCCGTGCCAGCGCAGTATAGCTATTAGGCTTGCTCAAATAATTCGTTTTCCCCGTTTACCGTTATTGATTCGTTATTTTCGGGTTTTTTGAAGCAATATTGAATCTTGGTTGTCCACACGCCTGGATATCGCGGTTTCGAACCGCGATTGGCCGTTTTCCGTAATGGCGCCTTTTTTTTCGTTTTTAAAAAATGCTTTGTCAAATCATCCAAACTTTTTTAAGTCCACTGGGGCAATCTAGTGTGTTGTTTGCACCTTGTAGCCAATCAGAGAGCACGTTTAACCAGGGGGAGGGGCTGGTAGGACGTGCTTAATGAAAACAGCGTGCACACGCCTCGTGGCTCAGTCGCACTGGGAATTTTGGAGAGGGTGGAAGGGTAGATTAGATTTTGGTGCAGGCAGGCAGGAAACATTGCTGCGTCACAGCATGGCTGTGTGAAGACCAGGACAGGAGAAAAGGTGGGGTGGTCTGTGGCTGAGTTTGGTGGTGTGGGTCTTAGGTCTTTCTATTTCTTTTGTTGTTGCAAAGGGCTGTCCTGTGGGTGTTTTTCCTGTTCAAAATACAACTCCTTTGGGGGAAAGAAAAGGTTCCCTTTGTGCCTTTCCCAGTCTCAAACACCTCCAGGGCTGCCTGTGTGTGTGTCTGCCAGGGACGCTTTGCGAAAGAGTTGCATATCCCATACTTTGCTGTTCAAAATACAACTCCTTCGGGGGAAATAAAAGCTTGCCTTTGTGCCTTGCCTTCCCCAGTCTCAAACACCTCCAGGGCTGCCTGTGTGTGTGTCTGCCAGGGACGCTTTGGGAAAGAGTTGCATATTCCATACTTTGCTGTTCAAAATACAACTCCTTCGGGGGAAATAAAAGCTTGCCTTTGTGCCTTGCCTTCCCCAGTCTCAAACACCTCCAGGGCTGCCTGTGTGTGTGTCTGCCAGGGACGCTTTGGGAAAGAGTTGCATATCCCATACTTTGCTGTTCAAAATACAACTCCTTCGGGGGAAATAAAAGCTTGCCTTTGTGCCTTGCCTTCCCCAGTCTCAAACACCTCCAGGGCTGCCTGTGTGTGTGTCTGCCAGGGACGCTTTGGGAAAGAGTTGCATATCCCATACTTTGCTGTTCAAAATACAACTCCTTCGGGGGAAATAAAAGCTTGCCTTTGTGCCTTGCCTTCCCCAGTCTCAAACACCTCCAGGGCTGCCTGTGTGTGTGTCTGCCAGGGACGCTTTGGGAAAGAGTTGCATATCCCATACTTTGCTGTTCAAAATACAACTCCTTCGGGGGAAATAAAAGCTTGCCTTTGTGCCTTGCCTTCCCCAGTCTCAAACACCTCCAGGGCTGCCTGTGTGTGTGTCTGCCAGGGACGCTTTGGGAAAGAGTTGCATATCCCATACTTTGCTGTTCAAAATACAACTCCTTCGGGGGAAATAAAAGCTTGCCTTTGTGCCTTGCCTTCCCCAGTCTCAAACACCTCCAGGGCTGCCTGTGTGTGTGTCTGCCAGGGACGCTTTGGGAAAGAGTTGCATATCCCATACTTTGCTGTTCAAAATACAACTCCTTCGGGGGAAATAAAAGCTTGCCTTTGTGCCTTGCCTTTCCCAGTCTCAAACACCTCCAGGGCTGCCTGTGTGTGTGTCTGCCAGGGACGCTTTGGGAAAGAGTTGCATATCCCATACTTTGCTGTTCAAAATACAACTCCTTCGGGGGAAATAAAAGCTTGCCTTTGTGCCTTGCCTTCCCCAGTCTCAAACACCTCCAGGGCTGCCTGTGTGTGTGTCTGCCAGGGACGCTTTGGGAAAGAGTTGCATATCCCATACTTTGCTGTTCAAAATACAACTCCTTCGGGGGAAATAAAAGCTTGCCTTTGTGCCTTGCCTTCCCCAGTCTCAAACACCTCCAGGGCTGCCTGTGTGTGTGTCTGCCAGGGACGCTTTGGGAAAGAGTTGCATATCCCATACTTTGCTGTTCAAAATACAACTCCTTCGGGGGAAATAAAAGCTTGCCTTTGTGCCTTGCCTTCCCCAGTCTCTAACACCTCCAGGGCTGCCTGTGTGTGTGTCTGCCAGGGACGCTTTGGGAAAGAGTTGCATATCCCATACTTTGCTGTTCAAAATACAACTCCTTCGGGGGAAATAAAAGCTTGCCTTTGTGCCTTGCCTTCCCCAGTCTCAAACACCTCCAGGGCTGCCTGTGTGTGTGTCTGCCAGGGACGCTTTGGGAAAGAGTTGCATATCCCATACTTTGCTGTTCAAAATACAACTCCTTCGGGGGAAATAAAAGCTTGCCTTTGTGCCTTGCCTTCCCCAGTCTCAAACACCTCCAGGGCTGCCTGTGTGTGTGTCTGCCAGGGACGCTTTGGGAAAGAGTTGCATATCCCATACTTTGCTGTTCAAAATACAACTCCTTCGGGGGAAATAAAAGCTTGCCTTTGTGCCTTGCCTTCCCCAGTCTCAAACACCTCCAGGGCTGCCTGTGTGTGTGTCTGCCAGGGACGCTTTGGGAAAGAGTTGCATATCCCATACTTTGCTGTTCAAAATACAACTCCTTCGGGGGAAATAAAAGCTTGCCTTTGTGCCTTGCCTTCCCCAGTCTCAAACACCTCCGGGGCTGCGTGTGTGTGTGTCTGACAGGGACGCTTTGGGAAAGAGTTGCATATCCCATACTTTGCTGTTCAAAATACAACTCCTTCGGGGGAAATAAAAGCTTGCCTTTGTGCCTTGCCTTCCCCAGTCTCAAACACCTCCAGGGCTGCCTGTGTGTGTGTCTGCCAGGGACGCTTTGGGAAAGAGTTGCATATCCCATACTTTGCTGTTCAAAATACAACTCCTTCGGGGGAAATAAAAGCTTGCCTTTGTGCCTTGCCTTCCCCAGTCTCAAACACCTCCGGGGCTGCGTGTGTGTGTGTCTGACAGGGACGCTTTGGGAAAGAGTTGCATATCCCATACTTTGCTGTTCAAAATACAACTCCTTCGGGGGAAATAAAAGCTTGCCTTTGTGCCTTGCCTTCCCCAGTCTCAAACACCTCCAGGGCTGCCTGTGTGTGTGTCTGCCAGGGACGCTTTGGGAAAGAGTTGCATATCCCATACTTTGCTGTTCAAAATACAACTCCTTCGGGGGAAATAAAAGGTTGCCTTTGTGCCTTGCCTTCCCCAGTCTCAAACACCTCCGGGGCTGCGTGTGTGTGTGTCTGACAGGGACGCTTCCTGATTTTCCCAAGCCAACTTTGGGAAAGAGTTGCATATCCCATACTTTCCTGTAGAACTGGAAAGTACAGGTATCCCCTTGTAAATAAATAAAACTAACTAAATGTTATAGACTACGCTTTTGCAACAGTATATTGGCCAGAATATAACACGTTGCCAATCAAGATTCAACAAATATTTCCCACCAGTAACACAACACCTTACCATCATCCCTTCTGTTACCTGAAAACACTCCCCTTGTCATGAAGCGCTCAGCTGTACGCGGGTCTGGGGGAGCAAGTCCTGGTAGTGGTCAAGCCACGGCCAGGACACTGTGGGGGGCCAAAAAAGTTAAGGTGGGTCCCATACGTCTGGAACGCCGAACTATGGGAGTGGGTGGACTTGATGAAGAACCAGGCTGTTCTAATGCAGACAGTTCACAGGCATCCACCCGGAGCCGGCTGTCGCATGGAGCTGAGACAACTGGACGATCATTGGAACATACAGGTGTTGCCGTCCTGGAACTACAGGTGGTGGATAGTGAGGATATAGATAACCCCACCCCTCCACCAGCTACTGACAGTGAGGAGGAGGTAGAGGAGGTACTACCATCAAAACGTAGACTTTCTCATGCTGCTGAAAGGGTGCCCACGACTCCCATCTCTGAGGGCGTCGCCACAGTGGCTGTGGGGAGGCCAAGGTCATTTATTTGGGACCATTTCCATGTCCACTCTCAGAGTTCTACTTTGGCAGTTTGTAGACACTGTGGGGCAAACATCAGCAGAGGCAGAGACACGAGACATCTTGCGACCTCGGGGTTGAGCTCTCACATGAAGCGACACCATCCCTCCATTTCGCTTGGAGGGGGAACTGCAAGCCCTTCCAGTGGCAGCCTTAGCACGCAAAGTTCACCAGGTGAAGATAGTGGAAGGCGGACACAGTCCACCATGGAGGATTGGGCCATTCCATTACCCAGAAAGAAAACGGGGGAAACATTGCTCACACCCCAGCAGATAACCCAAACTGTGGGAGAGATGATTGCCCTAGATCACCATCCCTTCCGCCTGGTAGAACAAGAAGGCTTTGTACGCCTTATGAAACGACTGTGCCCCCGCTACAAAATCCCCTCCCGTCACACCTTTTCCAGAAAAGTAATCCCCGGCTTGTACGAGGGCTGTAAGGAACGCATTATCCAGATGTTGCGTACCGCCATGGGAGGACACATCCATTTTACCTCTGATATTTGGTCAAGCTTGGGAGGAGGCCACTCCTACCTCTCTCTCACGGCACATTGGTGGGAGAAGGAAGGCACTATGGATACATCCCATCGTTGGGCACTCCTCGCATTGGAGGTAGTTGATCGTGATCACAAGGCAGAGACCATCTGCAACTATCTGGAAAACATGATGGGGGAATGGATGCAGTGTAGGCCGGAAGAAATGAGGAGGGGCTTTATGGTGACGGACGCAGGGAAAAATATGATCAAAGCGGTTGAAAGTGCCGGGTTTCAGAATGTGTCCTGCATGGCCTACTTGCTTCACAATACCGTCAAGGAAGGTTTAAAGAGCCAGGAAGAGCAGTCGGGCAGCAACACAAACATCTCCCTGCTGATCGAGCGCTGTAGAAAGATCGCGGGCTACTTCCACCGGAGCATCAAGGCAGCCCGGCAGCTGAGAGACAGGCAGAGCCTTGAAGGCCTCCCGCAGCACAAGCTGCTCCAGGACGTCTCGACTCGGTGGAATTCAACCTTAAAAATGCTGGAACGCATGGTCGAGCAGCAGAAGGCGGTACACGGCATCTCCCTCACTTTGGTTGCGCCTGTTAGCAAGCTTGTTCCAACTAAGCAAGAGTGGGACACCATCTCCCAGCTAGTAGACGTACTAAAGCCATTCAAACATGCCACTGAGACACTTTCGGAATCAAAAGCTCTTCTGAGCCAGGCAGTGCCCATGGTCTTGAGGCTAAGGAGGCACCTAGAAAGGCTTGGGGCCGGTCGAACAATGGACTCCCTGGCTGGACCGCTGACACCGCCGGTCCAGGAGGTGGTGAGGAGGTTGTCCTTTGCTGTACGGAAACGGCTAGAGCCACTTCTTTCCAGCAAGGTCCATATGCTGGCGGCCTTGTGTGATCCACGGCTAAAGTACAACGTCTGCCCAAAAGACTTTACCATGTGGAAGGCCCAACTTGTTGACCTTGTGAGGGAGGTCTTTGCTGCCAGGGTGGAGGAAACGGCCACAGCGGCCCCTCTTCCAGAACTGCCTGTCACCCCAAGCACTAGCGCTAGTGGCGAGATGGAAAGTCCCGCGGAGCCGGTAGGGGGTTGCCGTAGGGATACGGATCTCCAGCCGCGAACAGGAAACGTTTTCTTTGCAGAGACGGTGGCCATACTTGCCTGCTCTGAAGAATCCTCTTTGCTGGCTTCTGCTCAAAAGGTAGACTCGGCCGAATGCTCGGTCAACAGGTACTTTGAGGAGCCTCCTGAGATAATTTCTTGTGATCCATTGTCCTATTGGGCTTCACGCGAACACATGTGGCCGGATCTGTCGCACGTAGCCCGCCAGTTCCTCAGCTGTCCTCCCACCAGCGTCCAGAGCGAAAGGGTCTTCAGCATAGCGGGAGATGTAGTCACGCCCCACCGCAGCTTGCTGGACCCTCAAACAGTTGAGAAACTTGTTTTCCTGAAGGCCAACCTTCCTGTGTTGAATTTCCCAGATTTGGATTTTGAGGCCGACTGCTCCTAGAGCAACAGTTCTCCTCCTTTAACCAACTCTGCTTCAGAGTAACTTTGGCCAATTTTTTGGGCGTCCGGGCGGGGGGGTGGCCCCTTTGGACTCTGTCCAACAACTCTCTCCTCTATCCTACAATGCTTTCCTCTCTCTTTTCCCTTCCTTTCTCCTCTTTTTCATCACTCAACGTTGCCCCACTGACGTTTTTGGGTTCATCCATCTCAAGGGGCCGTTTCACGAATCATGTAATCATGGAATCATAGAAAAGTAGAGTTGGAATAGAACTCATGGGCCATCGAGTTCTCCCCCAAGACAGACGCAGGAAGTTTCATTCAAAGCATCCCCGACAGATGGCCATCGAGCCTATGCTTAAAAGCTTCAAAAGAAGGGGCCTCCAACACAGTCCGGGGGAGACAGTTCCACTCCCGAACAACCATCGCGGAGAGAAGTACTATCTTTCATTTGTCCCTGTTGAACTTAATATACTTTTGCCCCATCTCTGTATTCGGAAGTTACAAAACGTTTTCTCTCATGTAATACTGGCTCTGTAGAGGTTGAACGATATTCTGTGGAAAATTAGACCATAAAAGCCAAGGTAGATAATGCTTCCTCTTTGTGTTCTGTTCGGATTTCATTCAATTCCCTTTTTATTTGGGGGGGGGGGAAATATTACCATCACGAGCCATGACTGTTTGGTCTTCTACAGATCCTCGCAGCTCCTGTACAGAAAGAGCACTGTTATATTTGATGTGGATACTTCAGATAATCATTTCAGGTGTAGGAATACGCCAGACTCTCACTTTACAGAGGTATACTATCTGTCCATCTGAACCTTTGAGGATGTCTTTATCCACTGGAATTACTACACCTCGACTTGGGACAGAACTTCTCTAAATTGTCATCTTTCAGTGTCCCATTGTCTAGAGCGGGTGTGGTTGCCGCAGTGGTCATGGGACGGCCGCCTTTGGGTCCCCTAGCCCTCTGCCCGCTTACGCGGAGGGTGCCTTTATAACTCGGAGGGGGGAATCATCAAAGACAGTGGTACTCCTCCGCCTTTGCCAGCATTTCTCCAAATGGTTGTCTAGTGTCCCTTCTCCTTTATATGCCGTGGTCTATGCTGTGGTCGTTAAACGGCCGCTTTTGGGTCCCCTCCCCCTTTGACCTGGCACGCAGAGGGTGCCGTTCCCCCTTCAGGGCGTGTTCCTTTGCGGCTGCTTGCAATGTGTGGGCGCAGGTTACCCAGAGTGGGAACTGCCTTTTGCTGGCTTGTTGGCAGGACGATAGAAGAGGTACACGGCCTTCCCCTGGGGTGGTGGGGTGTTGCTGTGGGTAGAGGCTTAAGTCGCAAAAACAAAAAACTTTGTGGGAGGGCCGTGCCGAATTCTCCGGGATGCATGCCGGCCAACTGTGGCCGGCTGGCTCAGGGTGGGGTCTTTGCTGCCCTTTGTTTTTTTCCCTTACTTTTCTTTTCTTTTTGCTGCCTCTCGGACTACGTGACGCCAGACTCTAGAGGTATATGCCCTACCCCCTTCAGGGCGTGTTCCTTTGCGGCTGCTTGCAATGTGTGGGCGCAGGTTACCCAGAGTGGGAACTGCCTTTTGCTGGCTTGTTGGCAGGATGTGATGAACCATGGGCCTTGTAGTCCTGCTCAGGACATTGTAATTCCTGATGAAGATGAAAACTTGGGTTTTTTACCTTCCCAGTCTGAACTGGATTCCTCTCAGCCAGATCTTTCCCAGGCAGATCTGGGAACCTTGCACCTGCAAGAAAGTTGTGCCCCAGAAGTATGTCAAACAACCCCAGAGCCTACTTCTCCCGTGTTCTTGCGCCGGGAGTTTTGTAAACAACAGAGAAGTTTGGATTCAGCTTCGCGCAGGAGTGCGAGGATAGCAGCTAAGAATGTTGCCAATTAACACTGGTTCTCGTGAGAATCTTTAAGGAGTTTAACATCTGGTCTCAGAGTTTAGCTTTCGTTTCTGATTCCCAGAGAACCGCTTTGGTGAGAAAGTTGGACTCTATATAGGTGTTTTGCCCGCGTAGCAACTTCGCGGAGTCAATTCGTCAGCCTACGGAGCGAGTCGTGTCTGGACAGCGCGTTCCGATTCAAGCCTCGCTCATGCTCAAGCCTTGCCTTGCTATCCAGCCTTCGCCTTGCTTCCCAGCCTTGTTTACCTGCGGACCTTGCCTTGTTTCCCAGGACTAATCCTTGCCTTGTTTCACGGATTTTACCAAGTTATTCCACGGACCTTGTTCTTGTTCTTAGTTACCTTGTTCCACGTTCAAGCCTTGTTTCTAGTATCAAGTTATTTCCTAGCCACGCTCAAGTTTTATGGACTAAAGGACCTTGTCATCTCCCCTCACTTTGCTTGGCAAAGTGAGTGTTTCGGTTATTGGATTACAACTTTGGACCTTAATATTTCATATTGGACATTATTTCCTTGGACTAATTTTGACCTTTCCTGAAAGGTCTGCTTCTGGACTATCTTTTACATTTGCTTTTACTAACTTTATATATTTTCTTAATAAAGATATTAGATAGATTCTGGCTTCTGCGTATGGTTATTGGTGCTCTGTAGCCTGGGTCGTGACAGTTTGACTCCGCCACCCTAAGCACCAATTAACCTTGGCCAGAATGTCTACCGGAACCGTACCCGGTGGGCAGCCACTGAGCTACACCATCAGCAAGGACGAAGTGGATCGCATCCGCGACAGACTCAACGCCCAGGATGGAGAAATAAAGGGCTTGCGGGAGCGCGGAATCCGCCTCCCGGCCATGGCGTTGCCTACCAAGTTTACTGGAGAAGCTTCCAAGGTTCATGTTTTCCGTCGCCAATGTCAAGCTTATCTAGAGGCCCGTGATGCCGAGTTTCCCCAAGAAGACATCAAAGTGGCATGGGTTTACAGTCTTCTAGACGGGCCAGCGGCCAACTGGGCGACGGCACTGTTCGACCAAGCCTCTCCACACCTAAGATCAGCGCAACATTTCTTGGACCACCTCAAGGAGACTTGGGGAATCGAGGACAATTTGGAGGCAGCCGGCCACAAACTCCGTCGCCTTTTCCAAGGAGACAGACCTATGTCTCAGTATATAGCCGAGTTCCGAGTGCTGGCCCACAACACCGGCTGGAACGATGTAGCCCTCAGAGGACAATTCCGGGAGGGTCTCAACATTGAAATGCTGGAAGAAATCTCCAAGGTGGATCCTCCCCAGACCCTCGAGGCACTCATTGATCAATGTTTACGGGCTGAAGTCATGATTGCCAACAGGAAACAGTGGGTTCGAGGCCAGGGCAGTAGAGCCGGGGCAAAACCCCCCGCTCCCGTCAGCGTTCAGCCACGTCCAGTGTGGAGACCCCCACCGCCAACCCCATACCCCAGAGGAGGCGAGGAGGTGCCGATGCAGTTGGGCAATGTGCGTCCCAGACTAGATGCCGCCGAGAAGGCCCGTCGTCAACGCTTAAACCTCTGTTGGTACTGCGGGAACGGGGGCCACTTCGCCAGAGAGTGCCCAGCCAAGGGGAAGCCTGCCGCCCGGCTTGCGGCGGCGTCCTCCACGGAGACGAAGACGTCTGAGCCGACTGGCACACAGCCGGCGGGGGAAGCCAACGACCGGGTGTAGAGAGGCTCGCCAACCCGGTCAAAAAATCCATTCAAGAGCCGCCAACCGGGGTCCTGTTCCTTCTCGTGGTCACATTATGGTCAGCAAAAAGGGGACCCGTCATGATCCACGCCATGATAGACTCTGGAGCTACCAACAACTTCATTGATAGAGAGTATGCCGACTCTCTGGGATTACAATATCATGATTTCAAGAATGCCCGTGTGGTGCAAGCCATAGACGGCCGCCCCCTCAAGACGGGCCCCGTAAGTCAATGGTCGGAACCCACCAGGATGTGGATAAGAGAACATATGGAAGAGATTTCCTTCTTTGTTACCGAGGTTCCCCATTTCCCTGTGATTTTGGGAATTCCATGGCTGACTCTCCACGACCCTAACATCTCCTGGTCCAACAGAGAACTGCAGTTTGCTTCACCGTACTGCCAAAACCATTGCCTCGTAGCCAAGGTATGCCATGCCACAGACACCGAGTCCATCATCACCTTGCCAAAGAAGTACTCCGAGTATTGGGATGTATTCAATGAGAAAGAAGCCGAGAAATTACCCCCACATAGACCTTATGACTGTGCCATTGACTTGGTGGAGGGGGCCCCGATCCCGCGAGGGCATCTCTACTCCCTGACTGAACCAGAGCAAGAAGCTCTCAGGGAATTCCTAGAGACAAACCTTCGCAAGGGATTCATCAGACCCTCTCAATCCCCAGCCGCCTCTCCAGTGATGTTTGTGAAGAAGAAGTCAGGGGAACTACGATTGGTGGTGGACTACAGAGCATTGAACAATATCACCAAGCGGAACAGCTATCCCCTGCCCTTAATCTCGGATCTACTGGATCGGCTTCGAGGAGCCAAGGTTTACACCAAGCTGGATCTTCGGGGGGCTTACAACTTAGTTCGCATCAGGGAAGGGGACGAGTGGAAGACCGCCTTCCAGACCAAATTCGGATTATTCGAGTCCCGAGTTATGAATTTCGGTTTATGCGGAGCCCCCGCAACGTTCCAGCATTTTGTCAATGACATTTTTCAGGACTATCTGGACAGGTTCTTGATAATCTACCTGGACGATTTTTTGGTGTTTTCTAGATCACAATCAGAACATGAGAACCACGTCAAAATGGTGTTACAACGATTGCGGGATCATGGACTTTATGCCAAACTGGAAAAATGCGCCTTTGATCTACAAGAGGTAGATTTCCTTGGTTACCGCATCTCGCCTTTAGGGCTCTCCATGGATCCAGCCAAGGTTTCAGCAGTATTGGAATGGCGGGCGCCAACTAACAAGAAAGAGGTGCAGCGTTTCTTGGGGTTCGCGAATTATTACCGCAAGTTCATTCCAGATTTTGCCCACTGGTCTGACCCAATCACTAGCTGCATCCGTGGAAAACAGCCCTTCCGCTGGACTGATCAAGCAGAGAAAGGGTTCCAGCAACTAAAGAAATTATTCACGTCCCAGCCAATTCTACAGCACCCAGATCCTGGAACCCCTTTTGTTGTGCAAGCGGACGCCTCGGATGTGGCAATTGGGGCTGTACTCTTACAACCGGTGGGAGACCACCTTCATCCCTGTGCCTTTTACTCCCGTCAACTAACCACACCAGAGAAAAATTATACCATTTGGGAAAAAGAACTACTGGCCATAAAGGCAGCTTTTGAAACTTGGAGACATTGGCTAGAAGGGGCCAAATTTCCCATTGAAGTCCACACTGATCATCGTAATCTAGAACACCTAAGAACTGCCCGCAAACTAAACCAGAGGCAGCAACGTTGGGCTTTATTCTTTGAACGTTTCAACTTCCAGATCCATTATGTGACCCCAGCCCAAACCAAGCAAGCAGACGCCCTGTCACGTAAACCGGAATACGCTGCAGGTCGCAAGGAGACCTTTGAATCCCAACTGCTACAACCCGAGAACTTTGCCACGCTCACGGTGGGGAACACCAAATCCATTCCCATTGGTTCAACTTCCCCTACTCCAGGACCCATCTGTGCTCAAGAAATCAGGGCTAGTCAGCAAGCAGATGCCTGGGCGCAGGACCAACTTCGCCAAGGTCTGCATTTTCCCTTTTCGCTTAAAGATGGGCTGCTCTGCTATAGAAATCATGTTTATATCCCACCCGGACCGGGCAGGGAAAAAGCGCTTCGCCTGTGTCATGACTGCAAACCAGCAGGACACTTCGGACTATTTAAAACTATGCATTTGATCCTAAGGGATTTTTGGTGGCCCAAGATCCGCAAGGATGTAGAAAAATATGTCAACACCTGCCCAGTATGCCAGCGCTCCAAGATACGAAGGGAAAAGCCCTCAGGGCTTTTACACCCCCTTCCTACCCCATCTCGCCCATGGGAAATAATTTCCGCGGATTTCATCACTGACCTACCACCTTCCTGTGGATTCACCACGATCTTAGTGGTGGTGGACCTTTTCACCAAGTTAGCCCATTTCATTCCCTGCGAAGGCCTCCCCACGGCCAAAGAAACTGCGGATCTATTTCTTCAGCATGTTTTCAGACTACATGGATTGCCCAAGAGTTTAGTCACAGACCGTGGATCTCAATTCACCTCTCGTTTTTGGAAGGCACTACAAAAACTACTGGGCATAGACTCTCGCTTATCTTCAGCTCATCATCCCCAAACAGATGGGCAAACGGAGCGCACCAATGCCACTTTGGAGCAGTATCTTCGCTGTTATGTAAACTACCAACAGGACAATTGGGCTTCTCTGTTACCACTGTCTGAGTTTGCCTACAATAATGGAGTTCAAGCTTCTACAAAAGAAACGCCGTTCTTTGCAAACTACGGCTTCCATCCACGTTTCTTTCCCCCTGTCATTGAAACTTCAGAAGTTCCCGCAGCAGAGGATTGGTTGCAGGAACTCACAGCGGTGCAACAACTTTTGCTCCAGCAACTGGACCAAGCCAAAGAGGACTATAAACGCCACGCTGACAAACACCGCCAGCCGGGCCCTGAAATCAAGGTAGGAGATCGGGTTTTTCTGTCCACTCGCTTTCTGCCCTCCCACCGCCCTTGCCGGAAGTTAGATGCCCGTTTCATCGGCCCCTATCCAGTGGTGGCGCAATTAAACCCCGTGACTTTCAAACTCCAACTTCCGCGTTCAATGCGCATCCACCCAGTGTTTCACCGTTCCCTGCTCCTTCCGGCGGATGGTGTGCGTCCTGATACAGACCAACCGGCCCCCCCTCCTGTTTTGATGAATGGGGAGGAGGAGTTCGAGGTTGAGGACATTTTGGATTCTCGCTTTCATCGCCGCCGCCTACAATATCTCATTGACTGGGTGGGTTTTGGGCCTGAGGAACGCTCTTGGGAAGACGCCTCCACAGTCCATGCTCCTGATCTAACCCGTCGCTTTCATCTGACCTATCCCACCAAACCGCGACCTCGCGCCTCGGGGAGAGGATCCCAGTTTGGGAGGGGCCCTGAGGAGGGGGATAGTGTGATGAACCATGGGCCTTGTAGTCCTGCTCAGGACATTGTAATTCCTGATGAAGATGAAAACTTGGGTTTTTTACCTTCCCAGTCTGAACTGGATTCCTCTCAGCCAGATCTTTCCCAGGCAGATCTGGGAACCTTGCACCTGCAAGAAAGTTGTGCCCCAGAAGTATGTCAAACAACCCCAGAGCCTACTTCTCCCGTGTTCTTGCGCCGGGAGTTTTGTAAACAACAGAGAAGTTTGGATTCAGCTTCGCGCAGGAGTGCGAGGATAGCAGCTAAGAATGTTGCCAATTAACACTGGTTCTCGTGAGAATCTTTAAGGAGTTTAACATCTGGTCTCAGAGTTTAGCTTTCGTTTCTGATTCCCAGAGAACCGCTTTGGTGAGAAAGTTGGACTCTATATAGGTGTTTTGCCCGCGTAGCAACTTCGCGGAGTCAATTCGTCAGCCTACGGAGCGAGTCGTGTCTGGACAGCGCGTTCCGATTCAAGCCTCGCTCATGCTCAAGCCTTGCCTTGCTATCCAGCCTTCGCCTTGCTTCCCAGCCTTGTTTACCTGCGGACCTTGCCTTGTTTCCCAGGACTAATCCTTGCCTTGTTTCACGGATTTTACCAAGTTATTCCACGGACCTTGTTCTTGTTCTTAGTTACCTTGTTCCACGTTCAAGCCTTGTTTCTAGTATCAAGTTATTTCCTAGCCACGCTCAAGTTTTATGGACTAAAGGACCTTGTCATCTCCCCTCACTTTGCTTGGCAAAGTGAGTGTTTCGGTTATTGGATTACAACTTTGGACCTTAATATTTCATATTGGACATTATTTCCTTGGACTAATTTTGACCTTTCCTGAAAGGTCTGCTTCTGGACTATCTTTTACATTTGCTTTTACTAACTTTATATATTTTCTTAATAAAGATATTAGATAGATTCTGGCTTCTGCGTATGGTTATTGGTGCTCTGTAGCCTGGGTCGTGACACAGGACGATAGAAGAGGTACACGGCCTTCCCCTGGGGTGGTGGGGTGTTGCTGTGGGTAGAGGCTTAAGTCGCAAAAACAAAAAACTTTGTGGGAGGGCCGTGCCGAATTCTCCGGGATGCATGCCGGCCAACTGTGGCCGGCTGGCTCAGGGTGGGTTCTTTGCTGCCCTTTTTTTTTTCCCTTACTCTTTTTTTCTTTTTGCTGCCTCTCGGACTACGTGACGCCAGACTCTAGAGGTATATGCCCTTCCCCCTTCAGGGCGTGTTCCTTTGCGGCTGCTTGCAATGTGTGGGCGCAGGTTACCCAGAGTGGGAACTGCCTTTTGCTGGCTTGTTGGCAGGACGATAGAAGAGGTACATGGCCTTCCCCTGGGGTGGTGGGGTGTTGCTGTGGGTAGAGGCTTAAGTCGCAAAAACAAAAAACTTTGTGGGAGGGCCGTGCCGAATTCTCCGGGATGCATGCCGGCCAACTGAGGCCGGCTGGCTCAGGGTGGGGTCTTTGCTGCCCTTTGTTTTTTTCCATACCTTTTTTTTTTTTTTGCTGCCTCGGACAACGTGACGCCAGACTCTAGAGGTATATGCCCTACCCCCTTCAGGGCGTGTGCCTTTGCGGCTGCTTGCAATGTGTGGGCGCAGGTTACCCAGAGTGGGAACTGCCTTTTGCTGGCCTTTGGGTAAAACGATAGAAGAGGGTGGAACGATCAAAGACAGTGGTACAGTCTCCCATCACCCTGAGAGGTTGTGATTGACGCTGTTGCTGCGGAACGTCCGCCTTTGGTTCCCCTTGCCCACTGTCCGCGCACACGGACGTTGCCGATTGCCCGTCAGGGCGTGTGCCTTTGCGGCTGCTTTCAAGGAGTGGGCGCAAGTTCCGTCTCGTGGAAACTGTTTCTTGCTGGTCTGTTGGTAATAACGAGGGTGGAGTGATCACAGACTGTGGGACAGTGTCCCATTCACCTTAAAAGGAAGTGTACTCAACGATGTGGCGGCAGAACGGCCGCCGTTGTTTCCCCTCGCCCTCTGGCCGCGCACGCGGAATCACTGAAAGAAGTGGGACACCTTGGCCTTTACCACTTCTCAAAATTGTCTTCTTTTACTGTACCATTGCCTTGTGCGGGTGTAGTCGAGAGTATGTGATGATAATCTTACGCAGAGTAAGAAGTAGAGAATCAATCCACTCAGAAACTCTTTTGCTATTAAAAACAATTACTTAATAATGCCTTCATGTTTCCTTTGGAATCAACATTTCTGCTTTGTTTCTACTTTGAATTACTTTCTACTCCATTACACACTATATCTTTCATAATTGTACTTCCTCAAGTTTACTTAAACTGTATACCAACTGAAGTCATTTCCCTCTATCCAGGTCATCTGCAGGAGAACTTTAATAACCCCTGAAGAACACACTAGTCTTCCCTGCAGTGGAACTGCATGGAAACATGTGCCTAACATCAGAGCCTTAAAACCTTCCTCCTCCAAAAAGCATTATAGGTCTGTGTGGTCGTTTGTAGCCTATTTAAGAATAGGTTGACAGGCCAATAGTATTTCGCACTGTATAGTTTTTTAACTGTCAAACTACCTCCTCTTCAGTCCTCGGACTAGAGCCGTGTTTTTACACCACTGTTTTTTAAGCTGGTAATGCTGTATGCTGACTGTGACTTCAGTTATATCTTATGTCTTATTGACCCAACATGAACACAGAAGAGTCTCACTGTTCAAAGCCGAACGGGCCTACCAGTGCTGAAATAAGCAAATTTCTTGGATTGGACTTGTTGAAGAAAAGCATATAACACATCATATCAGGTTATTATTTTCCAAATAAAGCACCATAAATGCATGTTATACAACCAAGGAGACATAAGAAGTCGTTCTATATGCTGAAATGATATGTTGCTATTGCTTACTTTATGAATTTAGCTGCAAAATATCACAATATAATGGAATCATTGACTACAGAAATGGCTAGATTTTTCCAGAGGCTAGACGGTTTGCTGTTATGGAGTGTATCTTTGTGTCATGGGTTGTGGTGTGTGGGCGTGGGGCCGGCCAACGGTGGCCGGCCCCCCGGGTCTGATGGGCTTGGGCCCACATTTTGAAAGCAGACGTGAAGAAAGCATGCCCTTCCCCCTGTGGGTTCAGCGGTGTGGGCGTGGGGCCGGCCAACGGTGGCCAGCCCCCCGGGTCTGAGGGGCTTAGGCCCACATTTTGCAAGCAGACGTGAAGAAAGCCTGCCCTTCCCCGTGGGTTGCGGCGTGTGGGCGTGGGGCCGGCCAACGGTGGCCGGCCCCCCGGGTCTGAGGGGCTTGGGCCCACATTTTGCAAGCAGACGTGAAGAAAGCCTGCCCTTCCCCGTGGGTTGCGGCGTGTGGGCGTGGGGCCGGCCAACGGTGGCCGGCCCCCCGGGTCTGAGGGGCTTGGGCCCACATTTCCTTTTTTTTTTCTTCTCTCTCTTTCTCTGGGAAGCGTGCCGGCCAACGGTGGCCGGCCTAGTATTTTAAAGTGTGGGCCTTTTTGGCGGTGGCTTTTTCTGTCTTTTCTTTGGTCTTTGCTGCCTCTCGGCCTACGTGGCCGAGTTTCCCCCGATGCACCGCCTCTCTCTTCTCTCTCGGCTGTCGTTCTTTACCCCTTTATGCGAGTTTGCACCGAAGCCTCCTTTGGGGCGGCGGCCCCTCTTTCTTCCTGTCTGGGAATCGTGCCGGCCAACGGTGGCCGGCCTAGTATTTTATAGTGTGGGCCTTTTTGGCGGTGGCTTTTTCTGTCTTTTCTTTGGTCTTTGCTGCCTCTCGGCCTACGTGGCCGAGTTTCCCCGATGTACCGCCTCTCTCTTCTCTCGCCGGCTGTCGTTCTTTAGCCCTTTATGCTATTTTGCACAGAAGCCTCCTTTGGGGCGGTGTCCTCTGTTTTTTTTTCTCTCTCTCTCTCTCAGGGATGCGTGCCGGCAAACAGTGGCCGGCCCGGCTTAATGTATGGGCCTTGTCGCCTGTGGCTTTTTTCTTTCTTTTCTTTTCTTTTCTTTTCTTTTTGCTGCCTCTCGGCCTACGTGGTCGGGTTTCCCACGATGCACCGCCTCTCTCTTCTCTCGCCGGCTGTCGTTCTTTACCCCTTTATGCGATTTTGCACAGAAGCCTCCTTTGGGGCGGCGGCCCCTCTTTCTTCCTCACAGGGAAGCGTGCCGGCCAACGGTGGCACGCCTAGTATTTCAACGTGTGGGCCTTGTCGGCCTACGTGGTCGACGTGTTTCCCACGATGCACCGCCTCTGTCTTCTCTCGCGGCTGTCGTTCTTTACCCCTTGGTGCAATCTTGCACAGAACCCTTCTTTGGGGCGGCGGCCTCTATTTCTTCCAGTCAGGGAAGCTTGCCGGCCAACGATGGCCGGCCTAGTATTTCAGTGTGTGGGCCTTGCCGGATGTGGCTTATTCTTTCTTTTCTTTTATTTTCATGAAATCAGCGGGGGAGGATGGGCGGGTTGTGTTTCCACAGAACACCACTCAAAGAAACAGTTAGCGGTATCCTATACTGTTCTAAATTGCTCGACAACAAAATGATAGAATCATAGAAACATGGCACCAAACATCATATAATCATAAAGCTAGAAGAGACCATCCAGTCCAACGCCATTCTGCCATGCAAAAACAATATACAGTAGAGTCTCACTTATCCAACACTCGCTTATCCAATGTTCTGGATTATCCAACTTATTTTTGTAGTCAATGTTTTCAATATATTGTGATATTTTGTTGCTAAATTCGTAATTACTACGTAATATTACTGCGTATTGAACTACCTTTTCTGTCTAATTTGCTGTTAAACAAGATTTTTTGGGGCTTAATTTGTAAAATAACCTAATTTGCTGTTCAAAAGGCTTTTCCTTAATGTCTCCTTATCATCCAACATATTTGCTTATCCAACGTTCTGCTGGCCCGTTAATGTTGGATAAGCGAGACTCTACTGTATCCAGAAATATCTGATGCTGTAACCGATATATCATTTACCGTCCCGGAATACTAGCCAGATGGCCCATGAATGGTCACAAAAGTCATAGAAATATGGTCACAGAAGTCATGGAATAATAGAAACATGGTCCCTAAAGTCATAGACTCAAAGAACCAAGTAACAGAATCATCCCAAAAGTCCTAGAATCCTAAAATGATAGAATCATAGAATCATGGCGCCAAACATCATAGAATCATAAAGCTAGAAGAGACCATCCAGTCCAATGCTATTCTGCCATGCAAAAGCAATATAACACTCTTGCAGGCTTCATCATTACTGGATCCGTCCTTCAGGACTTTGGCAAACGTTGGATGTGCAATGTTGCTATTTCATCCAAGGCAGAAATTCAACTCATTCTTGGATGGACAAACAGAACCACAACTGCTAACGTTCCCTTAAGGCAGTGTTTCTCAACCTGTGGATCTCCAGGTGTTTTTACCTACAAGTCCCAGAAATCCCAGCCATTTTACCAGCTGTTAGGATTTCTGGGAGTTGAAGGCCAAAACATCTGGGGACCCACAAGTCGAGAACCACTGCCTCAAGGGAGAAACTGTGGCATTACCTCCGAAGTGAAAAAATTGGAAAAACCAAACTCTTCCTTGAAAAGCTGTGATTGTCTAGACATGTGGGGGTTAAATCTAGGGCAAAGGAGGGTAAAAATAGATGGGAGGGTCCAATGTGAAAGGTTTGGAACCCCTCCCCTTATATATAAAACAAAGACTCCGCCTCCAATATGTGGCATTCAGTGTGTGTCCACACCAGGGTAGAATTGGCACCATGCTCTCCAGATCAGCCATGCACGTGCCACATTATGCCCCTTCCATGTTCAGGGAGTTTGACAGATGGAAGGGCTATCTGAGCCTTGCGAAAGTGGTTACGGAGATCATCGCGGAACGCAAGAAGGTCCCATTTCCATCTCAGAGTTGGGACACAATGGAGTACGACATGCAGCTAGTCCTCAACGAGGACAACTTTGAAACAGCATCACAATGGGTTAATGGAAGCAGTTCCAGCAGCAAGAGCTCCAAAGGTAGTGCCAATGGCCAGGCTTCCCAAAACAAGGAGATTTGCAATTTCTGCAAACACAACGGGGAATCCAAGCAGGTCTATTCGTCCCACCGGCTGAAGGGGATGGACGGCACCGTGGAGTGCCCCATCTTGCGCAAATACACCTGTCCGCTCTGCGGTGCCACGGGCGAAAAGGCCCATACTTTAAAATACTGCCCACTGAGCCAAGGGAAGAGGTCGCTGTATCGCAAGTGCGGACGTAACTCGGCTGGACGCAAGGTGAGGAGATAAGAAGATCAGGAGAAGACCGAAGCATTTATTCTTAGTTTTAGTTTGACTTTGTAAAAGAACAACATTTGATTTCGAGCATCATTAACACTCTTTACATTTCCTCCCACTTTGTTTCAGGTTTGGAGAATGGAAGCCCAATTCTCTTAGACTACATTTGTGAGTCCAGAAATGTTTTTTTATGTATATTGTTGCCTTCTTTCACATTTGTTGTACCTAGGTTATATTGTGTTTCTTTTAGATGTGTCAGTTGCCTAGTGTGATGACTCATGGGCCCTGCAGTCCTATTCCTGACAGTATTGTGGCAGATGAGGAGGAAAATATGGAGTTTTCCCCAGATTTCCGGTCGGAGTCAGAGCCTTGGCAGCTGCCTGAAGTTCTAGTCCAAGAACCAATTAAACCTGACCTTGGTGGGAACTCTCCCCCTTATGGGAGAAAACAGGCTTACACGACTGATAGAGGATCGAGAGAAAAATTTAGAAGTAGTGCTCGCCTTGCTGCCAAATATGCCACTGATTAGAAGTATTTCCCCTGAGAAAATACGGGGAGTCTTGCACCTGCAAGCTGGTTTCCTTCGCTCCCTGTTCTCTAGGGAAAGTGATTGTTGTTTGGGGAAACGAGACCCAATATAGGGAAATTGCGCGAAGGATTCCTTGCGGAGTCAATTCGTCAGCTCCTGGAGAGAGGTCATGTGTGTGTGGACTTCGAATCCTGTTCCTTGCCTCCTGAATCTAGTTCCAAGCCTTGTCCTCGTCTCACGGATTTACCACAGATCTTGTTCCATGCTTCAAGTTGCTTTGCCTTTAGCCACAGCTCCAGCCACGTTCCAAGTAACTTTCAGCCTTGTGTCAAGCTTCATTGGATTCAAGACTTTTGCTGTTTTCCCAACGCTTTGCTTGGCAAAGCGTGTGTTGCGGTTATTGGATTATAATCTTTGGACTCTAATATTTCATATTGGACAATAATCTGCTGGACTATATTTGGCCTCATTTGAAAGGTCTGCTTCTGAACTTTATTCTACACTTGTTTTTATTGACTTTATATATTCCTTTAATGAAGATATTAGATAGAATCTGGCCTCAGTGTATGGTTATTGGTGCCCAGCAGCCTAGATCCTGACACCTTGTATCATGCTTTTTTATACATATAATCATGTTTTTTACATATGTAATATCACGTTCCTTTTACATCTGTAATTGCCTTATATCATATTTTATATTGTGTTTTATATATGCAGTTACTTTACATGTTTCTTTTATGTATGGATGTATAATTTTTACATGTTTAATTATATTATTTGCAACTATAATTGCCTAATATCATGCTTCTTTTATATATGCAATGACATCATGTTTATTTAACGTATATAAGTGCCTTATATCATGTCCGGGTTATCATGTGTGTCTCCAGAGGGATGCAGCCCTATCCTTTGCAGGGAAAATATAGAAATATCTTCTAAATGGCTACTGTCTAGAATTTTGTTTTGTAAACAAAGGAAAAGTTTATATGCTATTGGAAAGAAAGATACTATTTTATGTTTAAATTTTGGAAAGGAATAGAATTGGTTATTATTACTGTGGTCTAACCTTCAATTGTTTGCAAGTTGTTCTAAAGTTTGGATCGTAGAGTTTAATAAACAGAGTTTATGGTTTTGGCATCAAAACTGTTCATGTTGTGCTTAAATGGGATTGAATTTTCTTTAATTTGTGGCCCATAATAGGCTGGTTATAAGCCTGATCTGGAAGGCAGCCAAGGCAAAGACCATTGAGCTGCTGAACTTGCAGACTGAAAGGTCCCAGGTTCAAATCCCGGGAGCAGAGTGAGCGCCCGCTGTTAGCTCCAGCTTCTGCCAACCTAGCAGCTTGAAAACATGCCAATGTGAGTAGATGAATAGGTACCGCTGTGGCGGGAAGGTAATGGCACTCCATGTAGTCATGCCGACCACATGACCTTGGAGGTGTCTATGGACAACACTGGCTCTTGGGCTTAGAAATGGAGGTGAGCACAACCCCCAGAGTCAGACATGACTGAACTTAACGTCAAGGGATACCTTTACACACACACATATGCAGGGACTACACCAATTTAACAAAGTTTCAGCCACAAAAACAAAGTTTCTAAAGTAGAGCAATGACTTTCACAGTAAAGACAACCCAATTTAACAGGAAATAAGACTTTCAAACCAGGAACAGATTTCTGCAATTATTAAAAAATGGTTTATTATAAAAGCTATGAAAATTTGCCAAAAATCAGAGGATAAGGGAAACGTTCCACATTTTGGTGAGCTATCAGTGTTAAATGTGTTCTACCACTGTACCAAGTTTGAAGAAGATCACTCAAAAAATGAGGGCGGGAGAGCCCCCTAAGTCCCCCCCCTTCGGGCTGTTTTTGGGCCACCGCGCATGCGCGTCCGCCATTAACGAATTAATTTCGAAAATAACGAATTTTCGTTAATTTCGAAAAATTTTGGGGGCCAAATTCGTTATTAGCAACAAAAACGAAAAACTGCCCCCTCTAGTTTTGAAACGAGTTTAGAATCAAATTTTTCATGGATCGATCAAGCCTAATAGCTATCTAGTAACCAGCCACATTACTATATGTTGCAGTCAGGACTGTAGGCAAGCCGGGGGGGGGGGGGTATGGGTTCAAGTACTATCTCAAGCAAATTTTGACAATTTATTCACACTGTCATTACTTGCAGCAATAGCTGATATAGTGGAAGCAACTAAGTTTGCCCACCCATAACTGGCAGGCAAAGCCCAAGGCACCGGCGGTGGGAGAATTTAAAGGCCCTCATGAAGGAGATCAGACTTGATGGGGGCGGTTGACAGGGGCCAGGCATGTAGCTGGCGGGGGGGGGGGGGCTTGAGGGGCTTCAGCCCCCCCCCCCAAATTCTCAGATTGGTCTGCAAGAAGGCCTTACATTTATTATTTAAACTGTTATGTTTATTCATATAATGATCTGATCACCATGCTCAATATATCCCATATGCATGGGGGTATTGGGATAATGATACAAAAGGTTTGCTAGGGTAGATCCTGTTTCCTTTGCTACCACAGGGGGTGCCATTTTCTACAGTTTTTCAGAGGACTTCTTCAGGCTCATTGTCTAGCCCCCTGAAAGTTAAGCAGTCACACTCATTATATTACTTATATTTATTATGGTGAATATCCTGGCAGTGACTTTTAGGGGTGTACTTTTGTCTTATGCCAAGCCTCATCCATTTGGGGGATGGTAATCCCAAAAAAGTCCATAAGAAAAATTTAAGTTTAAATACACTTTATGATGTTTCTAGGTATATAACAACTGTGATAATTTGTGCTTGCTTTAAAAGTTTATACAGTAATTTCTGCTAAACCATCAAGCAATTTTTGAATAATTAGGTACCAGATTATAGGTATTTTATGTAGTTTCTAAAAATTTGATATGTATGGGTCATTGATCTTGATTTTTAGATATGCCAATTTAGTGTGTGTATGTCGTTTTCAACTCTTATAAATTTGAAAACATATATAAGAAGCACAATGGGGAAAGAAACATTGACCGGACTCGCACTCTTGAGTGTCTACTGAAGTTTATCAATGGAGTCTAATTTCTGCCAAAGTGTATTGACACAGTTTTCAAGTGTTTCCAACAGACGTTGTGGTATTTTTTTGTAATTATAAATTACCAATTAACAGCAATTTTCAGTTATTTTAAGACTTGAAACTTTATAACTAAAATAGAAAATTGATTTAATTAAGTCTATATAAAATATAGAATAAACCATACTAATGAAATTATTTTGTATTATGGAAGTACTCTTCATGATTCTCTAAAAGAAATTATCTCCCCCCCCCCCCCCCGGCTGAATTTTTTTTCTGACTACAGCCCTGGTTGCAGTGAGATCCATATTTCTTATTCAAGATCCGTGTAGATATAAGATTTAAATTCACAATAGTACTGGAATGAAGGCAGCTAACACATTTTCACCATTACTTTTCTTTGATTACATTTGATTACAAACATTAGTTTCTATTGGTATAGGCTGCCTGAAAGAACCATTTCTCTTCCTTCTCCTTTCATCCTGCCTTTCTCCCCATAGGGACTCAAGGTAGCGATCAATGACATTACACAATACAATGAATTTAAAAGCAGAGCTTAGAAATTATCTTGTATGAAGAATGAATATAATAATGTATTGAATGCATCCATACTTTAATAGTGGTAAGGTGGTGGGCTTTTTCTTTAAACAAGGCAACTTGCTTGTGTTGCAGCAAACTGCTATTTTTGTTTTTGTTTTTTTGTTTTAAATCTCTTTTGATCTGTTTCTTACAGGGAAGGCAGATAGCACTCCTTGTGCTTCTCGTACTTTACATTGATTCCAGGCAATGTTCTGCTTTTTAATGGTGACTCAGACTACCTCACTTACATATAATTTTTAAGTAACAACAAAACCAAATAGCAAGAATGGCTAGGGACAACTGAGATAGGAAAAACAAAAGCATATACGGATTTGTTAAACAGAAAAATTAACAAGAAAGTGAAAAAAGATTATCGACTATTCAACAAAATAAAAAGGAATAAAAAGGCTCAACAAGACCAATTCAGATGGCAATCCACATCTAATCACCCTTCATCACAGCTCAGCAACTAACATAGTACAAACAGGAGATAATGGTGTTCAATGTTTTCACAAATTCCTGCCCATTCTCCCATTTAAAAGAGTGTGAATGATGTCCTGGGCATAAAATAGCAAGAGGCAATGATGGACTCCTTGAGAAGATTGTTGTGTGTTAAATGGCCTGTCATGGAATAAAGGTGTCCCACCATCCATGATGAAAAAGATGTAACAATCCATCTGGTTGAGTTTTGTACCTGGAATGGGAGAGAATACTAGGGATGAAAATCCTACTTATTTTGCCTTCCACAAAATAAGTTCATAAAATGAAGTTCACAAAAAGTTCCATCTCCACTTTTTTTGCAAACATTTTCTTTCAGTAAAAACCATACCCCTATGTTCCTAAAGGAGGCTTGCCCTTAACCTGTGATCCACCAAGTCATCTACAGTATCTGCCATATATGTTGGTCCACCAGGACAAAGGTTCTGTTTTTACTGCCTTACTGCCATTTCTATGAACTGAGGAAGCCAATACGTATTGCTTACTGGTTTTGTTTAGCTTCATGAATCCCAAGTTAGACAAACCACCAAAAATAATTGCACATGAAAATAAATAATTCTTATTGGAAATAAAATATGGGCTGACGAATTATGCAGGCAGAGATGAGGCTGGGAGGCAGGAAGATGTAGGAAGAGAGAGATGCCATGACCACAGGAGAAAAAAAAATAGCTACTTTAACAAGAATGAGTAGTTGAAGAAAACAAGTATTTTCAATATATTGCAAACAAAATTATCTGCCAAAAGGGCAAGATAATTATCTTAATGTGATTTTTGACCAAGATAAATATATCTTATTTTATATACCGAGCAACAATTTGAATCTTATGCAAAACATGGAGATAAATCTAAAAAATATGATAATGTAATAAAATCAAAATTATTAGGAATCATGCTGCCAAACTTGGGGCAGTAAAACCCTTTTAAGATCCAAGAGGAAATAGGCTTGTAAAATCCGAGTATGTTACTACAGTTTAATCACTTGATAAATAGCTGCATTGTTTGGGAAGAATGGATGGTGCCATTATTGCAGCATCTCTCTTCATAAATAGTACATTGCTGATTCAACTCTAATGGACATCTGCAGAGTTGCTATCAAAGTAGTGTCATCATTTTGGCAATTTAAGTGATCTGGAATGGGGAGGGGTGTCAGTAGTTGAATCAAGTCTTGTTTACTTTTCTAGAATGTGGGTGCTGATTGCAACATAAATGGGAACAGTGCAATTGGAAATTTCATCCCTTTTGCATTCTACAGATGTGGAAAACAATAATTTAGGGTGTGGGTTGTGAGTTTTTCGGGCAGCATTCACTCCTAATGTTTCGCCTAGCATCTTCAAAGGTTCTGTTGGCAGTGAGGCAAGTATTGTGTATATATACCTGTGGAATGACCAGGGCAGGAGAAAGAACCCTTGTCTGTTTAAAGTCAGTGTGAATGTTGCAATCAGCAAGTTTGAAGCAGCCATGAAGTTTGCAAAGTCAATCAGAACCTCTGAAGATGCCAGCCACAGATGCAGGTGAAATGTTAGGAGAGAGTGCTCCTAGAACATGGCCATACAGCTCAAAAAACTCACAGCAACCCAGTGATCCTAGCCATGGAAGCCTTCATCAATACATTTATGGTATGTTATTTAATACAGTCTAATTATCTGACATGTTGCTATTGCAAGAGTGTGAAATAACATAAGTTGAAAATAGTTGAATCTGTAATGGTAATATGGAAATATATATATTTCTCTCTCTTTTCTTTTCATTACAGCCTGGGGTCAGAGGTCTTTTGTGTTTGAGGCTGCATCTGCACAAGTCAGAAATTGTGATGCTGAACCAGAGTATGGTACTCTAGATTAGCATTGCTATGGCCTGCATGACCGAACCAGCACCTGTCATCCCATCCTTCTCCAATTGCCTCATCACTCAGGTTAGTGTCACTGCAGGGGCCGAGCAATGAATACTGCCATTTCTGTGCCCATTGGGAACCGCATGGCCCAGAATGATGGGGCCAGGTAAGTGTAATCTCCTGTCCCTGGGCTATCTGGGCCTGTGGAAAGCAGGGTGCTGGTGTAAACAATGGCAGACACTTCCTGAATTGGAAGTGGCACAACTTTGTACACTTGCCAAAAATGCAGATGAGAGCCAGAGTTTCAGGGAAGCTCTGAAGTATCCTATTATTTTGTTAACACAGTTCAAGGCCATGTTAACCTGAATCAGCTCTATGCCTCATGCAGCCACCATGGATCTGATTTGGTCCCCCTTCTGGGTAAAGAGTCTGCTTAGACGTGCCTTGAGTCAGTTGTGTTTCCTCAATTTATCTTTATATCTTTGTATTCTAGTAATTGTGTTTTAGTCTTAGTTTAATTTTTGTCATATATACATGTGTGTGTGTATATGACAAAAAGTAGAAAGATGTATGTATGTATGTATATAATGACAATATTATGTGCATGTCATCTTTCTCCTTTTTTGTTTCTTTTTTGTCATTATTGTCATTATCATCATACTTTGGGAAATAAGTGGAAATCTACCAGTGGGCTTTCCTCTTTCCCAAAAGATCAGGACTTTTGATGTATCCAATTCAAGCTCAGGGAAAATGTATGATTGCTTCCTTAGAATTTTTAAGCAATGCACCTTTTTACTATTCCCATTGTTTCAATTCTGTTAATCTGCTAATTAGAAATAAATAATGGGCTATTAATAAAATATACCCAATATTTACTCAGTGTGCTGTTAATCTCTGTTTACTTAACTGATACATTCCAGAATGTGAAACTCGGGACTATTAAAAATATAAGCTGCATTTTCACCTTAAAAGGATCTATTCTATAGAAATCATATAATGGCAGATTTAAGAATCCTTTTCAAGAAGTAAAGCAAAATAGATTAAAGAAGTTAGCATATACTGGATGGACGGTGGGTGGTAGAGGAGAAATCTTATATGAAAAGAGAAATGAGAACAATTTTCCAATGTAATTTATATCTCAAAAACTGGAGGGACCATTGCAACAAATCTTTTATGAGTATCCAAGAGATAAGTAGGATTCAAATAACTGGAATTAGATGGGACAAACTGCAAAGGTAGGTGACAATGTTATGAAAAATGAGATTTTAAAGACATCCCGTTATGAGTTTGTGTCACCAGAAAAGGACAGCCTATATAGAATTTTATGAGGGGAAAATGGTTTGCTCATCTTCCTATATAACTATTCCTCATTTTTCTTTATGACTTTGGAAACACTCAACATTCTTTCTGCTATTCATTTAACCTAAAAAATCTGGGGAGTTGAGGAGCATCAAAAACAATGCTTCATCATTATTATTATTTGGAGGGGGGGGGGAGTAAGTTCAGTCTTAAAAGTATCAAATTCCACTTTATACCTACTACCTGAAGTACCAAATTAAAGCATGATGAGACTATTCAATCAGACAAGTAGCGCAGCTGTGGCGCAGCTGTTGAGCAGCTGCCTTAAATCACTCTGACCATGAGGTCATGAGTTCGAGGCCAGCCCGTGGCGGGGTGAGCACCCGTCAATTAAAAATAAAAAATAGCCCCTGCTCGTTGCTGACCTAGCAACCCGAAAGATAGTTGCATCTATCAAGTAGGAGATAAGGTACCACTTATAAAGTGGGAGGCAAGATTAACTAATTTACGACCTGGAATGAGGAAGTGCCGTCAGTATGGATGATGAAGCAGCTGCTCCCCCCTGTGGCCAGAATCGAACATCCCCTCAGAAGAACGTTAACTTGCCTCTGCGTGTGTCTCTCAGTCTCTGTTTGAGGTGTTTATGGGCATTGAATGTTTGCTCTATGTGTGTTATAATGTGATCCGCCCTGAGTCCCCTTCGGGGTGAGAAGGGCGGAATATAAATACTGTAAATAAATAAATAAATAATAGTATTGAAATTCCAAAAAGACTGATGATTGAATAAAAAAATTTCTTGCCAACAGCAAAACCTTGCACGTTACTGCACTAATTCCTCAGGTAAAGCATGGAAGAGGTCTAAGCTATGTTGCTATTTATTTTGCAGACTTCAAAGAGTACTTCCCATTTTAGGGGTATTCGTGTTTTCCATATGAAATTAGCTTGTGAAGCTCATATGGTGTAAAGAGATGGCAGATTGATCAAAATTTCCCAACATGTATTCACTATGTGTGATTTTGGCCATCTTTTCACATTGGTCACATTAAACACTGACAGACACTAAGCTGGCCCATAAAATGTGAACTGGTCTTTATTTGGTTTTGCTAAAAATTAAAATCTAATCACTTTTTGCATCAACACATTGGCTCTGCCAGCTAATTCTGAGGAGAGTATAGGACTCCTAAAAAGCCTCAGCCCAATTCAATTGCCTAGAACAGAATATCTTGCTAATTTTCTTTTAACAATGGTCATCCTTATCCGTCACTGCCCCTTGCCCTTGTTATGAAAGAAAAGACCATATCTTTGACACCTCTTACTTTGGAAATACTCAAGGGGCCAATAGGCTTCCTCTAAAATAACAGATTTCAAGGCTGAGGTCAAAAACTTCAACATGCCATGCAGCGATTTTTGTCAAGAAGCAATAGCAAACGGCTCATTTTCTTGTTAGCAATGTCTTCCTAGTTCATCCCATGCCTGTCAGTGGGTTAATAGAGCATCCCAGCCCTGTCTCCCCTTGCCCAGTGCCAGCCAATCGGCTCCTGCTAGTTAACATTTTAGAAAATGACCCTTTCTCCATTACAAACCCCATCTCGCAGTGATGGGGGTGATGAAACCTGACTACAATAGACGCTGAGCCCCAGTGACGGCACTTTATAATACTGTATGACTGGAGCATTGCTATTGTAGGGAGAGAAAAAGGCAATAAAACAGCATTGATATCCTGCCTGCCCTCTTATAAGAGTTATTGAATCAAACCTACCAGAACTGCTAGACAAACAATTTTCAGCCGCAGTCTGAGGCATGACAATGGCATCGCATCAAAAAGAAATAGGTAAAGCGCACATGTTTGTGATACCCTTACTGACACACCACAGCAGGCTGCTTGTGATTGTTCTCCATTCCTCTCTGATTCACTTTCCCTTTATTTTGGTGTCCCTGAGAGAGATTTTCTCATTCAAATTTCTCCTCTGATTTTCAATTTCTAAATTATTAGATATTGTTCCTGAATGGAAACAAAACTATTAGGAATCATTCATCATTGTGGGATATTCATACCTACATTTGGCAGCTTGGTATATCTTTCAGTTCCTACTGAATATTTGGATACTCTCTCCCCAAAGGAACAGTTACATTACTAATGGGTTGAATATCTTGTTCCCATTTTTCTCCTGATGCTAGGTATTAAAGATTGTATTTATTCCAGTGACCAGATGGGAAACATGTCTTAACAGCTCAGACATGGAACCCAGCTTGGTACTTGGACTTTTAAAAATCAAATGAATTATTTTTTTGACTTGCATTAGATATTACAGATTAAGCTAATTACAATCCTGGACAGGGGTAGTTGAAGTGTGAACAGTGTAGTTAATTTACTCTGGATATTAATGGAGCAACACACAAATACAGTGGTATGATTTTCCTGTGTTTTAATTCTGTGGAATACTGGGATATGCAGCTGATGGAGGGGCATTTATTATTATTAATCAGAGAGCTGTGTTTCAATAAATTACCAAACCCAGAATTCCAGATGCTGCATCCATTACAGTTAGGTCAGAGATATAAAGGAAATTTCGTTACTATTTCATTATATAAATGCTCCTAATTAAATTACTATAATTGGGGAAATTTCAGGGGCTCCTTTCTCCCTCATTTTTACAACTATTTGGTGAAACTTGCTACAATGGTAGAACACATTGACCATTGTTAGCACAGCAAATTTCAGAACATTTCACTTATCCATGGATTTTTGGCGAATTTTCAAAGTTTTTATAAACAACTTTTTTTTAATAATAAAGAAAATCTGTTCCTGGTTTGAAAGTGTTATTTCCTGTTTAATGGTGTAGTCTTGACTTTAAAAGTAGTTGTTCTACTCCAGGAACAATGTGGCACAAACTTCTTTAAATTGATGGAGATGCAACAAGATACGTACAATATTTAAATGTGCTATAGCACGATGTCCCTCCTACAAAAACAGTTTTTGCAGTTTAATAAATTTTCTCCATGTTTCTATGATAGAACCAATTAGGAACTGACATTTATAACTCAGGAACAAATATCATAGTAAATAATACATCAAGGGTTATCTAGACCAACCTCCTTCTTCCAGATGCAAGGGCACCATTCAAACTCTCCTGACATTCAGTTGGAAGGCACCCCCAAGGTCCATCAATTTAGGGATTTCTTCCCAGCACAGAGATTTACTTACTTACTAGAGAAGTATTAGTCAGTTTTCCTCTTTGCAGATTCAACATTTATTGGAACTGTCTGTGGCTGCCTGTTGTTAGGGTGGGAAAAATCTCTCTCTCTGCTATCTTGATTGGTGCTTTCCAATGCTGATGCATTCTGGGAAATGTAGTTTAGGGCAGGGCCTTTTTGTTGGCATAGAACTCTTCTCTTCCCAAACTACATTTCCTAGAGTTCTGTGCTGTTCCCAGAAAACACTCCCCTCCCCAATGCCGAGACCCCATTAATTTAGAGAAGAAAGGCAGCCTTTTTGGCTTTGCTTTGCTTTCTTGCACTGAATATGAAACTGACTTTGGGAGACTTCTGAGATTTACAAAACTAAAACAAAAAAAGCTAGGTGAGACAACCTTTTTCCATGCCTCTTCGTTAAAAGAGTGCAGTTGGTGGCGGCCTCCACCCATATGACAAACTCCCAAGAATTCTCAAAGATTATTGCCAGTGTTTCTGAAATTACTTCTGCTAGTTCCTTCAATATTCTTGGATGTAGTTCATCTGGCCCTGGAGACTTGAATTTATTTAGGGTAGCAAGGCATTCCTGGACTGCTTCTTTACCTATTTTGGGTTGCATTTCCCCAATTTCCTCATCTGCTTCGTATTGCTCAGGTTGAACCCCAATCTCCTTTTGGGAGAATACTGAGGCTAAGAAGTAGTTGAGCAATTTTGCCTTTTCCCTATCCCTTGTTAGCATTTCACCACTTTCTCCATGTAGAGGCCCTACCGTTTCCTTTTTCTTCCTTTTTCTACGAACATAACCAAAGAACCCATTTTTATTGGTTTTAATATTTCTGGCAAGCCTAAGTTCATTTTGTGCTTTAGCCTTACAAACCCTTTCCCTACATATGTTGGTTATTTGTTTGAATTCCTCTTCGGTGATTTCCCCCTTTTCCATTTTTTGCACTTGTCTCTTTTAAATCTTAGCTGAGTTAAACGTTCTTTGGACATCCATTCTGGTTGTTTTACACTTCTCCTATTTTTTTCTCCTTACTGGTATTGTTTGCAATTGTACCTTCAGTATCTCTGTTTTAAGAAATTGTGTAGCTCTGAACTGGCCTCTTCCTCAGGGACACCCCCCCCCCCCTGCACTCATCAAGGATAATCCAATTAGAAGTGTCCATGTTCCTCTCATTCCTCCTAGTGTGTTCTTGTTTTGCCTCATCTACGATTGGGGAAAGAGCCTCTGCTTCGTTCTGTGACTGCAAATTCAAAGACCCATGACCAACTGAACATACTGTTGGGGTTTGTGGGAATTGACCTTGATTTTGGGAGTTGTAGTTCACCCTTATCCAGAGAGCCCTAAACTCAGCTGACAATGGATCTGGACCAAACTTATTTATTTATTTATTTATTTACAACATTTATACCCCGCCCTTCTCACCCGAGGGGACTCAGGGCGGCTTACAAAAATTGGCAAAATGTAATGCCCAAATTGCAATCATAAAAACAAAACAATATAAACAGATCTGTTAATAACATTGTTAAAACACATTATAAAAATGTGTTTTGGCACACAGATCCAATATGGCCAATGGTGAATACAGGCTGGTTTTGGGGGGTGATTGCCCTTGGAATCTGGGAGCTGTAGTTCACCCTTATCCAGAGAGTACTGCAGCCAGATGACAACATATCTGGACCAAACTTGGCACACAGACTCAACATGGCCAACTCTGAATACTGGCTGGGTTTGGGGAGGATTGACCCACAATTATGGGAATTGTAGTTCACCCACATCCTTAGGTATGTGGGAGTGCACATAAAAAACAAAACTAAAGATTGATTTTTTTCTAATAAATAGTGTTACAGATTACCTAAGTGATATCACCTAACTTCCCAAAACAAACAATGCCTTTTTCAAATTACCCGGCATTGCCAGGTCTCCAAACTAGTTATAGAATATATGACAGTCACTACCCAAGCAACTGTGGAGTTGGGCTGGAAAAAGCACAGAAAGTGGGAAGTTAAAAATGATTTGAATATTTAGTGGATTTCATGCTCTAGGACTACATCCTCAAAAGAATAACCAAATATACAACAGGCTGAATCCAGAAGAATTGGGATTTGAAATGGGTAAGATTGATATATAAGAGTTAAGGGAAAAGGAAAATGCAAAGAACTGAACTATACTCTCTCCACGATTGATCAATTAAATTAATATTTGTATGAAGGAAAGTAGTGTTCCAAGAGGAGGGGAGAGGGGAGTCATATTGTTAGATACAAGTGGTAAATAAATGCGGAATTGGCAATATTAAGTGAATAACATTCTGTTTGTACTATGCAGTTGTTACTGAAATTTACATTATTCTACCTGTGTTTACAAATCAAAAAGATAATAATAACATTAAAAGGATGGGCAATTTTGCACATGTGAAGAAGTTGTTGATTATATGTAAGTCAGCGGTGGCCTTAGCCACCAGGTCCAGACGTGATATTTTAATAAACTCATTCTCATTCAAAATATCATCAACACGTGAGGTTAGTCTGCACCAGTGCGCACCAGTCCCAAACTTCATTGGGCAAGGCAAAAAGCATGAATATTACATTTCTCATCTTCCTAATCAGTATATGTGCCCAATGCCCAAATTCCCGAGAATACTACTTATTCCAATCACAAAGACTTGCCTCCCTGGCCAGAAGAAATGCTGTGACCACAGCATTGGTCAAAGCTACAATTGCAAAAAGGCAACAAGCAACTAGAGGGCAGGGCTCTGAGGCCACCTGCTTAGCAGGGTGTCTACCCTGTGCTTAGTTCTGGGTCTGATATGGCACTGGTAAACTCTGGATTTACTTCTCGAATAATATGTCCCCTTCAGCTAGATGGACCTCTAGGAATTATTTTAGAGTAGGCATAGGCAAATTAAGACCCGGGGCCAGATGTGGCCCCCAGGGCGTTTACCTCAGGCCCTCCTCATTTTCCCTGTCCTCTTGGCATAAGGACATGGTGCCTCATTGCATCCTTATGCCAAAAAGACAAGTGAAGAAGGTACACAGCAGTTGAGAGCCCTCTGGAGTGCTCGCAGCCACCACTTGTCTCATCCTTCTCCCAGCATAAGGACGGCGTGAGCAGCTCCATCCTTATGCACCAGGAGGACAGCTCAAGGAAGGCACTCAGAAGCTGAGAGCCCTCCAACTCTCAGCCACTGCCTGTCTCGACCTCCTCCTGGCATAATGCCAAGAGGACAGCCCGAGGATTGAGGAAGGAGGATTGGGGCCGTCGCCATGTGTTTTCCCTTTCTCCCAGCATAAGGATGGGGAAAGCAATCCTGTCTTTATGCTGGAACAACAACCTGAGGATGATATCTGTCCTTTCCTGCCCCCCTCCCCAAGCGGGTACCTGGCCCCCTTCCCTCCTGGACAGGTCTGCAATGCGACCCCAAGCCAAAAATGCCTGCTTTAGATTGTGGATAGGACAGATTGGAAACCCAGGTGTATCAGGCAATTAGACTGATTGCTTCACATCCACCTTGTCCATCATTGTTTTAAAAATAGGAATTTTTAAGACACATTCCCCTTGCCAATTAAGTTCCTTGAAAGCAGGCAATCCCCATCTGGATTTTGGGACCAATATGCTTACCAGAGCCGGTCCAACAATGAGGCGAATTAAGCAGTCGCTTCGAGCGCAAAACATACGGGGGCGCAGTCGAGACTGCTTTTTCTGTTGCTTTGTTGTAAAACATGATGTTTTGGTGCTTAATTTGTAAAATCTTAATGTAATTTGATGTTTAATAGGCTTTTCCTTAATCCCTCCTTATTATCCAACATTTTCGCTTATCCGACGCTTTTATTTTTCAGTGATTGGTTTGGGGGGGGGCAAAATTCTGTTCGCCTACACTTGAAAAATACCTAGGGCGGCTCTGATGCTTACCCTTTGCTGCCATAAAATGTCAAAGGGGGTGCTGTGCCAATTAGTGTGGATTCAGATAGCCGAGAGTACTTTCAGCAAAACAGATCTAAAAATTGGAAGGCATTTATTTTCTGGCAAAGATCCCATCACTTGTAGAAATTGTTAAAGGTGTTTGCTATCTGATCAAAATGTCCATCAGAAATGCAGGTGCAAAAAGTCATGTAAATACAAAGTTAAGGCATGAGGCAAGGACAAATGTAAATGTCAAAAGTCACAAGCATGGGAAATTGAATAACCATTGGCCTTGATGACTAAGCCAATACATTTAACTCAATGAACAGAATGAAATGGTAAAAGAATTAAAAATGGCTATGTCTAGTCTGAAAACCCCTTCTGAATGAATACGTTGAAGGTTCATAAGTAATTATCTAAAATGTTTTTAAATTTCCTGTTGCAACATTTTAATTCTATGGATTGCAGCAAGGAATACATGTATGTTTTTTTAAAAATATAGAAAGATGTGATTTTCCATTTATAACACAAAGTGTGCTGTTCTTGATCAACCACTACTGAATTCTTTTACATACTGCTTTTCTATCTAAATAAAAATCTACTTGTCAGAAATTGAATATAATAGCTGAAGTTGCTAAAGCAAAATTGTTACTGAGACTTGACAAAGACACCAACACAAACAAAATAATATCATGCAGGATATTTGAAATCATATTTTAGGACTTTCTTGTAAATGGCAAATTTAAAATGCCATTAAATAACTTTTTTGTGCCAAATGATGCATTGTGCAATTAGTAAAGAGACAAGAATAGATAGATGAAATAGTCTGATGTTTTGCAGAACTGTGTGCAACTGCAATGTATGTGCCATCATCAGCTGAAATATGGAGGTGGTACTCAGCACCTGATTGCTATATATACTCATGCATAAATTGATCTCATGGATACATTGAAGGTGGATTTTGGGATCAAAATCATGGAGTTTGGTATGATCTGTGAGTAAAATGAGTGTCATTCTGCAGAGGGGGAAAGTACCAGAGCCATCTCAGGAGGCCACCCATCGCTGCCTACCACCACCATTTTTCCCACTTAGGCATTCAAAAAGGCCAGAAATGACATTACAGTGGAAAATCCATAAAAACATATTCAAAACTAAAAACCACAGCAGCCCCTGACTTGATCTTTAAAACCATCTTCTTTAAAAGCCTGTCTGAATAGAAAGGTTTTAGCCTGTTGCCGGAAGGAAACAGGCTAACATTCTGGCTTCCCTGGGCAGGAAGTTCCAGAGCCAAGGGGCAGCCACTGTAAAGGTCCACTCTCTCGTTCCCACCAACTGAACTTGAGATGGAGGTGGGACTGAGAGAAGGGCCTCTCCTGAAGATCTCAGGTTTATACAAGGAGATACTGTCAGCCAGATAGCCTGGATCAGAGCTGTCTAGGACTTTAAAGGTCATAACCAGCACTTTGAATTGTGCACAGAAACAAACTGGTAGCCACTGGAGCTGCTGCAACAAGGGGGTTGTCTGCTCCCTGTAGCCAGCTCCAGTGAGCAACCTGGCTGCAGCTCTTTGGACCAGCTGAAGTTTCCAAGCATTCTTCAAAGGCAGTCCCACATAGAACGTGTTAGAGTAATCCAGACTAGCGGTAACAAAGGCCCCTTCCACACAGCTGAATAAAATCCCACATTATCTGCTTTGAACTGGAATACATGGCAGTGTGGACTCAGATAACCCAGTTATCTGAATCAACAAGGAAAATGTTCAGTGTCATCTCTCTTGAACCTGATACTTCATTCAAACTAGTTTTGGCCTCTGATTGTATTGTTGTTTTGTGCTTTCAAATTGCCTCCAATTTATGGCAACCCTATATCAAGGGGTTTTTTTTAGGGGAAGGACAATAGCATTCAGAAGGAGTTTGCTGTCACTTTCTTTTGTGGATCTACACTGCCATATAATCCAGTTTCTGAATTCAGATTAACTTCATTGAACTGGATGATGAGTCTGCACTGCCATATAATTTGTTCAATGCTGTTAATCTGTATCCAGAAACTTGATTATATAGCTGTGCAGATGGGGCTTAAAAGATCCTAAGTTCCCCAAGTTCACCCAATGCTGAGCAGGAATTCAAACTCTGAGCTTCTAGGGTCCTTGCTCAAATAAGTGAAAAACTCAATAATTCTTTGGTAGTTTTCTTTAAAACAGATGTTAATTTTGTCTGCACAAGGAAGTCATTTCATAAGTAAAAGGAAAACGTGTCAGTCTGCTGTCTTATTCCTTTAACAGAACACACCTGCCTTTTGATATCTAGTAGCAGAACAGCGACAATAATGATATTCCAAATGGCCATGAAATATAAAGCTTAATTTTAGCTGTAGAAAGACGGCAAGTGCAGTGTGTGTGCAGCAAGTAGCAAATGTTTTATGATGGGCATTCAGGACATCCTTAAAGTCAACACAGCTTGAGATAGCCTGATTTTCTGGAGAAGCTGAAAACTCTGTGGGGACTTCATTGTTCGCTAGAAATTTGAGACTGATTTTCATTGCTCTTAGAGCTGCCAGAGCAAGAATTTATAATAATTGTGTGACCTTTAATATACCATGAAAAGACAGAAAGCTCTCTCTGCTTTCTGCAGAGTGTCTCAAATCCAGTGTTTAACTGCTGCCAGATTTATATTTTAGGAAAAGGGGGATGTTCAGCTACTTCTCTGCATTTTACTTTTCCAAGCCATCTTATGGTTGAACAGAGAGGTTGGCGCATCAGCAAGATAACTCATCATAGAAAGGTTTACTAGATTTATTAGTATCTAGACTTTAACTTGTATTCTCCATGCACAAAATAGAGGCCATCAAATAGAGGCCATCAAATAGAGGCGTTCAGCTGAAAGGGGTAAAAACTTTAGATAACCCATCTAGTGCTTTACAAACAAAGTGTGACCCAAGGACTGGAGATGACCCCTAGACCATCCTCGGAGTCACTCACATTTTTTGAATATTTAAAATGTTTAAACTGATCCCCCCACTTTGGCCACAAATGCCTCCTCATACTTCCTGAGATCCAGGAGACAGGATTTTGGTCATTTTAAAATTAAAGAAACCCAAGGTGAGTCATTTGATGAAGGATGAAGCTCTTCATCTTCTGGCAATTGCTTATTCTGTCTTTACAAATTTCCAGGGAAGGGTAATAATTGGGTGAACTGACCCTTATTACACTAGAGCTTAAAGAGCAGGTAAAAAGTGTGCATCCCACCTGAAATCCTGTAGCTGCCTCCTGCAGAATTCTGAGTTTTGTAGTTTAATTAGGCCCAGGACTTCTCTGGCGGAGCAGTTTAAAGGGCCCTTCATAAATTACAGGAGGCAACCACAAGATTTCAAATTGGACACACATTCTTTACTTACTCTTTAAGCTCAGTGCTTCCAAACCCATGTTAACTACATGCTCCAGTCTACATGCCTGGAAGGCAATTGGCAGAGATTACAAGTGGTACAGCCTATCAGAGACAGTGGATACATTTCTTTTGTTTGCTTTTATCCTTCACTTTAACTGGCATTTTGCATGCACAAGACATGGTTACACTATTCCTGAAATCTTAGACCCACAGCTTGGACATTTTCCTGGACTAAACGTAAATGTCCAAGTTTCAATGGTGGCCAGGAGTGCATTTGCACAGCTAAGTCTACTACACTATCTGCCCTTGTTCTTTGAGATGTCATTTTTGGTCATAGTCATAATACTGTAAAGCACTTTATGTGGGGCTGTCTTTGGAAATCATTTGGAAACTACAGCCAGTCCAGAATGCTATGGCCAGAATGCTGATCAGGGTCAACTACAAGGACCATATAACTCTTTTTAAAATAGTTGAACTATTCACTGGTTTGATTGTGATCATAAACAATATGGTTTATCCTACAGTGAATCTATCATTGAGTTTTTTGAGGTTGAGACTGTGGGCCTTTCCACACAGACATATAATCCAGAATATCAAGGCACAATATCTGCTTTGAACTGGGTTATCTAAGTCCACACTGCCATATAATCCAGTTCAATGTGGATTTTATACAGCTGTGTGGAAGGGGCCTGTGTCCCCCACTGAGTTTACATAGTCCCCTATTGAGTTTGCATGGGAAGTTTACCTTGGTAGACAGTTATGGTTTGGGGTGAGGGGAATTAACGATCTGCAATTGTGTTACCTTTTGCCAATAATTGCCAGAGCTGTAGTTCCTTTGTATTATTTACTATTTAGTACAACATAACAGTCTTTCTGCCTGTTATTCATCACTATTTGTATTCTGATTGAATATAAGTAATTGGAGGAGAGGAGGCAGGTTCTTACTTACACGATCCCTTGTAGTTTGAGGATGATGGTCTTCCAGCTGTGGAGTCCTGTGGGTGGGTTCTTAGGTGGCTGAAGAGGCCTATTCTTGATCTGAATGTTCTCCCGCAATGAGGACATCGGTTTCCAGGTGGAAGGCAGTCCCAGTCAGGGTTAGCTTGACGGGCCTTCCTCTTGGCACATTTCTCCCTTAAGCCCTCCATTCGTGTCTCTTCTAACTCCGCAGCACTGCTGTTCACAGCTGACCTCCAGTTAGAGTGCTCAAGGGCCAGGGCTTCCCAGTTCTCAGTGTCTATGCCACAGTTTATAAGGTTGGCTTTAAGTCCATCTTTAAATCTTTTTTCCTGCCCACCAACATTACGTTTCCCGTTCTTGAGTTTGGAGTAGAGTAACTGCTTTGGGAGACGGTGATCAGGCACTCGGACAACGTGGCCAGTCCAGTGGAGTTGATGGCGTAGGAGCATAGCTTCAATGCTGGTGGTCTTTGCTTCCTCAATAGCAAAAGCCAACCCCATGTATTCTTCGCTCTTCTTCAGGCAGCCCTTTCCAGAAGAAGGTGTAGCCTCCTTTTTCTTCCTTTAGCTGTCCCTCTCCTGCTCTCCGGGTCTCCTGAAGCATTGCTATGCCGATGTTAAAGCGTCCCAGCTCCCTTGCAATGATAGCAGTCCTGCATTCGGGGTGTTCATTTCTCTTTTTTGGCCGCAGAGTGGTGACCCCTCTGGACACGGCAGTCCAGTCAGGGATAAGAGAGGCAGACTATGTTTATGGCACCTTTTCCAGCCTCTTCCCCATGTGGGGTGAGCAGAGCAGATCCTAAAAAGGGCTGCTCAGTCATGGATACGGCTGCTGGACTACTCAACTGCCTCGGACCTTGAGGTAGAGCGACTGAGTCCATATCCACCGCCCATGTGCCAGTCTGTGACTAGGGGCTTCCAGATTTCACAGACCTGCCCCCGTCACCACTTGTTGATTGCCATGGGACTTTTGTTAGTTTTTATTTTTCTTGGAAGACACCTGTGCGTGATTTTTTTTAATGTGTGGAGGTCGGTGCACGACCGGTCAACACACAGTCTTCACAGAGTGAGGTCCCAGTAGTGGTGTGATTACATAATGACAGTGGCTTCCCAGTCTGTTGCAGCCTTCTTCCGCCTTCACAGACATTGTACCATGTACCATGTTATCCTCCACCTGCTCCGCCGTTGAGGTCTTAGGGTCTTTGAATTGTGCTTGGTCTGGATCCTCCCCTGTGGCCCCTCCTGGGAGTGCATGACTCCAGTGGTTGTGCCCACAGGTTCACTGGAACACGCAAGCCCCCTCACCATGACGAGGTGACAATCCATCGAGGAGGAAGGTTCATATGGGTAGCAACTATCTTTGGGTCCTTCCACACGGTCATATAACCCAGAATATCAAGGCAGATAATCCACAATATCTGCTTTGAACTGCCATATCACTGCCATATCATCCAGTTCAATGTGGATTTTATGCAGCTGTGTAGAAAGAGCCAGAGTGACCTCTTAGTCCACTTCCACACAGCTGAATAAAATCCCATATTTTTCCTTTGAACTGGAATATATGGCAGTGTGGACTCAGATATTCCAGTTCAAAGCAGATTTTGTGGGTTATTATGCCTTGATATCTTGGGTTATATGGCTGTGTGGAAGGGCCCTTAGGCTCCTTCCACACAGAGATACAAGAAGTTGTAATACTCTGCTGGGTGATCAGAATAGGATTCTAAATGAGTGCAGCTGTTGCACTGCTAGGCTGCATAGGCACCTCAAAATAACACTGAAACCCCAGGATATAATCAAGCAAGCTTTTTATTGAAGATTATATGCAAGCAATAGCAAATCAAAGTTCAAAGTCAATAAAATGGGTTTGAATCCGCAAGAACAAAGTACTTGAAAATCTTGAAGCAAGAGTCTATAGAAGTCACTCAAAGAACATAGTCCAAACAAGATATCAAAGTAAGTCCCAAGACAGGCATCACGTATAATCCGAATAAGATATCAAGGAATAATCCAAGGCATGAGTCAAGCTGGAAACACAGGAAGCAAAACTGGAATACAGGAACAAAACTCCAAGTTTGGTCCAAGGTACAGAGTCAATGCTGGAACACAAGGCAAGGGTCTTGACTGGAACAGAAATCCAAACTGCAAAATTACTGGAACATTCAACTGGATACACAGAAACAAGAACGAGGCTGGAACTCAGATCAAGATATAAAGCTGCAGGAATTCACAGGGACACGAAGCAGAGATCTTCCTCTCTTGGAAAAGCAAAGTTACCACCTCTGACTCTGTCAGAGAAAGCAGCCCTTCTTAAGAAAAATTCAAGGTCTCTTCCCATGAGAAGTATGCTCATTATTTCGTTTCAAAAGCAATCGTTTACTCCTTCAGTCATACTCCCTATCTTTCCTCTGTTGAGTTATCGCCTTCCTTCTGTCAAGCTCATTAGCCCTATCTGCCTTATCACTTCCAGAATCCGAACTAGAATGTCCATCTGGCACCAGGAGATCTAACCTTGACTGCTTTGAGGAATGCGGTTCAAATTGCCTACTTGCAACCATTATGTCTCTGGTCCCAGAATCCACTGGAAAAAACTGTGGCTACATAGGGCCAGGAAGCTCAGGCTCTACAAACTGTGGCTGCCTAGGAACAGGAATCACAGGCTCTGACAAGCAGGTGCAGGGACAATCACAGGCTGAACAGGCCCAACCTCAGGCTCACCTGACAGCCCAGATGGAGGCTGGGCTACAACACCAGCAACAAGTTCCTATTTCAAAAAGTCATATTCTAAGCTCTTCATAAGTCTGTCATCAGATGTAGTTAACAACTGTGACACATCATCAACATGACCTTAAATATAAGCTTATTGATCCCATTGTAACATAAAATGAGCTGCGTGTCTCAGGGCTCTTTTACACAGCCATATAACACAGAATATCACGGCAGATAATCCACAATAACTGCTTTTAACTGGATTATCTGAGTCCACATGGCTATATAACCCCGTTCAAAGCAGATAATGTGAGATTTTATACAGCTGTGTGGAAGGGGCCTCACTTGTCTGAAAGGCAATTTCTACTAGGAGATGCATATGTGGGTCAAGGAGAGTATGTGAAATCTAAAGGGTGTTCATGTGTGTGCATATGTCAATGAGTAAGAATGGATGGTGGGTTTGTATTGGAACAGGAATTGCCCAATAAAACCTGTTTTCCAAACTGATGTAATGTCTGAAATATATATGGCTGGCTGAGAAGGCTACAGAGCTACATAGCAAAAATTTTTATCATTGCCTCACTCCTTTTAGGCATTTGTCAGACTGAAATAATATTCTTCCTTTACAACTCCCCCCACCCCCAATGATTGTTTGTCCCACTCTCACTCCCACATCCTTCCCTGCTGGGCTGAAGGTGCCATTTAGGGAATACTCCCTTTTGTAAATTCTGACCTATGCAATTGTGTGCTCCTCTTTTGAGCCAAGAGCCCATTGTGAGCCAGCCCCTTTTGATCCTGTTTCCCATCCCCTTTTATTGACCATCTCTCCCCATTTCTGTCTGTGTACCGGCCCTGTTGCTTGCTCCCACTGTGAATGCTTTAATTCGTGATATTTCTGTCATAAGACCCAGTCTGTCATCAGTTTGTTTAGAAGAGTAGAAGACAAAGGCAGGTTGCTGTCACTGCTGTTGAATAGGTCAGCAATGACAACAATGTGTTCTGCGGGAACTCTCCCCCTACTGGCTCTGTTTTCAGTCCATTTGAATGGAGGCACTTGGGAGTCTTTCTTTAGGATATGGAGACGGGGGAGACAGTTAGGTGGAGATTGTGAAAAAGACCCCTCCCTCCCCCAAAGGAAAGCCAACTTTTTCAGTTGACATGGAACTTATGAACAAAAATAGCTGTGCTGTGTTAGAAATAGTTCCCTTTGTTTTGCAGCAGCTGGAATCCCAAAGCCAGTTCTCCATGGCATGTCATTCTCCTCCATCCATTATGCACATTTTCAGTGTTTGAGGGAGGGGGTTAATTTAAAGTGCATTCAAGAGTGAACCCAACAAGTATAGGATAATGCTTCTGTATATAACTAAGAATGGAATATAGTTCAATACTGTGATAAAAGGAGTGAGACGTAGAGGTTAAAATGGTGGATGTGAACTCAGAAGACTCAGGGTCAAATTATCACACAGCCATGAAGTTGACTGGGTGACCTTTGGTCAATTGCCTGATTGCATCATAACCAGCCTCTCAGGATAGTTGTGAGGATACAAAATGAGAAAATGACTTGTGTATAGTTTCTGTTCTTTGGAGTAAAGACTGCGTATAAATGTGAAACTCCACCAGTGAATAAATAAATATAGTTCTGCTACTGATGTGGCAACCTCCATGTTAGATTCACTACTTATGCCTCCACAAAACACAGGAAATACATCTAATAGCATCCAATAAAATACGTCATTTCTAGGAATTTTCTAACATCTTGCAGTTGATTCTGTTGTATATTCCCCCAAAAGTTAGCATAGAGCCAAGTTGGAGGACCTACCAAATTCTTAAAGAGGATACCTCTTTAGGAGTCTTTTACAGGGTGACTTTATGATAACCTCTTGTGAAAATCCTTCATCCCAGCAAAGTTCACTATTATTCACAGTTTCTTATTTCTACTATAAGTTCAGAAATGCATCCCTCATGAATACGGGAATTGTACTGTACAGTGATACCATTTGTTGGGAGTTTGTTCCATGACTGAGCTCTTAACTCAAATTGCTCTTTAATTGAATTTTCCCATTGAAATGCATTTAAATACTATTAATTTGTTCTACCCTATTGAACCCTCCACCCCATTTTTATTATATTTTTTTAAAATAAGAAAATGTACTTCATAAATAACAAATAATGTATAAAGGCACAATCACATGGAACAATAAAAGGAAAGGTCATCTTTAAAATGGTAGAAGCACAAAGTTGGGGCAAGGAAGCACAAAGTACAAAGTGAAGAGGCAAAAGCATCATTTTCTTCACAATGTACTCATTCCAGCCTGCATCCCTCTCTTGCTGTCTTTCCCCCCCTCTCTCTCTCTTCATGAAGCCAAACATACCAGGAATAAAAACCACACAAAATCAACTAACCCTAAGTATCTCAAAGCAGACAAGAGCAAAGCAGACACCAATCTCCCAAAGCGGACAAGTGGATGGAGGCACAAGGCACAGAGGCTGCTCTCTTGAAGCCCTAAAGCCCTGTACTCACACGCTAGCACTCCTTGTGGTGGTAGCGCTTAACTCAAAATGCTGCTTGTATGTCAAAGCAAAACCTGGGCCAAACAATGGCTCTTAACTCAAAATGCTCTTAAGTTGGGGCACTCTTAAATCTAGGTTCCACTGTATATGGATGGCTACATCAATTTACAGAATTAAAACTCCAGAACTTCCAGTTACATTACAGGTTGCCAGTATTATCTTACCTGAATGCATGCATAAAAGAAAACCCTATAATGCTATACAGTACATTATTCGGATCATATACATTTGAAAGGATTTTGGCTTGAATCTTTGCTTGTTGATAATACCTCTTATCTCAAGTAGTCTCCTAAACATAAGATCATTTCTCACTATGGATTTTTAAAGGAGCAGAACAACCCCAGTTCTGGAGTGTGATGCCAGTGCTACATTTTATTTGTGCTATCCTTTCCTTGCTTCCATTATGTGCATGTAGATAACATATGTAGAAGATGGAAAAATGCATGAATTGAAGATCAATTTGAATCCACTCTCCAAGAGAGTTAGTGGTAGCTACTGTGATATTTGAAAGAAAGTATGTTTTATGTAAACGTGTTATTGGAAAGCGAGTAAAAAGGCAGAGCTGACAGAATCCTTTCCTCAGCAGTCACATACATTTTAAGCAGTCAGTCAGTCTGGGAAATCACTGCATCGAGATTGAAATAAGGCACTGCTCATATTTTCAAGCATTAAAGTATATGGCTTAAGCCACTTGAAGAAGTGCTGATGTCTAATAGAAAAACTTTGCAGTCTCCTTTTAGTTCAGATTTGTTGTCAAGATAGGAAAGAAATCTTAATGTTTGAATTTTTGCAGCATTCTTCACACACAACAACAACCTTCCAGTCTGTCAGTTACCTGGTGGTCTTGCATGTCCTGTTTAAGGTCCTCCTTGATTCATCTCTGAGGCATAGAAATCAACATAGTGGCCGTCAAGTCCATCACTGACCTTAGATTAGCAATTGTGAAATAAAGATGCTTTAAAAAGAAATTTGTCCAAGTGACTGCAGAGTCATCATTCATTTAGAAGTTGACATAGCATTATACAAAATGTCCTTTGACCAGTAGCTGGCCACTTGGAGTGCCTCTGGTGTTGCTATAAGAAGGTCCTCCATTTTGCATGTGGCAGGGCTCAGACTGCATAGATGGTCTCTGGTTTGCTCTTCTCCACACTCGCATGTCATGGACTCCACTTTGTAGTCCCATTTCTTAAGGCTGGCTCTGTATCTTGTGATGCCAGAGTGCAGTCTGTTCAGCGCCTTCCAAGTCACCAAGTCTTCTGTGTGCCCAGGAGGGAGTGTCTCATTTGGTATCTGCCATGGGTTGAGGTTCCAGGTTTTAGCCTGCCACTTTTGGATTCTCGCTTGCTGAGGTGTTCCTGTGAGCACCTCTGTAGATCTTAAAAAACTATTTCTTGATTTAAGGCATTGGCATGCTGGCTGATATCCGAACAGGAGATGGGCTGAAGATGTCACTTCCTTGGTCCTTTCATTGCTGGCTGCTACTTCCCAGTGGATGTTGGCTAAATAGTATAATTTCTCCAGTGGTGTGGGGTGTAGACAACCAGTGATAATGCGGCATGTCTCATTAAGAGCCACATCCACTGTTTTGATGTGGTGAGCTGCATTCCACACTGGGCATGCGTATTCAACAGCAGAGTAGCAAAGCACAAGGCTAGATGTCTTCACTATGTCTGGTTGTGATCCCCAGGTTGTGCCAGTCAGGTGGTAGGGATGATGATGATAATGATGATGATTTTCTGAATGCATTTTCATTAATCCAACAAAGATGGATTAGTCTGACAGTACTCATAATTAATTCATTTACAAGGTAAGGATAAGTGAGAATTCCATTTCATATTGTCTTTCATCAGACTTCACCAAAATGGCCTACTCTTGTTCCTGCTTCCATCCTGAGATATACGACAGCCAAAAGTTGACCATAGAACCCCACTGGAGGACCTATAGATTTCTAGAGAAGTGATGAAGTCATGTCTCTAGGAATCCCTATGTTCTCCAGGGTGACACTATGGTCAACTTCTGGCAGAAGCTAACCATAGAGTAACCCTGGAGGATTTAGATATTCCCAGAGAGAACATGTTGATCAAATCCACTAATAATCAAATCCACAAATAATAAATTTACAAATGAAGAAGGCCAACTGTAAGTGGGAAACAAAACAATCCAAAACCATTAAATGGTTTACATAATATTAGCATTGACTTTAAGGTTGCATTTTTACACCCGATGTTCAAACTGCCTTTCATTTCATTTCACTTTAGACCTTATCCTAGTACGAAATTCCATTCATGTGCTCTCGTTTCCTCCTTTACTTTTTCTTTCTGTGAAATGAATTTTCTCAGTTTATGCAATTGTGCATACAACCATGCCCAATGATGGACTAAATAAAGTACAAAAGAAAATGCAGAAGAGAAAAAGAATCTTAATCGTAACCATTGTGGAGTAGATGAAGTTGCATGAAAGTACTGTCCAAAAATAATGCCTAGTAGAAAGATGCAGTACACTTTTATTATATAGAATTAATGTATCTGTTCAAATTCCTTTTCCATAAGATTAACTACAGATGTACCACACCAGCTTCTGTCAGAAAGTGAAGAAGAGAGTTAGACAGATAGGAACAGGTACTGAGGAAAAGAAACATTGAAGACGCTCAACTTTCATATCAGTACCCCCCTTCCACACACATGTTTATAGACTTCCTAATTGCAGAATGTCCTTCAGTGAAATGTCATCTTGGTGCCACTTAATTCCTTAATTCTTTTTTGACAGCTGGCAAAGTAGCTATTTATTCTCAGTGACTTCTAAAATTCTGAATATTTGTGCAGCTGTGTGTTTTGTATTGTTTGTTTGATACCTGCTATGATTTTCGTTTATGCTTTGCTTTTAATTTCATTGTTGTACTACTGTGGTTTTTAAATTTTTTATGAATGTCATCTTTTTGGGTTATATTTATGTTTTGTATATAAGGTTGCATATTGCCTGGTTGACAGGGTTTTACCAGGATTCCAGACATGGTACTTGGTGCCCATTTACATCATCAGCTGCCCTGCATTTCAAGTCTTCATTTTTATAGCAAATCTCTAGCCCATGTCAAAGCTAAGAAGAGAAGGCTGAGAGGAGACATGATGAGGGCCATGTATAAATATGTGAGGGGAAGTCATAGGGAGTAGGGAGCAAGCTTGTTTTCTGCTGCCCTGCAGACTAGGACACGGAACAATGGCTTCAAACTACAGGAAAGGAGATTCTACCTGAACATTAGGAAGAACTTCCTCACTGTGCGAACTGTTCCGCACTGAAACTCCCTGTCCCGGAGTGTGGTGGAGGCTTCTTCTTTGGAGGCTTTTAAGCAGATGCTGGATGGCCATCTGTCGGGGGTGCTTTGAATGTGATTTCCTGCTTCTTGGCAGGGGGTTGGACTGGATAGCCCATGAGGTTTCTTACAATTCTATGATTCTATGACATGGGGGGCATGGCAAGTACTATTCAAGGTCCACTCTACAATTATAAAATTTTATTTTAAAACCGAAGTATAGAAACCAGAGTATTTTTCATATACAGCTAAACCTGTTGTAATAGTCTTCACCAGGGACTCTGATTCATTTTGTCATGTGTCAGAAATTCAGGATGCCATGTCATGTCTAAGCAGGAATTTCTTTTTATCCCTTTAAATTGATATCCGAATGATGCTGAAAATTAATGAATATTCTTATTAGAATATTAACATTTCCCTGTTATCACTGGACAGCTAAAAACACATGCATACTCCATCAGTGATGGGAAGCCTGTTGAAACTTTCCTCTTCTTAAATGACCTATGTCCTGTTTATTTACATATTCAGCAAAGCTCCTTCACAAATGGGAACTCTATTTTTGTTTTTATTCATATTGCATTATCTGTTGCTCAACATAATTATATCTTGAGGGTGCAGCTTCAAAATGTTTATATATATTAATGATGAACTTTGCCGCAAGGTTTGTACTTGAGTAAAAAAGGCTTTGTCTGCCATGGGATAGGTGACAGGTTATGCTGAGTCCCTCATTTATATACTCATCTAACATGTGTAAGAGTTTTAAGACTCCTGGAAGATAGTAAAATCCTGAGGCAGGATCGTATGAGGAAATAGAGCAATTTCTTAATGGGCTGTAATTTATTTTTAAACAAATAAGTCTTATTTTATGTCAATAAATAAAGCCCGAGTTCCTAAAGCTTTTTAAAACTCAACCTTCACATATATTCTTCATAATCTTGATTCTCTCTTTCTCTCCCCACTCATGCAAGCCACTTCTGTTCTTTCTTTGGATTACTGCAATGTACTCTACGTGGGACTGCCTTTGAAGATAGCCTGGAAGCTCCAATTAGTACAACATCGGCGGCCAGGTTGTTAACAGGAGCGAATTATAGGGAGCGGACAACCCCCCTATTAAAACAGCTCCACTAGCTGTTAATAAGTTTCTGGTCCCAGTTCAAGGTGCTGGTTATCACCTCTAAAGTCCTAAAAGGTTTGGGTCCAGCTGATCTTTGCCATCACATTTTCTACTACGAACCTCTGCAAACTTAAAGATCTTGTTCCCTCTGCCATCTCAAACACAGTTGGTGGGGACAAGGGAGAGGGCCTTCTCAGTGATGGCCTCCCAGCTCTGGATAGTCCCTCTCGAGAAAAATCAGATTAGCCCCCACCTTGGCCACATTCCAGAAAGACCGGAAAACCTGGTTATTCCAATGTCCTTTTGACTAATTTGGCACAACGGAGTCCTTTTACCTCCACCTATACCCAGCCTCTGCACTTTATTATTGGCCCATCTTACCAATTACCTTGCAATAGATTGTACATGTATAATTATTGCCTTGCCTCCATTTTTTGAACATGCCCATTGCGCTGGATATTGGTTATTGGTTGTTGTTGGGTTTATGTTTCTATGATGTTTTATATGTTTTATGTATCAATGCATTGTAATTGAAATGTATTTTAAGTTGATATATTTTATTGTTGCATTACGGGGCTTAGTCCCCATGTAAGCCGCCCTGAGTCCCTTCGGGGAGATGGGGTGGGATATAAGAATAAAATTTCACTAAATTATTACTGGATTTCACTAAATTATTATTATTATTAAGCATACTTCTGGTTTTTATGAAAATATTGGGAAGTGTCTGAGAAATTCGATTATCTCAGACCTGGGGTCCTTTCACACTGGAATTATAGCACTATGATATACTGTAACCACCCTGGTTCCATCCTATGACAACTTGGGATCTGCAGTTTAAAGAGGGGGTGGTGTAGTGTTTTGAGTGTTGGACTAAGACTGCCCTCCTTCAGCCTTGGAAGCTCTCTGGAGAAGATCATTGAGAAGTCACATTCTCTCACCTTCAGAGGACAGCCATGGCAAACCTCCTCTGAATCATGTGTATAAAACATTAGGAGAGGTTCTTCATAAATAGGTATTAACCCAAAGACACATAAATAACAACATTTAGAATTCTTAGCCAGAGAACTCGCATCTCACTTAACTTCAGGGTAAATCCCACAGCCCCTGCCCTATAGCGCTTTAACAATTTGCCATCACAATTTACTCCTTGACTATTCTTCCTATTCATGACAAGTACATCCAGGTCTGATCATAAGTGGCATTAACACAAGACTGTTCTGAAATGTGTACCTAAATGCCCTTGGCCGTGATTATTTGTTTGTTTCTCCAGTTTCTCCCTTCCACCTTACAGTTTCTCTTTTGTCTAGTTTTTCAGCAGTAAGCGTACAGCAGGGATCTGTTTTATTCCTTCGTGTAACACACCATGTACATTGAGGGGCTATATAAATAATTAATAGCAATAATAATCACATGAATCTGGGGCATCAGTGTGATATCTCATTAAGGAAGGTGACTTACTGATGCAGTAACAGAGGAGCACTTATAACATCTTGTGGTGCAGAGCTTTTATATACAACAAAAGCTATAATTTGCTGCTTTTTTATATTAAAAAAACCCCCTTCTCCTTTCACTTGCCAGTTCTGTTCAGAATTATATCAGTCATTCTTGTAACTCTTTGGGGAAAAGATTGGCTTTACTTGTGAAATCTGAATAGGCTTTTAACTCTGTGTCACTCTGATGCCAGCAAAGAATTTTAAAACAGTCCACTTCCTGGATTTTCAGTTCACTGAGCTTCAGATTGATAAGTCTCTATAATTTAAAACCCATCACATTTTCACCATTGGAGGAAAACACATTTGAAAAAATTAGATGGTGGCTTGATTCAATCCGCTACAAAATGCAAACGGTCATGGCTGCTGGTGGACCAGGGCTTAAGCATGCTGTTACATGGGTACATAATCAAATAGTCTCACCAGGAAAGTAAACATACATTTTACCAGAGTCTCTTTGTTGTGTACACTTTTGGGAAGTGATCACCATGTTTGCTTTTCTTCGGATACAGCAAGAAAGAATCCTACTGCTAATATTCAAGCATGTTCTAGACCAGTGGTTCGCAAACTGTGGGTCCCCAGATGTTTTGGCCTTCAATTCCCAGAAATCCTAACAGCTAGTAAACTGGCTAGGATTTCTGGGAGTTGTTCGCCTAAACATCTGGGGACCTACAGGTTGAGAACCACTGATCCAAAGAAACATGAATGAAGCTTGCTTCAGATTGGTGAACATGACTGGTGGCTGTTTCCATGCCAAGCTTGTGTTGAATCTGCTCTTATTTTAAATCATACAAGACGACTAACCTTCCATGTCAGGGTGTGGTGAATCTACTGTAGGTTTGATTTAAGACACAAAAGGACCTCTCAAAAGTCCTGAAATTATCCTCCCAGATAGGTTCAGCACCCCGATTAACTCGTATACAACTTTATTCCATACAATAAATGGGTTAACTAAATAACTGAACCAATTTATGGGATAGATTTTAGCACTTGGGCTAATTCCTTTCATGGCTGAAAATTACCTGAAAATGTATCCTCTCTAGGAATTTTCTAGGTTCATGCTTCTACTGTAGGTTGCCATAAAGTAAGGTTGAAGAACCTAGCAAATTTCCAAAGAGGATACCTTTTCATTTAATGTGCATGTAGTATTGAATGTGGATGCAGATAATTAAACTAGTATTTATATTTCAGCATGTTGTCACACACAGCCACACAGTCAGCATAAAACAAGATGATATGATCACAGATTCATGAAACCATCAAAAGCACCAAAGGGCACTACTATAACTGCTTTTAGAGGGGTGGCACTAGCATAACCCAAGGTGCCATGTTGTGAGAACTCATGCTGCCTTAGACCAACCTTGAAGAGCCCTTTTCTTCTAATCATGAGCATTTATTCCTTTGTAACATTACTTATCAGATTATTCCAAGCATTCTGTATTCTTAAACATGTATTTCTCCCAGTGAACATCAGCACTAATTATGGGTAAATAGTATTATTAATGATATCTGCTTTGAGCTGCAATACATATGCTGCTTTTCTGATTTAAACATTTTTTCAAGAGGTCATACATAATTATTTGAACGTGGTTTTAAAAAGGTGTTGGGCATCCCATTATCTTTAAGGAAAGAAATGTGAATGATCTGTTTTGTCTTATGCATATGAGCTATTACCAAATTATGGGAAAAGCTCTGAAAGTTCCAAGGATACTTTAATAATCTGTGTTACACACAGACCATAATCTTCCCAATTAAGCATTTGGCAGTTGGCAGGTTTTTGAACAGTTGGCAGACTGTCTTTCAAATAAAGGTCAAAAAAGAGAGCACTGAAAATAACCAATAAATATATCCGCTGAAAGAGAGGCTATGGTCATAATTGAGCTTGAAACCAAAGGACAATGTCTATTTTTTCTATTTTTCTGGAATAGACAAGGGACATAAGATCACAGTTCAGAATATGGATTTTTATCAATTGAAATTAAAATAACTATTATTGATGCATGCACTTCTATGGCCCACGGTCTTGGGGTTCTTTTTCTACTTGTCACTGATGTCTCTAGTCCTTAACATCTTGATGCCACAGTATTTAAAGGAACATCTCTTCCCATATGTACCATCCCAAACTTGTCATCTCCAAACATCTTCTATCGGGTCTTCCCCAATTGTAATGATACACATGGCTACAAGACAAAAGTCTTTTTCAATTGTGGTGGTACAGTTATGAAATGCCTTACCTAAGGAGACTTGCCTAGCATCTACACTATTATGATTTCGTCATAAGCTAAAACGTTTCTTTTTTTTCCCCTTGGAAATCTAGATTAAATATTTGCATAGTCTCTCAAATATATATTGTAAAATTAATTTTAATGTTGATTTTAATTTTTAATATGTCAGTTTCCCTCAGAACTATAAATACATTTCACCTTTAGCCCAAATATAAACACTTCCCTGAAACAAATATAACACAAGTCCCTTTGTGCGTATTCCACAGGATATTTATGATGTATAGGCAGCAAATGGATGACATAATCAAATCTTACCCATTTCCTTCTTGTTTATGCAAACAACTATAAATAGTTTATTCCTCCCTTTTAATTCCTTCCAAAGTTCAAATAAGAACATTACAAAGAGATGTAGGACAAAACCTCAGATCATTTCAGCTTTTACTATAAGATTTGTTTGTTCTTTGGGGGACTATGATTACATAATTTTTCTTTGAAGCACATAATAAAACAAGTCAGGTTTTTCTGGAGAGAAAAAATTGAAAGCCACTCTGAAAACCTTTTGTAAGTTTCACATAACATTTCTTGCTTCCTCATACACCCTAAGAACCAAGGCCTCCATTAAGAAATCACAAATCCTACCTATTGCATTTTCATGGGTTGAGAAATGAGAGAGGTAGAATGCAGAAGAATGCGGATGGGAACAGTGGATTAATATCCACATTGTCAAGTGCTCAACAGAAGGGCTGAATTGCCTAGGCCAGTAGTTTTCAACTTTTGGTCCTTCAGGGGTTTGGGACCTCAATCCCCAGAAGCCCCAGCCAGTTTGGACAACTCTCAGAAATTCTAAGAGCTGAAGCCACAAACACATGGAAACCGACTGGCCTAGATCTGAGACTGAACTAGAGCATACCTAATATGTCTTTGTAACTTCATGATACAGTTATCCCCTCTCAGTTTATTTAGAAGGAAATCTCCATCTGGTCAATGGAGCTCCTTTCAGAGTAAGCAGATAGACGGAGCCAGTAGAGAGCAGTAGTGCACAACCTGTGGCCTTCCAGATGTTTTGGACTTCAGCTCCAAGAATTCCCGACCATTGGACATGTGGGATAGGGCTTCTGGGAGTTAGAATCCCAGACACCTGGAGGGCCACAGGTTGTGCATCACTGCAGTAGAGGGTTACTATGTTCTTCCATTTGAATTGTCCATATTTAAAAAACAGGCAACCTTTTTCCAGTTTCAAGGACTCTGAATAAAACAGATTGATGTGTACTTTCCAGTCTTCAGATTTTTTTTTAAAAAAGCAAACATTTGAAATAAAAGAAAACCTCAAAGTAAAACGGGAGTCTTGACATTATCCTCTAAGGAGTGGTACTCAGCTTTCTCTTTTTCTCTGTCATCATGTCAATTGATATTCAGGATGGTTTGTATACTGCCATTAAGAGTGCCTAATAAGGAAAATAAATACTTTCCTTCCATTTACATGTCTTCATTTTTATTACTTTACTTCCAAATGCCACTTAATTAACAAAAAGGGAGAGAAACTTGCTGGATTACTAAGTGGGAAAGAAAAATAAGGAAATGGTAATGTTTGTTCTTCAGTAAAAAACCTCCTGATTTTTAAAATTAAACATTTTGGCAACATCGTTTCCTTTATTACATAGCAGGGACTAAAGCTGAATGTTTGCTGAATGTTATTTCGGATGACAGCGTAGCTTATTATTTTATCCAATTCTGTAATAGATAAAATATTTCTTCCTCTGAATCATTTAAAATGCAACTTGATTCCCATGCAACCTTCCCAGAGATTCAATAATAAACATGAATGAATATTTGCTGCTGTTGTGTGGATTTTTTTTGGTCTTCTAAATCACAGAATGGATTAGGAATTAAACTAGAAACGAGATGAAAAAAGCGCCTCAGAGCTGTAATCAAACATCCATTCCAACAGCTGAAACATGTTATTACATCTTTCAGCTGATTTATAGAACCCGAAGAGATTTCATAATCATCTTCCCTAGTAAAACAAGTGGAACAGAGGCACATTTCAATAACAATGGCGTTGTTTAGAGAGCGACAATCATGTCCAGGAGTGTTCTGTACGTCAGACGATGTTGAGAGGGTTTTGCAGAGCCTGTTATTTTTCATAGTCTCTCCGCAAATTGTGCAAATGGATGTTTAGAAATGTCGACAACTAGTTCAAAAGTTAAAGATAATATCCAGAGGCTCTGTCAATTCCAGGTCAGGGAATGATATGGCGAGCTACAGGAGACTGTTCAAAATCTGAAGCTGAAATGCATCTGTAGTCCTGCCTTTGGAACATTGTCCCCTCCTTCCCAAAGAAAGTTGGAAATATTCCACAGCAATATCCTAGTTAAAAGATGGCTGCAGAAATTAAACAATACAGCCTCATTTATATTTGCTGTTAAAAGAGTAAGGGTCTCATCTGGAGCTCATAAAAACATGGGTTGTGGCAAAGAGATGGGCAGCAATGGGATTTATTATGAGTGAATCTGGCTTAAATCTGTGTTATTTTCAAACATATAGTTTATTTTTTTCCCCTGGTGTCTGTCACAAATCCTAAAATACCATTACAGACTTAGCAGATGGTTCCCAAGTATTCATACCTGATAAAGCCTCCTGGGTGATCAAGCACTGAAAAATCAATATATTTTTTCAACTTTCAATGGCTAGCTATTCAGTTTCATTACATCTCGCTATTCCTCCATGGCTACTGTGATATGGACACTTACTTCACCATTGCATTAAGCTCTAATCTCCAGACCCGCTGATACAGGCAGTTAATGAATAGCTATTGTACCACCACTGTATGCTTCGCAATTCTTCTGATCTCAGTAGGATGTTTCAAGTACTGTGATCTTGTGTTCAGTAACACCCCACGTCCTATTTCTTTCCTCCCATTTATTTCACTCATATCTCTCTACTCCTGCTGGTTTCATCATTAAGAAGAAGGGAGAATGTCTGTAATTAATCTTTAAAATAAATAGCTGCAATGAGTCCCATGAGTGAGATAGACAGTAAATGAACATAAAGGCCAAGGTGTCATCAAAATCTAAGAGCTCTCCCCCAGGGACTTTTCCTAATCCATTGGGGCCAGCATGGTCAGATGGTTCCTTCTGGTATGAAAAGGGAAGTCTTCATCCCACTGGACTTTTACACTCTGTGCTCCTTCCTTGACTTGTTCGGTAATGGCAGGTCTCAGCTACAATTCCACAAAGGTCCTTAAGTCTCATCTCACCAGGATATCCACTGGACTGGCAGGTTGGGCCAAATGAGATTCAGTGTCGAACCCCTTTTTGCTACGAAATTCAATGGATCAGCCATGATCTCTCATCCTAGACAACCTTATGGAATTGTTGTGAAGACAAAAGCATGGCGTCAATAGCATAAAAATATTTTTTTTAAATCAGTCTTCTGCTGCACCATCTTTTCAGATTCAAGCAAGCTCATTAAATTAAGATGACCCTGCTCATATTTGCTACTTTCTCACCACCAGATCTGAACTTAGTAGCTCTTAGGTACAATCAAAACTCTTTAGGGTGCATTTGTATGCTAGTGTTTGCTCCCTGGAAAACCAAAACAACTCCCTTCCCAGGTATGTAACAATTGAGACTGTGAGAAAATTACAACCCAAATGCCACCTCCATGATGCACTCCAAAGCACTGTCTCGATCCCTCACTTTGCCCCTTAATACAGGGATGGGAGACTGCACACAGGACAAGACCACTTCCCCTTGCAATGGGGCCATAACTCCTCCCTGCATTTTTGTGGTGGGCTGTGGAAGCGCCTTTCAGCACATTGGAAGTGACATCATCTTAGTTTGTTTCTTCCTTTTCCCCCTACTTTGGGGATCTGGGACAATGGGAGAGTACCCTATCCCCATAGTGACTGCTGCAATGCCACTGTTCCGCTGGCCAAAAACAGCTCCAAGCAGCTCTCTGGCAGAGGCAACATTTCTGGTGAGGTCATAACAGGGCGCTCAGCCATGTGATTAGTAGAAGCAATGTTACTAGCAAAGATCTGCTGGAGAACTGCTTCTGGCCAGTGAAACAGTTGTGGGTCTTTTTAATGAGTGGGCACTGGGGGCCACTGAGAATCTAGCCCAATCCAGCTGTCCACACATCAAAATCACTGGGGTTACTCTATGGTTTCAGAAGATCTCGGGTTATTTATGGTTTTCAGTGTGCTAGATTAATGTCTGAAAGCAGCACTTCTTCTGTGAAATTGGCAATATGTTGTGTGGGCTTTTCCCAGAAGTTATTATTATTATTATTATTATTATTATTGACACAACTATATTATTGACACAGCAAACAAGATAGATATGCTGGATTTCGTATCACAAAATCACAAGTCGAACACTTCCCAAGTGTCTAGGACTGTGTGATGTATTTTCGGATGATGCGTGCGGATCCCAGTAAGGTGGCCTTTTGCAGTTGGCAGATCGTAATTTTGTCAATGTCTGTTGTTTCCAAATGCCGGCTGAGATCTTTTGGCACGGCACCCAATGTGCCGATCACCACCGGGACCACCTGCACTGGTTTCTGCCATAGTCTTTGAAGTTCAATCTTGAGGTCCTGATAGCGGCTGAGTTTTTCCTGTTGTTTTTCGTCAATGCGACTGTCACCTGGGATGGCAACATCAATGATCCAAACCTTTTTCTTTTCCACAACTGTGATGTCTGGTGTGTTGTGTTCCAGAACTTTGTCAGTCTGGATTCGGAAGTCCCACAGTATCTTTGTGTGCTCATTTTCCAATACTTTTGCAGGTTTGTGATCCCACCAGTTCTTTTCTGCTGGGAGGTGGTACTTGAGGCATAAGTTCCAACGAATCATTTGGGCCACATAGTTGTGCCTCTGTTTGTAGTCTGTCTGTGCGATTTTCTTACAGCAGCTGAGGATATGATCAATGGTTTTGTCAGTTTCCTTGCACAGTCTGCATTTTGGGTCATCAGCGGATTTTAATTGCATTTGTTCTGATGGCTTGCTCCTGGGCTGCAAGGATCAGGCCTTCTGTCTCCTTCTTCAGGGTCCCATTCATGAGCCAGAGCCAGGTCTTCTCCTTGTCAGCTTTTCCTTCAATTATTATTATTATTTGAAAAACAACAAGATGAGTCCACAGCAGACACTCTACTGGCTGTTGTATTGGATAATATGTCAGACACTCCCCAAGTGTCTAGAACTCTACCCCACTTTATCTCCACAAAACGGACACAAAGCAGCTTGACATAAAAGCATTGTTATCCAATTTAAAATATACAAGTATAAAAATATTAAAACAGAATTAAACACAACCAGTATTTTTAAAAAATTAGTTAAATTTTGCATGGTGAATTCATTTTATTTGGCCCATATAGACTACTCAGGGCAAGTGACCTTTTCGCTATCTTCCAATACATCCCATATGTTACAAAGGAGCCCACATCCTAGCCAGACACATTTTCTGGAGGCACAAAACTAAAAGAGGGAGTCCAAAATAAATAAAAATAGTCTTCCTGGTTCTATTCTGCTGGATTCAGCTCTATGTAAATATACCACCCACACACATATTCTCTGTCAGTGTGTAGATAGATGGATAAAACATGTTCTCATTATAGCTCTTTTTCATCATATTTATGTAAAATGAAGCAGTATTTATATCTTTCCCAAAGTCAGAATGGAAAACCCAATGACACACAGAGAGCTTAGTTTCTTTGCACCCAGGCACCATGACATTGGGCCTGAGGCACCTGGAAAACCCAGCTCTGCCTGATTAAGGCATATCTTAACATGCAGACCTAGGCCAAGTTCCAATTCAAGTGAGAAGATGAGATCCCTTCAGCTGAAAATGAAAGCATAAATATAAATATTAATAATTTGAATATGTCGATATCACTACCTAGAAGATGGGATGAGAAGGGTGTTTATAAGCACTGTATTTAAAAGAACTGTTTCTAATTAGTAAGGATCTTTCGTATCAGCTTAACTGAACCCAATTCTTTTTCTTTTTAAAAAATCTTTTAGGTGGCTGATGGAAAAATCCCACATGTTGCCATGAAGTTGCATTTTTTTTCTTTTACAATTAGTGCAAAAACAGGAGAATGCCAATGGCTTCAAACAGCAAATAGGTCACTCGTCTTCATCTGAAGAATTACAATTCAGTTCTGATCTGTAGTATGTGCCCTATTTTAAGGATGTCCTTTGTGATATTAAGTCCCTTTTAAAGCAAAGAAAGAAAGCCATTCATATAAACCAATGTATTTCACAATGTATAATGGTTATGTTATGTCCAGCAAAATGCTGAGCCTCCAAACTTCAAAGGCTGCTGCACATTTTGCTTTTGATCACCCCCCTCTTTTCATAAAAAAGATGTGGATGTTAAATTATCAGGACTGGGGACAATTTGCCACTAATGCAATTATTTCTCTTTTTCCTTTTTGTCATCAGGGCTCCTAGAGCACCGGGGAAGCAGAAATTTGTGGACTTCCACTTTTACAAAGAGCAACTTCAGAGAAATTGAACTCTGTTATTATGAGGCTTTTTTGTTAAAACCAAAGTACTTTGTTTTGTTTTTTAACAAACTATAACCTTTTGTTTCATAATCTCATCTTGGTGTCATATATATAAGCTCCTGAAAATCAGGTGTAGAGGGGGAGCCCCCTCCCCAAAAAAACCCAACACTTTTGCATAATGATTAATTGACCTTAACAAGTTTAGAAATGCCTATTTGCACTTGGTAGAAAGAAGTATTACAATGTGTCAGAAAGAAGAGAGCTCCTATTATCAGCATAACAGCATAAACAGCCTGAGCTGGCTGTATTTTCTTGAAAAGTTCATTGCAGGGAAATGAGGGAAGCTTGGAGAGCCTAAACAAATCCAGGCAATATTGGAAATGTAGCATGAAATTACTTCTGTAAACAACAGCCATTCATTATTTGAACATTTTTCATAAGAGAATTGTAGGCAGCTGAGTGTTAATATAAAAGGGTGTGGGCACCAGTTAGGGAAAACAGACTGTATATTTCAAAAGAGATCTCCTGACATAGCGCCGAAAGTAAAGACAGATGGTTCTTCTTCCTTTTTATATAGATAAAAAATGTTGATTGATCCCTGGAATATTAACAATCAGTGCCGTTTTCTTCATTAATTTCTGCATGGAGCACAAAGGAGGGTGTATTTGATTTAAGAAGCAAAAGAAAGGAGCACTATTTAATGTTGATTTGGTATAGTGAATAACCCCGGAGAGTAATGTAAATACCAAGCTGCAATAACATGACAGCACACTAATCATATTTACAAACTATATTAAATCTGTCCATTGTGTTTGCCCGGCTGCGGATTGGCTTGAGTGTAATTGTCATTGTAACCCATGTTGGCTTATGGGAGAATTTAACGGCAGTGATATAAGGTGAGTGTGAGGCTTATTATTACTTTATTATTACCCAGTTTATGTTTATTAAAACAATTTGTCATGCAGAACAGGAATGAGGGAATGGGAACATTAAATTGTGCCGTACTCAACCTGAAGAAATGAGTTACAATAAAATTAATGGCAGGCAGGCCGCCACTGACACTTGTAGCCGCATGGAGCAGCTACACACCGGCTCATTTCATTTGCTGATCGTTTCTTGTTAGGGTCACGCCATTAAACTTACATATTGAGAACTACTGAGAATCTGAGGCAATGAAGGTAAAGTTTATGAAGCAAAAGTGGGATTTTTCCCCCCTGCTGCTAATGCATTCCTTTCAATTATGACCAAAATCAGGAATGCAGATTGAAAGTTTAAATCATATTGAGTTATTAAAGATAAGTGTCGGAAGAAAATGTCCTTCAATTTTACAGAGGCTTAGAGAGCTGAGAAAAAAGCTGAGTTTAGACTAAAGTTAAGACGGCTCCTCCAAAGGCTTTGTGAAAAAGAGAACAGTGAGAATATTGGTCACGAAAGGTCTCATAACAAGTTTCATAAAAGCTGCTTTATTTTCCCTCATAGAAACTCCAAGGATCTTTACCTGATACCTGCAAATTTCCTTCCATTCAAATCCCCATTATTTTAAAAGCCTTGCTTTCAAATGGGTTATACTGTAGCTGGAGATAGTCAGGTAAAACAGTCTTTTACCATCATAGTTCCCATCTTGGGACTAAATTGTTAGAAAAATTTAAAGTGTCAGGCTCCATGTCTGTTAGTTCCTTAGAAGAAATTTGGCCTTCCAATGAAACAGTGGTATCTATGAAATAATACCTATTATGCAACAATGTTAAGGAGTCTTCAGGGGAAATTATTAAAAACTGCTGCAGAAGAATATACATTAAAGATTAAGTCTAAGGCTTTGCAATTAGAGTAGACCCTGGTGGCACAGTAGATTAAACTGCTGAGCTGCTGAACTTGCTGACGAAAAGGTCTGCGGTTCGAATCCAGAGAGTGGGGTGAGCTCCCGCTGTTAGCCCCAGCTTCTACCAACCTAGCAGTTCAAAAACATGCAAATGTGAGTAGATCAATAGGTACCGCTTTGGCGGGAAGGTAACAGCACTCCATGCAGTCATGCCAGCCACATGACCTTGGAGGTGTCTGAGGACAACGCTGGCTCTTTGGCTTAGAAATGGAGATGAGCACCAACCCCCAGAGTCGGACACGACTAGACTTAATGTCAGGGGAAAGCCTTTACCTTTACCTTTTGCTTTCACTAGTGTACCCCCATTTTCTCAGCCTAGGATTGTCTCACCTCATTATTTGATATCACTTCAAAGAGGTTCGTGCCAATTGGAATCCTACTGGATAACAATAAAAAATAAAAATATGCATGGATTGCTGTAACTATGGAACTACTTCCTCACTAGGAATTCATCCAGGTGAGGAGTAAAGGTCTCTGAAAGTTCCTGTATGAACTGATTTTATTCCACATAAGATTGTCTTCATCCCAAAATATTTCCTGGGAACTCCTGGTATAACCAAGGATTTTACATTTCTATAAACCCTGGACAGTTTAAATTAGACCTGTATTTTCTTAAATGAAATGTATCTCTACTTGGCTTTTTCCATTATTCCAGAACTAGCTAAGATAGATATCTGCCAGTAAACATAACTATTATTTCAAGGACACTGATTCAACAGATATCAAACTAGGGAACAAAACAAAGTGATCATAATGTTTAACTAGTGTAATATTACCAAAGCATTTCAACACTATGGGTATAACTCTTGAAGACATTTCTGTGGAAAGTGGTGAAAATCAGTTTCTGAAATGTTGTATGGCATGACATGGCATGTGGTCAACAGGTGGTAGGCAAGGGAAGGGCAACTGAAACCATCAGGGTTAAACTTATTTTCAAAGAGAAGCCGGCATGTACAGATCCTTTCATGAAATGTTGGAAACACTACATTTCAAGAAAGAGTTTGGATGTAAACTGAGAATATGCAGATAAAATCAAAACAAAAGAACTGGAGACTCTCTAGTTCGAGAAACATTTTTCTCTTCGACCCCTGAGATTCAAGAAACCCAACCTGAGCATCTTGCTGAAATACTGTATGACTTCTTTCCCTTTTTGAGGCATTATATTAATGTGTATCTGGAAACATTTTGTGTACAGTACAACCCCCTTATCTGCAAACTTGATATCCACAGTTTCATTTATCCACACTCCTGGAAATATTTGTAGTCCTCCAGTGCTATTCTATGGTATGCTTACAGCCCAAGCGTAATGAAAATATAGTGTTTTGGGTATCCATGGGAGGTCTTGGGACATATTTCCAGAGGATACAGGGGCCCAACTGTAGTAGGAAAATAAAATGCACAGTAGAAAACAGATTCTTGTGAAATAAGAAATGTGGCCTTGAATAGGAACATTTTCTTAAAACAAACAGATTTATTTCAAGGAAATATTTGGTTTAGATTGTACATCATAAAATCTCCCAAGTAGTCCAGCTAATCATTCTAGCAGGGAGATTCTGGGAGCTGTAGTTCAAAAAGTTACTTTTCCAACACATAGTTGGCTCCCCACTTGAGTGTGGTTGGCTGCCTGGGCAAACGATGCTTTGCTATTTTTAGCTTTATCCCAGGAGCCCTTTAGAGCTTGAGAACAAGAGGGATCTGAGCCCAAAAGGCTTCCTTCTGGTTCTGTTCACTGTAACTACTGATGTCATTTACAAGGATAAACCCTTAAAGCCACGCCACAATAGACAAAGAAAGAACACTGGAGTAATTCCCTTTGGACAGCCAAGATTGGTGTTCAAGTTATTGAAAATCTGTGTAACTCATTTTCTCTTTTGTCATTTTTTTTAGAAAAAAATCCATGAAGTTTGGCTGAGTGCAAACAATAAGCTTTTATTGTTGCTGCCCTTCTTCATAAATGCGTAGCCTTTGGGGACCATCAGAAGAGCTTTGGTACAACAAATTAAAAGTCTCTAAAACTTTCTGTGGGTCTCCTTGGACATTTTGTAGACCTGCAAATATCAAGGAGTAATCAATATAATGCTGCCCTAATACTTTAAAGCAAACTGGCATCTCCCAAGAAAGAACGCACAGCCATGTCGACTATCCTATTGTTAGGCACTACTTCTGTCAGAGTCACAAAGAATTATAGCCAGTTAGCTAGCACAGTAAACGAAGTGCAGGAAAGCTATGATTACAAACGCGGGAAGGGCAACCGAAACCATCAGAGGATTGAACACATTTTCAAAGAGAAGCTGGCAGGTACAGATCCTTTCGAGCTGGCTTTCCTGAAGCTTTTCATCCTTTTGTTAAAAACTCTCATCTTCTAATGTGCCATATAGAGCTGGCATCATCTGTGGATTCTCAAGAGATTTGTTTACCCACTTTTGAATTTTCTCCCCCTTTTGCTCTTCTCTGTTGGTTCATTAAATGCTTAATGCATTTTGAGACTTAAAAATGGGTTGGCTCCAGATTTAACCAGAGTAAACCCATTATAATCAACAGTACTTTAATTTCCATGAGTAATTTAAATTCGATTGATTTCAGTGGGTTCATCATAACTCTATACCAACCTGTTCCTTTAAATTATATTAATATAATGATTATAGCTTAACTTCTTAACGTATTTTACTTACCTCTGTTCTCTCCCTTTCTTCTTGCTTATACTCAAATTATGTTAGACTTTTAAACCTCCTTCCTTGATATACTCAAGATATCTTTCTTATAATATATTATTTTTGTTGTTATGTGTCATCAAATCAACTTCCATGTATGGCAGCTCTATGAATGAGAGACCCCCAAGATCTTTGGTCTTCAACTGCCCTGCTCAAGCCTCGCAAACTCAGGGCTCTGGCTTCCTTTATGGAATCAATCCTTTATAGTGTGGCTTCCCTCTTTCCCTAGACTATTCCAATTTACCACACATTAGTACTATTTCAATGAGCTATGTCTATGTTCTTATATGTCTTATATATTGTAACCTCAGTTTAGTCATCTCACTTCTAATATGAATTCAGTCTTGATCTGGTTTGAGACCCATGGGTTTGACTTTTTTGCAGTCCATGATATTCATAGACTTTTCCTCCAGTAGATAAGGTAAAGGTAAAGGTTTTCCCTGATGTTAAGTCCAGTCATGTCTGGGGGTTGGTGCTCATCTCCATTTCTAAGCCGAAGAACCGGCATTGTCCGTAGACACCTCCAAGGTCATGTGGCTGGCATGACTGCATGGAGCGCTGTTACCTTTCCGCCAGAGTGGTACCTATTGATCTACTCACATTTGCATGTTTTCAAACTGCTAGGTTGGCAGGAGCTGGGGCTAACAGCGGGCGCTCATTCCGCTCCCAGGATTTGAACCTGGCACCTTTTGGTCTGCAAGTTCAGCAGCTCAGCGCTTTGACGCACTGTGCCACCAGGGGCCCATTTCCTCCAGTACCACATATCAAATCAGTTGATTTTCTTCCCGTCAGTTTTCTTCTGTAAAGCTTTCTTTTGTAAAGCTTCCACAATCATATAATGACGTCAGAAACAGTATGATTTTTGACTCTGGTATTCACCATTTTGCATTTGAAAATCTTATCTAGTACCTTCATGGCTGCATCATCTTAGGGTGTATCTACACTTTAGAATTAATTATTCCCATGGCTCAATGCTGTGAAATTTTGGTGAAGCACCAGCACTATTTGGCAAAAAAGGCTAAAGACCTTGTAAAACTACAACTTCCATAAGTACAAAGTATTGAGCCATGGCAGCTAAAGTGGTATCAAATTTCATTAATTCTAAAGTGTACATATACCCTAAGTCTTTTGATTTTTTGACTACAGTCTTCATTTTGGTTAATGACTGAGCCAAGGTATAGGAAATCTGTATTCAATATTATTTACATTGCATAGCAAAGTGCCACTTTTACATATGTAAGTGCCCTCACTATATATTGTTCGTATATACCAGGGGTCCCCAAACTAAGGCCCGGGGGCCGGATGCGGCCCATCGAAGCCATTTATCCGGCCCCCACGGCACAAGGGCAGAAGGGGGTTGGGCTAAATGACCCAAGGGTCTCTTCTTCTCTTAAAGCTATTATTATTATTATTATCCCAGATCCCAGTAAAGTGGCCTTCTGTAGCTGGCAGATGGTAATTTTGTTAGCGCCGATTGTGTTTAAGTGCAGGTCAAGGTCTTGAGGCACTGCACCCAGTGTGCCGATCACCACTGGGACCACCTTGACTGGCTTGTGCCATAGTCTTTGTAATTCAATCTTTAAATCCTCATATTGTGTCAGCTTTTCCAGTTGTTTCTCCTCAATCCTGCTGTCCCCTGGGATTGCAGTATCGACAATCCATACTTTGTTTTTTAACACAATTGTGAGGTCAGGAGTATTGTGTTCCAAAACCCTGTATTATTATTATTATTATTATTATTATTATTATTATTATTATTATTATTAACATTGAGGCTGGGTGGCCATCTGTCAGGGGTGCTGCGCTTGTGCTTTCAGTGCATAAAGGCAGAAGGGGATTGGACTCAATGGCCCAAGGGGTCTCTTCCAACCCTCTTTATTATTGTTGTTGTTGTTGTTATTCATTATTATTATTGCTCGGTGGCCAACTATAGTCCGGCCCTCCAACGGTCCGAAGGATTGTGAACTGGCCCCCTGTTTAAAAAGTTTGGGGACCCCTGGTATATACCATCACTGTTCCTTAGGCTCAGTTCGTGGAAAACTAGTTTTGTGTTATTGCAGAATCTGAACAGCTGGCTCAACCCAATCCATATGCTCTTTGAAGCAACTTTTTAACTTTTAAAAAAGGAAGTTCTGTTGTGGGTTTGCATGTATTTGGGTGTATGTACTCTGCATGTGTTTGTTTTGAAGGAATGCAAGTAAATGTAATCACAGGAATGCATATCATCATCATCATCATTCAATTACTTATTAATCGCCCTCCATCCACGATGCTCTATGCCAGGGGTCCTCAAACGTTTTAAGCCGAGGGCCGGTCCAAAATCCTTCAGACTGTTGAGGGGCCGGATTATCATTTGAAAAAAAATACAAACAAATTACGATGCACGCTGCACATGTCTTATTTGTAGTGCAAAAACAACAAGAACAATGAAAGAACAATACAATTTTTAAAAATAAAAACCATTTTAACCAACATACATTTATCAGGATTTCAATGGGAAGTGCTTCCTGCTTCTGGCCAATGAGATAGTCAAGTTAATTAGGATTCTTGTTGTTGTTGTTGTTGTTGTTGTTGTTGTGTGCCTTCAAGTCATTTCAGACTTTGAGCGAGCCTAAATCTAAAATGTATTTATTTATTATTTATTTATTTCCTGCATTTATTTACTACATTTGTATCACACCCTTCTCGTCCCAAAGGGGACTCAGAGTGGCTTACAAATTATATGTACATACGATCTATATATATAAAAGGGTAATGAAATTTCGGCCTAGGACAAAACAACAAAACTACACATCCCAGAAACACTAAACTTGGCAGCACAACCCCTCATCCATGCCTCTACGTTCATACAACAAAAAGAAAATAAAATAAAAATAAAATCCTAATTAGAGGGAGAGGAAGAATTGTTTTTTATCCAATTGCTGCCAGTTAGAAGGCTAAGCTCCGCCCACTTGGTCTCCTAGCAACCCACCCAGCCCAGGGGACAGGCAGAGTTAGGCCTCACTTATGCCTCTTCCCCACTGCCTATAAAATACAGATTATCAGATTTGAACTGGATTATATAACAGTGTAGACTCAAGGCCCTTTCACACAGCTATATAACCCATTTATAATCTTATATTATCTGCTTTGAACTGGATTATCTTGACTCCACACTGTCATATAATCCACTTCAGTGTATAGTCAGATGCAACTGGACTTAATGTCAGGAGGAAACCTTTACCCTTTACCTTAACTACAGTACCACCAATTCCTTAATATTTTATTTCCCATACCACCATACTTCGCCACAGCAACGCGTGGCCGGGCACAGCTAGTATATTATATTATTAGCATAGCACAATATTAGCATTATATATTACTATATTGAACTAAACTGTAATATTATTAGTAATATTATATGTAATGTAGAATATATAATTAATATTATTATATGGTATTATTAGTGTTACATTGTATTACATTATAATATTATTATCAATATTATATGTATATACAATATATTATATTATAAAACTGAGGGCGGGGGCCAGGTAAATGACCTTGGAGGGCCGCATCCGGCCCCCGGGCCTTAGTTTGGGGACCCCTGCTCTAGGCGATTTACAAGATAAAATTGTAAAGGATAAAGATACATACATACAAATATTGATAAAATTAACATAGATTAAAAGCTCTAGTAAAGAGCCAGGTCTTGAGTGCTAGGGTAAAAGGCCCTAGCTCACGCATATATGATATGTTGCCTATTTATTTGAAATGGAGGCAACTGGCCTAAGGTACTGAAGACTGAGGGCGGTTCCACACATACAGTTATCCTGGGAACATTCACCTTTAAAAAACACGAATGTTCCCAGGTCCCCATCCTCCCCCCACACACACACACCCTAGAAAGCACATACTTTCCGGGAGAACACCTGGACAATCTAACCCCCACCCCCATCAAAAGCCCCCCAAACCACTTTGAAAAATAAATGCACTTGGTGGGCCTCCATTAGAGTGGTCCGACAGCACTCCTGGCATGTAGCAATGATATGCTAGGAGAGTTGGGGGGGGGGGGGCAGAGGAGGAAAATCATTCCCCCCCCCCCCCGCTCCCCTGGCACGTAATTGCTTTTCAAACTGGTTTGGAGGGCTTTGCGCGTTATTGCTTTTCAAACCGGTTTGGGGGGCTTTTTTTGGGGGGGGGTAGGTGTCCTCATGGTTTTCCGAGCTAATTTAGGCCAGAAAACAGCAGAAGTAGTGGGTTTATCCCGCGCCTTCCTGCAAGGCACGGAATAAACCCAATATCAAATTAATTCACCACAAACCAGGGTTTTCCTGGTTTCCAGAAATGTCATCCGGACAGCCCCCTTTTTGTAGTGGGAAGTACCACATTAAAGGGGCTGTCTGGATGGGCCATGAATTGCTATTGATGACAAGTACTTCCATTTTCAAAACAAAGCAAGTTGAATCTGAAACAAGAAAATAAAGAGCTACAGCAAATCCAAGGATACAGAAGAAAATAAGCTTGTGTTTCTGGGGTTAGAATCCATTGTTTGGTGGCCCAGTTTGGAGGCTTGTGTGTATGTTTGAGTCTGTATTGTTCTCCCTGGGCACATGAGGTAGGGCTTCTGCTGCATCTCTGAATTGACTGGGGCTTGAATTGCCAGCCTCTAGTTCTATATAGTTGCTGCTTTTGTACCAGGATCTCCATCACTGCTAATACAGAAAAAATGAGCTTTTGTTTCATTGACCTCAAAATGGTAGGAAGGTGATTAGCTATTTTCAGTTTGATTCTATCCAACAGAGACAAATCAGTCAACAAGTCAGAAGCAGAGAGATTCTTAGGTGGGAATGGCTAACCTCTTGTGAAAGGGGAAACCAAACACAGTAAGACACATAGTCTGGACTTCAAGAAAAATGATTTCAGTAAGTTTTGGGAAATACTTGGTGAGATCCCATGGTTAGATACCCTTTATGGGAATAGAGTTCATGGTGTATGGGAGTTTCTTAACTGTGTGGTATTGAAGGCAGATTTGCAAATAACTCCCATGAGGAATGATGAGTGTGAGGTGTCCAAAAACAAAGGTAGGTGTACAAAGAACTTTCAGATAAATTGAGATTAAAAAGAAATAGTACTTCTAGGGAGGAAATAGAAAAACCAAAATCTCAACATTAACTAAGGCTTGTTGAAGAGCTTAAAAGAGCTTAGGGAGATAGCTATACTTGAAGCATGAGGAAGAATAAGGAAATGGTAGGGACGCTGCTTAGACAAAATAGCAACTTGCTAATAGGGGACAGAGAGAAAATGGAACTGGTGGTAAGAGATTTAAGCTAAAATATATTGGTATTTTGAATTCCTGCTTTGCTCCTGCCCCTGTGCTCAGAAACTGAATGTGGTCCTTGAACTGAAAGAGCTTCCCCATCTTTGCTCTCAGTGGGTCCAGGGAACCACAGGGCCTATAAAAATACTGCTCCCCAAACACACATCCCACATGGTAAAATCAGAAGAGGTTCAACTCTTATTTATTTATTAGTCTATTTTTGTTATCACTTCCTAGCCTATCAGGATTTCTGAGGCAACATAAATATAAACAGATCAAACAAGTGAAACATTTTTTGGGAACAGATTAAATTGGATTTTTAAAAACAATTTGTAAAACAGCTGGAGTTGTTAAGGTGGGAGGTGGGGCCAGAAAAAATTATGGGGGTTACAGATATAAGTTTGCAGCTGCTTCTGTTCATGGTGAATCTCTCTAAAAGAAACCTCTGCTGAGGTGCAGTTCATGTAAATGTGTGGCTCCTCGTGCTGTTCTCAAAAATGTCCCTTCATCTACCGTTGCTCTTCTCAGCTAGCAGCAGTGTCTTATCTCTTTTTATTTTCTTCTAACCCCTGCTTATTTTTACTTATTTCTGGCACACCTTTCCTAAGGTCTTGGGTTCTTCAGAGGTCTCTAGGTCAAGCTCCCTCTCATTGATGTGTAGAGGCTTAAATGGATACATAGAAACACCAAAGGCTCTTCTAAAGAAATGGCCATTGCTGTTCAGAGGTGTCTATTTTTAGATATTCATCCTTTATACTGCAGGAAGCTTTGGATGTTGGCTGCTGGGACTTGCATTGCAATTGAGAACTTCATCCTGGAAGGCATTGCCATAAGCTAGCTTCTTGCTCTTTTCTTTAAAAAAAGAGTTGCATATTTTATTGTATTAGAAGGAACAGCTGGTCTGAACACATGAACATGTGTGAAATGAGGGATACCTTGTCAAGAGTGGTGACTTCCCTGTTCGCAGAGTGCTGAATCGGTGAGTTTTTGCATGAACTTTAATGGTACTGATCCCCTCCCATAACTTCAGCACTTTGGATAGCCCCTTTGATTTTTAGAATGAAACCAAAGCCAGATTCACCACTCCATTCAACACATATCTAGTCCTGGTTGCTTGGACCAACCCTCGTCTCATCCAGCCTTGAAAGAGGAACATTTTGGGTAAGGACAAATGGGGGAAGCAAACACAGACACTATCAAACACCTGTGTTTTAAATTACTCATTCACCTATTACCTGAAGTCAGATATGAAATATCAACTGTGTTATGTGAAAGAGGAAGGAAGAAGTCTTTATTCCATCATGCCATCAGGGTGCTTCTACTGTGAAGCAAAACAAAGCAATTGCCTCAGAACCTGGATTGTGGAGGAAGAACAAGAGAGAAGGTGGAAGCAGTTCCTCCTGAGCCCCCTTAACCTTCCACTTAATAGTGTGCTTTGAACGGTGTCCTGGTGACAGTAATGGAGCTGGACTGCATTGACCATCTCACACCCATCCATCACAGGCACTGCCACTGAGGAAACAAGTGTGGAGTGACAGTCTGTTCAGACCACATATTCCAGTTCATGTGCATTGCTCTGTTTGAGTTATGCATGGTGGTACCAGCACTGACCCATTTATTAGGACAGGTGGTGAGCAGACAATGAGTAGAGATGTGAGGTGTCTGAGGCCAGAATCCTCTATATCTGACAGCTTATGTTGCACCCGCAATGCTTGGCAGGTTTGTCACTCTCAGGTACAGAAGAGGATATTATTCTATTTGTCAGTATTGAAGGAAAAATCAGCACCCAGTTTAGTCAGCAAATGAGAAAGGTGCTGTATTCACCTTGCAAAATGGCTTGGGCCATTCTGGCTTAAACTGTTGCCATGACTTGGGCCACTCTGTCTGTGACTGTGGTGTCCATATGCAAGCTAACTGCTATGTGTGTGGGAGACAGGAGATTAATGAAGGATGAAAGAAAACTATAGTAGCCCTTTTCCCACATCAGCTCAAAGCTATCTTACTTCTCCTCCCATCCTCTCAGTTAAAGGAAATTATGTTCTCTAACAGAGTTTGCAAAGTAGGACTCCTGATATGTGGTTTGGACTGCAGTTCCAATCAGTCTTTCTCATTAGAGCCAGTTTCAAGGACTGCTGGAAGCTGCAGTCCTGGGGACCTGAATGATTCATATCCCTGTTCTCTACCATATATTCATGTCTTCTTTCTTTCTTCCGTTGACCTCTCTGTCGTTTTTAATTTTTAACTGATCTATTAAAATAGAATCTTAGCCATGTGATTCCAAAGATTTTTTTTAAACTGGGGGGCACATTAAAAGGGCCAAATCTTTGAATCCTGCATTGGGTGCTACAGAACTATTTTTTTACAGATACCAAGAAAAACCACTTCTTTTCTTTCAAGCATGTTAGATTTTTTGGTTGTTTTTTCATATGCTGTTTTTGGAGGACAATTAAAATACACTTGATCTTCTTCATTTGTGCATTTAACTTTTGTGGATTTGGTTTTCCACAGATATGGTTAATATGTTTTCTCTATAAATCTCTAGGTCCCTCAGGGTAACTCTTTAGTTAGCATAGACATAGACCAAATATTTATCCTGGAGGACCTAGAGATTACATGAGAGTGTTCTTTCAGGTAAAAAATGAGTCTTTTATTTGTGGTTTTCCCACTTTCCTACATTCCAAACCCAGTGAAATTGGAGGGTCTATTGTATGTAGTAATGAAATAAAATGTCTGCATGTGTATAACCATCTGTGCAATGACAAGGTTTTGCTAGTAAAATGAGTCAGTAAATACATTATAGCTGGATATGTTTGACTCCATCACAAGGAAAATTCATCAAAGCTTCATCATCAAACAGTTTCAAACATGCAGTGCATATCATACTTCAGTCTAAAGAAGGAACACAAAAATGTATGGCTTCCCTCTAGACAAAGATGAAAAACAGCCATATTTTAAAAGAAATTTTGGGAATTGGCAAGCGCAAAAAATATACTGGCCTAAATCCAAGAAATCTTCAACTACCTAATCAATAACTTCACACTAGTTTGCATGCCCTCACTGTAACCATGCATATTTTGAGAACATGGTTAAAAACTCTTGAAGATCTCTTCTGAACTCTCGATTTGAATTTTAAATTGATTTCCTGAAATACTAGTTATGAGCAATATATTGACTCAAATATTCAAAGGTTCTAATTGGCTTTTAAAAAAATTAATGCAATCGTTTCGTGAGTCCACTTGGATAGCAACTTTATCTGTTCAATAAGGCCTAATTTTACTGTGAGGCGAACTTCTGCTTTTATTTCATTTCTCAGTACTCCTAAAGGGCTTTTATCTCATGCATTTATATTTGGCAGAACACTTTGCCTCTTTATCAATGTGATTACAATATACCTAATGAGTCCCAGTTCTTTAAACAGCTAATCAAATCATTTGAAAATACCTTCTGTGTTTTGTTTATAAAGCAAGTCATGCACCTGTTTGAATTTGTAGTCTGATGCTCAGTCAAAGCCACAAACATTTCTTTTCCAACTCTTTTTATGCCTGCATCTTTCATAATTTGTAAATCCAGGTTTCTTTCTCTGAGAGATATCTCTGTGCATTCAATAATAATGGCTGGTTTTCCCATTAATTCTCATTAGAATAAAACAACACAGGTCCCATCCAGATAGGACTTTAGCCTGAGACCTGTCTTGGTTTTACTGGAGGTATCCAAACTGAATTAGATGCTCCATTAGATCTGGCATTCCTGAAAGGCCTGATTTTAATGGGGTATTGGGCCTGTGAGCACTCGTCCCCGGGTAGTTACAGGACCAACTGGAACTACCCAGGGTTGAGTTCCCACAGCCATCTTGCACCTTTTGGGCTCCTGGATCCTAAAGGTATGGGATGGCAACCACCCTCCCCCCCCAAGTCCCTCAAAACAAGCCATAAAATGTTTTTAAAAACTTACTGGGCCGCCATTAAGGTGGCCTTTCAGTCCTCCTATCACATAGAAATGACATGCCAGGAAACTGGGGGGGGGGGGCAATTTTCCTTCTTGCCCTGCCCCCTCAGTCTCCTGTCATGTCATTTCAATGTGGCAGGAGGACTGAAGGACCACCTTAATGGTGGCCCAGTGAGCTTTTGAATTTTAAGGCTTATTTTGGGGAGGTTTGCGGATGGCTGGTTGGCATCTTAGTAGTTACCGGGATGACATCTAGACACACACACCCCCGGAAAGCCCGTTTTTTTTGTTTTTTTTTTAGGGGGGAGGCATATTTTGGCACTGACTGGAAGGGCCAACAATGTTCCTTCTCACATTTTCCAAAACAATGAGAAAACGAGAACCGAATCCCAGTTAGAATAAACCCAAAAAATTAACTCTTAATAAAATCAAAAAGTTGGAAGGAGCCCTCTATCTGGATGGACGGATCTGTCAGTTTTGCTTTTGCTTTTTCTCACATTTAGAGTTATTAAAATCTCAAGTTCTTTCTAACACATATATAAATAAATCTAAGATATAATATAACCCCCATGTCCATGGAACCAGTATCTGTGGTTTTATTTATCCACATATAAAGTATGTCTTCTCTCCCAGAAATCCTAACAGCTGGTAAACTGGCTGGAATTTCTGGGAGTTGTAGGCCAAAACACCTGGGGACCAACAGGTTGAGAAACACTGTTCTAGATTCTCCAGCACAACTCTATGCTATTCTTGGGCCAGAAGTCCTTCATTTCATGAGGGTTCATTGTTATCCACAGTTTAACATATCTGCATGAAGTCCAAGCATGTATCGCCCATGGATACAGAGACTGTGTTTATGAAATATCCGGAGTAGTGTTATGAAAGAAAAGAGACTGACCATATTAGTGGAAAGAGCAAGAAAATAAGTTAGGATGCTTGGCCTATTTGTCATTGATATGAGGACAGCTGGGCTCGTGACTTCTTCTTCTTCTTCTTCTTCTTCTTCTTCTTCTTCTTCTTCTTCTTATTATTATTATTATTATTATTTCATTTCCCTCTCTTAAAGGAGACTCAAGTGGGTGGGGGAATAGGATGGATTAATCGATGGATCTGTCTATCATAAAAAAATAAAACAAATGGATTTCATCACCACATCTTCCTGGAAAAATTCTCTTTTTGTCTGCTTCATGATGAAAATATCTTAAAGTCAGCTTTTCCCAGACAGCATCGAACCCCATCCTCGTGACCTTTTCTGCCAGCAGCTCTGTCTTATCCCTTTCACAGTATTTGCTTGAGACTCTGGAGTGTCATCAAAAAAGGGGAAAAAATCTGGCAAGGAAGGCCTTCACTATTCCCTCTCAAGATGGTTGAGCATCATGGCATCCCAACAACTTGTATATTGATGACAACAACTGTCCCACCCATCCACTCGCTTGTACTACTCTAGAGAAGGGAGATGGAAGGAGGGCTCTAGTTTGGATAGGAGAAAGCTAAAGTGCTAGAAAGCCTCTAAGACCCTTCAAGCACTCTTTTGGCCCTTATCAGCATTGGCCAATGAGAGTAGGAATTTTACCCAAGTGGCACATTAATTGGACTCCAGGGCTATAAACACACTGGGTAATTATAACAGTTTGACACGACATTAACTGCTATGGATCAATACTATGAAATTCTGTGATTTGTAGTTTTCAGATATTTAGCCTTCCATATCAGAAAGCTCTGGTATCACAACAAACTAGAAATCCCAGGATTCCAAAGAATGAAGCTATGGCAGTTAAAGTGATGTCAAACTGATATAATTATGCAGTGTAGATGATCTCAACGTTTTGTCAGCCAGATGCATTCATAGTAAGTTTAATGCCATCACTAGAATGTACTGCTCCCTGTTTGTGGGTGTCGGTCTGTGATTGTTGATGTGTGAATTACACCATTTTCTAAAATGGTCTTGATTCTCCCCCTCCTTTCTACTTTCCTCCTATCAACTTTTAATCATATAGTCTTCTATATTAAGCAATAACCAATTTTCATTTGCATATATTTATATTAATGTATGCAAATAAGCAATACCCTTTTCTTTCTCTCTCTCATCCCCTCTCTTTTCTTTGAATTGGCAAAACTGGAGTACTGAATTTGGGAACAGACTCCAAGCTGAGTCCCTGGCATTACAATTAAATTCACAGCTACGACCCATTGCCCTCTCACTTTAAAGCTATGTTAAGTTTTGCATCAGTGAAATTAACTTTATAGGAACAGGCCTCTGATGTATGTAATAAAGACACATCCCTTTCAACTTTCCAGAGCAGATTTCTATATATTAAAAAGGTATAACATATTCCATCCAGTAGAGGACAGTATTTTATAAAAACACAGGTCACATCTTTCTCCATATGGTTGCAATCTTAGCACAAAAGAGGTTTAGCAAAATCCTCTCTTCCTAAAACAGAATTTGCTGTCAACACAGAGGTGCCCTTGTAGAGAATTTGTGCAGTCTGATGTTGGAGTGTACTTACAACATCTGTGGATATTTAAAAGTATCAAGAGAGAGAAGAGGTATCTGCGTGCAGTTTGGGTCTTGCTTTGTTTTTCATACATCCGTGAAATAATTCATAAGAAAGTGCCCAATTACTGACTCAATTTATTTCGTTAAAACGTTACATTTCTTTTCCTCCTCAGAGACTGAAAGTTCAGTAAACCACATCATTTTGAAGTTCTTTTCCTTTTCCTCACTCATTAGGCGCCAGCAAAATTCCAATTAACAAGAACGGTGTTTTAATGAAAAGCCCTCCTCCCTTTCTCTTTTTTGTTACCTTATTAAGCTTAGATAGGTATTTTTTCCCCATTGCACATTTGGTAATAAAGTGGCTGCAAAAGAGCTGCTGTCACGTTTATAAACTCTTTGATTGCAAAATTTGTGACACAAAATATAGCAAAAAAAAGCATTCCATGGTGCCCTCCAGTTAACTGTTCAATTGAAAAATGACCTTCATAAGCAAGTCCCCTGCCTTTTAATAGATATCAAGGACTTGCAACTTTAACCTACAGTTGAAGAAGTGGCTTTAGTCTGGTAAACCATCAGAAATTGCACAAGCACCCTGTGGAGAGCAGATATTTATAGATATTTTAACAGGAATACAGATAACTGAATAATTTCAGTCACAATTCTGCTATAGCCCAGGGGTTTCTCCTGGTTTCTTTCATGTCCTGCATTCTCTTGCATGGCATTTCAGTCACATTCTGCTGAGCCCTGCTCATGGGTTAGGCCGCTAAGCGCATTGGGATCCATCACCAAAGCCGTCCAAAAACAATACTTGGTTGTTTGCGCCCTTCATTGTTAAAGGCTAATGTTGGCTTTATACCTACATTTGTCTGTCATGCAGATGTGACACTTTCGTAAGACATAGAGGCATTAGTCTTCAAAGGGAGTGATGTAACACCCTCTGCTAGGAGCCCCCGGTGGTGCAATGGGTTAAACCCTTGTGCCGGCAGGACTGCTGACTTGAAGGTTGGGTTGCTGACCTGAAAATTGCCGGTTCGAATCCAACCCGGGAAGAGTGCTGATGAACTCCCTCTGTTAGCTCCAGCTCCATGTGGGGATATGAGAGAAGCCTCCCACAAGGATGGTAAAAACATCAAACAACTGGGCATCCCCTGGGCAACATCCTTGCAGATGCTCAATTCTCTTACACCAGAAGCGACTTGTAGTTTCTGAAGTCGCTCCTGACATGAAAAAAACACCTTCTGCTTAACTGCTTAATACAACAAAATCCAAAATTCACAAAACAATGATACTTTTATTGGACCAGGCAGAAAGAAAGAAATGCAGCATGTAAGCTCCTGAAGCATCACTGGCCTCTTCATCAGGCAAAGATATTGAAAATCATACAGGGAAGAAAGGTGATAACGACACAGTCACAGGCCTACATTGAGTCTGAGATGTTACTTCTATTGTCAGCTAAGATGGTCTAGAGAAGGCTATCAGTGCAGGCCAAGGCAAATGGCCTTCTTGACCATGTGGAGACCAGGAACAAAGGACAGTAAGTGATACGCAATAAATTTTCAAATCCATTAGCAGTGGCAAGTACAATGACTTCTCTTCTCCTGTATGATTTTAAACCTTTTTACCTGATGAATTTTAAAAGCTTGCATTTATGTATTTTTTAGTTTTAGTTGACCCAATAAGGTTTTCGTGGATTTTGTTGTATCTTGTTGAATTTTGTTGTATTTTGATGCATGGCCAAAATGGTTTCTCCTGGATGGGAAGAGATATGAAGGGTTGCCACTTGCTCCGCTACCTCATTTCCCACATTGGGAAGAGGGTAGGGAAGAACAATTATCGCCAAAGACAAGAACTCATTCTCCCACTGTCTGCCAGCCTTGATCTGCCACCTGAAAACAGATTCACTTAACCATGGAAGAGCTGCTCTTAGTCCTCTTTTGATGCCCTATAATACCAGCTGCACTTTTTTCCAGGGGCATTTAGCAGTGGCAAAGAGCCCATCAAAACTGGAGAATTTGCACCTCATCTTCCCATTTGTGATGGTCAGGAAACTTGTAATACTGATGGCACCAGAGCTAGAGAAATTTATGTGTCTCACTGCAATGCTAGTTGGAAGAGTTATGTGAGTTTTAGTCCAAAACAGTAACGTTGTCTAATCTCCATCAGATGTGAACAACTGTTGTGTGTTGATGACTCATGGGACCCTGATGGGCTACATTACTCATCAATTGTCATTTTCATCACCCTCACAAAATGCAGATGAGAATTATTAGTGTCCCAAGTGGCCAATAACACCCTACCCTGAAGCCTATTAGTTGTTCCACTTTTTGAGCTACTTTTTAAATATCCCAGTTTCTTTCTTCTCTTCTCACTTTCACTTTTTGTTGTTAGCTTACTTCAATTGCTGGAAATTGAGTTCAATGTGAAAAAAATCATTTGCACCCAATTAATTCAGCAGAGAAAAAGGGGTGGGGCAACGTTTTTCCCTTCCACGTGGGCTCAGGCAAAAGCAGGCTGTTGAAACATCTCCTAGCTTGTCTGTTCTTTCTTGTCAATGCCTTTGGATATCATGGCCACTAGGGGTGTGCACTGTATTGTTTTTCAAAACGGGATCCAGGAATTCCAGCAGTTCCAGAAACCAAACCTCCAGGAACTGGATGGGTGACGGAGCTTGAATTGACTTGGTTGAAACAAATTAATGTGGCGGCCGAAATTGGCTGCACTGTGGTAGCAGCCATGCAAGCATGCATTGGGTTTTCCATCCTTAGCCCTGTTTGAGCCAATCAGAGCCAGAAAGCAGACCATGTGTCTTTTTGCAAAGCTGGTCTATATATACCAGGGCAAGCTTCTCCATTTACCTGTGGTGTCCTGGCTTCTGAAGGAGAGATACTGTGTGCTAGCAAGCTCCATGTTCTATCTCAGTGCCGTCGCTGCTTAGGATTGCTTTTTGACTCAATTCCAATATTTTTCTTTGGCCATTTTATTAAATTGTCTTAATTTAATATCTTTCTGTCTTTTCTTACTATTTCGCTAGGGAGGGGAGGATGGGCATGTGTTGGGGGGGGCTGAAAGGGCATTTGGGGGGGTTTAATTTTTTTTACTTTTGTGGGGGGTGGCTTAGGGAAGGGAGAGGATACCCTGACTCCCTTGAGTCCCCACGGGGAGAATACTAGTATTTCAGTTTCAATCCCTCCCCAGCCCTATCTATCTTCTCGCTTTTGTACTCTTCCTTCCCACCCAAAAACTTTAAGAATTTCCTTAAAATCAGTAGATGGCCCAAATATTCTGAAACTTGAGGGGCTTACAGTTGTAAATGTGTACTCCAAGTGTGGCCATTTTTGTCCCAATCACTCTAACAATGATGGAAAGGGGAGCCTCTGAAGTTCCCTCATTGCCGTCAATGGGGCAATGGGAAGATCTTCCAGGAATGAAAACAGTACTTCTGGCTGACAGAACAAAAAATGGTATCCCCCCCCCCCTTCGCCTAATTTTGGAAGTTTCCAAAAATCAGCCCCAAAACAGAATGAGTTTATTTCCAAATTGCATACCACTAATGGCCATACTCTGATGTTGCTTGGTCATATGTGTCGTGGTTTTTATCTGTGAAATGTTGGAGGATGCGGAGTAGAAGCTCTTTGCTCGAGTACTTTGCACAACCCATGGGCTTAATGATCAGCTATGTTGGCACTGATCATCTTTTGTACGAAGAACTTCTGTAATTCTCGCATTTCTCCCTCTGGCAGGAAACCAGCAAGAGGTAATGTCCTTTGTGACCGCTCATATCTGATGAGGGCCACTGCTTTTAATGTTCTCCTCAAAGAGTAGTCTTTAAGACTATCTTGATTAAAGGGTTGACTACAATTTTCTATTAATGGCTCGTGTCTTATGAAAAGCACGTAGTTGATTTTCAAGTTATACCTAAACTGAAATTAAATATGTGGCATTAAATAAAACAAAAAACATGTTTCCGTGCCATTATATTCTGCATGCTTGGTGTAAAATATTTAGTCAGTTCTAGTTCTGAACAAAACTGTCAGGTTTTATGAGGAAGCCTTAGCAACCCATGATATTGGATGTGTAATATTTTCAGCACTTCTCTTTTGAAGATAGGACTTGTCAGCATCCATTTTTGCTGAATTTCTGGATCAAGGTACACACCTTTTCTTGGTAATATAGGTACCTGTCAGAGTGCCTCTTTGATCTCAAAGTGACCTTGCTTGCACTGAAATGTGGACTTGGCTAACTTCATGGCAGGCTTCTCAGAGAATTACAAGATGGCCGTAAAGATGCACTAACCCTTTTCACTGCCTAAATTAAGCTTTAAATCAACACTTAACTAGGATGCTTTTCTTCCATTAAGACTCTTTGTGTGCCTGTACACAGAAAACATCATAAATTCTGACGGTGTGGGTGAAAACCACAATGTTTGGTCTAGGGTATATCTTTAATAAATGGCCCTTTTGCTCCCAGTGAACAGTCTAGCACTTGTGTGAATTGGTTTTTGAGTGTGAAGACGGACACTAACATGGAAGGCAGGCAGCTGACACAAGACAATTATCACCAGAAATGGCATCTCAGTTCTCTCCTATCATTGCAGTTATCACTATAGAAGAAATACTGGACAACTGAGTTTTAAGGTAAACAAGATATGTGTTCCTCCCATCCACTTCTTAGTCTCTTATTTCTCTTTGGAAATGATACATGCATACCCGGATATTATTAAACCCAGCCCATTCAGAAATGCACTGCCCTTGAAAATTAGAATTTTGTATTCTGTAAAGGGACTCTTTTAGCAAAATATCTCAATTTCTCATGCATGTAAAACCTCCATGTTATGAGCCAGAAAGGAGAGCCACTTCAAACCCAACCAGTAATGTAGTGCTCTTTCCTGAAACCGGGCTGCTTATTCACAAATTATTACTTCAAAATCTGTGTGAAATGTCAGGGGCATTTAACAGTAAAAGCTATTAGCTGATCAGAAGTAGGAAAGAAAATGTGCCTTTTGCACCGGAGTCCAAATGTTCTGCAGGTGGAGCATGAGCCAGAAAACTAAGAAAAAGCAGTTACTACTGCTCCCTTTTTATATTTATATAAATATATATATATACACACAGAGAGGCTATAGTCAATTTTATTCTTAAAAAATCTGAAAATAGACACAACTCATCTCCAGTCAAGAAATGGGGAGCAGGAAGGTACATAGTTCATGGCCCTGTGGTTTATTTAAATGAACTATGTCACTCTTGGAAACATCCAGGAACAGCATTTTTTTCCATTTAGAATCATAGAATAATAGAGTTGGAAGAGATCTCATGGGCCATCCAGTCCAACCCCCTGCCAAGAAGCAGGAAATCGCATTCAAGGCATCCCTGACAGATGGCCATCCAGCCTCTGCTTAAAAGCCTCCAAAGATTTTTCCATTAATGGGATCATCTGGATAAGGGGTCAGGAACTAGGAAAACAACCTTAATATTACATGCCAGAGCCATATTTTACCCATCCCTGATAAAGACAGATAATAAATATATAAAAATCCTACTTATGGTATTGGGGAGCTTACAAAATAAGCTGTATGTTTCAAGGCTACTATTTTTTGTTTTATATTCATGGCAGACAGAGTGCATCTACACCAGGGTTCCCCAAACTAAGGCCCGGGGGCCGGATGCGGCCCTCCAAGGTCATTTACCTGGCCCCCGTCCTCAGTTTTATAATATAATATTTTTATATCAGTTTTAATAATATAATATATTGTATATACATATAATATTGATAATAATCTTGTTATACAATATAATACTAATAGTAGTACCATATAATAATATTAATTATATGTTATATATTACATATTATATAATAATATAGTGGTATAGTTCAATATAGTAATATATAATGCTAATATTGTGCTATGTTAATAATATAATATATTGTATGTACATACAGCTGCTCTGAGTCCCCTTCGGGGTGAGAAGGGTAGGATATAAATATAGTAAATAAATGTAGTAAATAAATAATTAATTTTAGACTTAGGCTGGCAAAGTCTGACATGACTTGAAGGCACACAACAACAACAACAACAATCCTAATTAACTTGACTATCTCATTGGCCAGCAGCAGGCCCACACTTTCCATTGAAATCCTAATAGGTTTATGTTGGTTAAAATTGTTTTCATTTTAAAATATTGTATTGTTCTTTCGTTGTTGTTGTTGCACTACAAATAAGACATGTGCAGTATGCATAGGAATTTGTTTGTATTTTTTTTTCAAATGATAATTCGGCCCCTCAACAGTCTGAAGGATTGTGTACCGGCCCTCTGCTTCAAAAGTTTGGGGACCCCTGATCTACACTGTAGAATTCATGGAGTTTGACACCACTTAAACTGCTATAGCTCAAGGCTGTGCAATCCTGGGATTTAGTGAGGCACTAGCACTCTTTGGAAGAAAAGACTAAAGGCCTTGCAAAACTCCGACTCCTAAGACTTCACAGCATGAGCCATGACAACTAAAGTGCTGTCAAACTGCATGAATTCTACAATGTAGATGCTTCCATAAATGTTCCTGTGCTGCCTTTCTGTATGTTTATGCTTGTACCTTTTGAAACAAATTGCTCATATTTGCATCCTTTTCGTCTGAATCATAATAAACCTCTGTGGCTTGTCTTCTACCTGGTGAGTTTGTTTATCTGTCCTGGCCTATCTGGTTTAGCTTATGCTCACCAGACACAGACTTTTTAACTGAGTCCTAGCTAAAATCACTACATTTGTAGTGGAGACAGTTCTCATATTCAGCTACCAAATGTAACTTTACTGAATTTAAATAATCCAAGTAGCAACCAATACACATCTGAGTCCTATGTGTCAGCAGGAGTACATCCAGAGACATCAGCAAAACAGTACTTCCTTAAGACCGAGACACTGACTTTCTCTCTTTTGCTCTTCGGCATAAATATTTAAAGACTTATTTTTGAAAGCTATTGGAAAACTGTATCATTTCCCTCTTTCGGCACCAGTTCTATTAGCTGAGCAACTTTCCACCATTATAGCAGCTTTCCACCACTTTCTGTTTCATTAGCATTCATTTTCTTTAGTCATCTGATACTACTCACCGAAAATTCAGGCAACTGGGAATGTGAAGCTAAAAGCTGAGGTTTGCTTCAGTGCCTGCCAGCCCACAGAATTATATTACCTTGCCTACCTTTGCCTAAAATGCAGGGAAATGACAAACCTTTTCATGCATGTGAAAAAGAGTTAAACTGTAAGCTTGACTGATGCGAATTGACATAAAACATCACAATGGCACACACCAGAGACAGATGTTTCCTCTAACTTGGGTTTAGCTGCGCCTTTTGCAAAGCACACCACTGCTTTGCTGAACTTGCTGCTTAGAAAAGGACAGTGGGCCTGACGTTCAAAAACCCAAATCATCAGGAGCAAGGAGACAGCTCACTGAATTCCACTTAAAGTGAAAATAGTATATCTAAACTTCTGTTTAGCTTTCTGTTGATTCCATTAGAATTACCAAGTTAACCATCGCAGAGAACCACTTTGCTGGACAACTGGGTTTCATCAGTGTTTGCTACAGTAGAAAATGGGAGATATCTGAAGGGGAAATTCATGTCCTTACATATACATATGAACTGAAGGTTAGAAAGTTTACATTTGGGATATCAAGAGTGCATCTGCACTACATAGCTATAGAAGTTTGATGTTTTAATTACCATGATCTCATCCTATAGAAACCCAGATTTTCAGTTTATTGAGGGGTACTTAGAATGATCTCTTAGCAAAACATATTAGAGTGATATGGGAGAGAATTCTAGTTAGCAGTTACCAAACTACAAATCTCAGGATTCCATAAGGCAGATCCGTAACGGTTAAAGTGGTATCAGACTGGTATAACTGGCTAGTGCAAATAAGAAACGCCCCTTCTAATATGTTGAAGATACACCATAGAAGAAGTTAAGGGGTTCTGAGAACTGGAGTTCACAAACAAGCAACATTTCTAAATTTTGCCCTGAACGTAGGTCACAGAATCATGACCCATCATAGGTCCCAATTGCAGGCCTATCTGCAAGACCAATTTAATAATAACAATAATAATAATAATAATAATAATAATAATAATAATAATAATAATAACAACAACAACAACATTATTCTTATACCCCGCCCCATCTCCCCGAAGGGACTCGGGCGGCTTACATAATAATAATAATAATAATAATAATAATAATAATAATAATAATAATAATAATAATAATATAGAGCAAGTTCTTCCTTTGTATGGTCAAAATAAATTTACACTTTACAAAATAACTGAGTGCCCATTATGAATTGGATAGTACACTGTGTGTGCAGTAGAAATATAAACTGTTACCTGTGAAAGGCAACACATATGTTACTAAACATGGGTTAAGCATGTGCCTTTCTGATTTGGGGAATTTCTGTCTCCCTTTTGTGCTTTTCATTTTCACCAGAGCAAACACTTGAGGAACTTCTGCGAAACTTGGCTGCCTCATACAGTGCATTTTAATTGGAAGGGGTTGATATCAGGGTTGGGAGGGAACTGGACAATTAACCTTTTAACTAGGCATTTCTTAAGAGGAATGAAAGGGGGGGAAGGAAGGGATTGGAAGCCTTGCTTTGCCATCTACTTAACATAACAGCATGCAAGAATCATTGTTAGGGATTTATAATTGCCATGGTGCTGTTGTTCTTCTACTTGTTTTTTTTTTTAACTCTGGATAATGCCTTTGGAAATATGGAATATAAACCAAAGAAGAGATGAATCTCTATTCAGACCTGAATGTTATCAATATTTACATTACTCTACTTTGTTGAAAGCTACATAAAAAGAAATAATGCTTATTTATAGAGGATAATTAATCAATCTTCAACCAAGGCTCCCAGGGCAAACTTACAAAATCAAAACAATAAAAACAGCAGGAAAACATAATAGAAATGACAGTAAAAGGAGCATTGCTGAAGAGAACAAAAATTCACAGCAGCCCAAAGTTTAGCTGAAAAGGTATACCATTCTATAGGTGGTCTTTATCTAACATTATATTATAATATATTTGCTTCCATTGAAAAATGTTTCAATATATTGCCATGTGTTTTAGAAAAGTGCTGAGAAAAATGCTTCTGTTTTAGATCTACAAATTAAGGGCCTTGATAAGGCAAACGTTTTTTCATCTGGGGCCAAGAAGAAAAAGATTGCTGACAAATTTCCTGGGGGAAGATTCCAGAGGCAGGATGCCACAACTGAAAAGGTTTGGTCTCTATAGAATAATAATTAACCTTCCTAGACAATCAATGGGGATACTGGGATGGGAGAAGTAGATGTCCAGCAGGAGGGGAAATCTATCTTTAATTTCTTTCAAGTACTGAATGTTAATTGATTCTGAGCAACAACTATTCACCCCCCACACTTTTAATAATGAAACATTCAGGCATATGGAGGATCCCTCATATGCAATCTGAGCCCAACAATAGTTTATCTCCTGAAATTGGTACATTCATTGAAACAGACCCATTTTTAAACTCATATGTGAAGTTGTGGACTAAATACTGGAGCTCAGAGAGTTCCAAGCAAAATGTGGCAGTCGTCACTTGTTTTGGCACTTCTAAGTACAGCAGATCATCTAATTAAGACACTAAAGTCAACCAGCAGCCCAGGGATTCCTTCTCAGGGTGAATCTACACTGTAGAATTAATCCAGTTTGACACCATTTTAACTTCCTTCACTCAATGCTATGGAATCATGGGAATTGTTGTTTTACAAGATCTTTAGCCTTTTCTGCCAAATAGTACTAGTGCCAGACTACAAATCCTGGGTTTCCATAGCACTGAATCATAGCAGTTAAAATGTTTCCAAACTTCACTAATTTGACTTTTTTGGACTATAAGGCCCAGAACCCCCTAATCTTTGAGGAATTTATTTTTCACCTCAGTGAAATTAATTATTGAAAAAACCTCAAATTAAAGTCCTTCTTGACTGCTAAAGCTGGAAAAAAAATTGAGATTCTAGTTGTCAGAATAAAAAAGTATTTTTCCCCAAATCTGGTTTAGTGCATGTTTAAGAACAACATTTTTGGTCCAGAACTACAAGAACTGCCTAGCCAACATGAACAAAGAATCAGTATTTTTTTACCTAGAGTTTTTCAGTCATTTATTGGAGGAGGAGATGGGAGACAGAACTCTCTGAATTATTAGTCCTTCAAAGTCCCCAAAAATGTACATTGGAGGCCTTTCTTGCACTAGGGAGAAACCTGCTAAAATTATTTACTCTTATCCATAAGTATATACAAATATTTGCATCCCCAGAAGTAACTACATATTCCTGACCTTATCTTTTATGAAATGTAACCTGTCAGGCTCACTTCAAAGGACCAGTCTGAACGCAGATCAAAGATAGCTGCTCTCAAATTCAATCTTTATTGAAGAATACATGACTTTGGAAAAGTCGAGAATGACCTAATGTTTACATACATCTAATTTTATCACTTCTGATGCAACGTAATATCACACGCAAATATCATCATCAAACCCCACCTTCGGGATCACATTTCTACCATGATTTCTATTCCCACACACTACAGCAATTATAATTGTTTATACTTTCAACTCTGAGTTCCCAGGCTCATTTTATCTCCTCCCGCCAGGTGCTTGCAGGGTTGTTTTATGTTATGAAGTCAGATTCAGGGCTTGGAAATTCAGCCCTGGGATCTGGCTCCATGACATGGCGCCCTCGTTTTCTTCGTCCTCCTCTTCGGTTCTTCTTTCATCATAGTTCTGAAACAAATCAAACAATAACTCTATGTGTCCATTTTGTCCAAAGTTCCCATATACTTTTTCAGTAAGCTGCGATGGAATACTGGGTGTATTTTCCCTAAACTTTTTGGCAATGCCAACTGGAAAGTCACTTCATTGATAACACCCTGTATTCTGAATGGTCCAATATATTTGGGGCCCAGTTTTCTTGAAGGTAGCCCCAATTTGATGTTTTGGGTACTTAACCACACTAGATCTCCTTTATTTAATTTATCGCCTTCCACCCTCTTTCTGTCTGCGAACGCTTTATACTTTTTGTGTGCTTCCTTTAAGGATGCAGTCACTTGACTCCAACATTCTAGCATTTGCGTTTTCCACTTCCCTGCCTCTGTTTCCTCATTTTCTGTCCACCTTGGCAACTGGGGTAAAGGCTGTATTTCATACCCGTAAACTACTTCAAAGGGGGTTTTATTTGTTGCTGAATGTATAGTTGAATTAAAGGCTAGTTCCGCAAAAGCCAACCACCTAGACCAGTCATTTTGTCTCAAGTTAGAGTACATTCGAAGGAACTGCCCAAGCGTTTGCTGAGTACGTTCTACCGCCCCGTTTGTCATGGGGTGAAAAGCAGAACTTAGACTCCTTTCTGCTCCTAGCATTTCCAAGAATTTTTCCCAAAATTTTGCTGTGAACTGTACTCCTCTGTCACTGACTACTCTACTGGGACATCCATGTAGTTTGTAAATATGATTTATGTACAATTCAGCTAGTTTCTCAGCCGATGGTAGTTTCGTCAGCGCTATAAAGTGAGCCTGTTTAGAAAACAGGTCTAATACTGTCCAAATATAACGATGTCCTTTGCTAACCGGCAGTTCTCCCACAAAGTCCATAGCTACACATTCCCAAGGTCTGGTAGGTTCCGCTACTGTTTGTAAACAATCCCATAGGCTTCCCTCCTCCCGATTTATTTCTGGCACAATCATCACATTGAACAACATGATTCTTTATGTCCTTCCTCATTCCTGGCCACCAACAATGTTTTACTATTGCCTTTGTTGTTTTTGTAATTCCTGTATGACCAGCGCTCTGGTTGTTGTGAAAACGATGCAGAATCTTAATCCTTAATATTGCTGGGATATACAGTTTCTTGTTTACAAACCAAAATCCCCCCTTCTGTTCCCCCTTTTCTGCGTTGGACGCGATCCATTGATCTCCTTCATAAGACTGTTTAAGTTCATTTCCCCAGTTTTCTTCCCCGCCGAGTTCAACAAAAGCCGTGTCCTCCTTTTGGGTTTGTGCTCTTGTCCTGACAGCTAAGCCCCATTGTTTGTCAGAGAATATTGTCCCCTCTTTTGCTGTGGTTATGCCTTCGTGTTGAGGCATGCGTGAAAGAGCATCTGCCAAGACGTTCTGCTTCCCTTGGAAAAACTTTAATTGGAAATCGAATCTGCTGAAGTATTGCGCCCATCTAATTTGTTTGGGGGACAATTTTCTAGGAGACTTTAAATACTGTAGGTTCTTATGGTCAGACCAAATTTCAAATGGGATTCCGCTTCCTTCGAGGAAGTGTCGCCAGCATTCTAAGGCTTTTAATATGGCTAATGCCTCTTTTTCCCATATTGGCCAACTTTTTTCAGTTTCGCTGAACTTCCGTGACAAATATCCACAGGGTTTTAAGTTCCCATTTTGATCTTTTTGCAATAGTACTGCCCCATACGCACAGTCTGAGGCATCGCAATGGATTATGAAAGGGCTCCTGATATCGGGGTGTTTTAGGATGGGTCCTTCAGTGAAGCATTCTTTTAAGGTTTCGAATGCCTTTTGGCATTCTGGCGTCCAACTCAGTTTGGCGCCAGGAGCTTTCACTTTTGCTGTCTCCCCTTTCCCTTTTGTTTTTAAAAGTTCTGTAAGGGGTGCGGTTATTTGCGCGAAACCTTTTATGAAGGGTCTGTAAAAATTTGCAAACCCCAGAAATGATTGTAATTGCCTCCTTGTTTGAGGCACTCCCCATTCTTTCACATCTGCTACTTTAGCTGGATCCATAGCTAACCCTTCTGGAGATATCCGATACCCCAGAAAGTCAATTTGAGTTTTATTGAATTCACATTTGGACAGTTTTGCGTACAGCTTTGCTTCTCTTAGTCTCTGCAAAACTTCCCGGACCAATTTTACGTGCTTTTCCTTATCTTCAGTTACAATCAAGATATCATCAAGAAATATGAATACCCCTCTGTACAATAACGGGTGTAGTATTTCATTTATAAGCTGCATAAAGCAGCCGCCTCCGTTTTTTAACCCGAAAGGCAAAATTTCGTATTCAAAATGGCCGAATGCGCAGGAAAATGCAGTTTTCCAAGTATCCTCCGGTTTGATCCTTAATTTATGATACGCTTCAATTAAATCCAGTTTAGTAAACATGCTCCCTTTCTTCAATACGGTAATTAAATCCTTGACTAAGGGCATAGGGTATTTATTGTCCTTAGTAATTGCGTTTAAATTTCGATAATCAATGCACAATCTTAGGGAGTTGTCTTTCTTTCTCCTAAATAACACTGGGGCCCCGAGAGGAGAATTGGATGGCTTAATGAAGCCTCGCGCCAGGTTTTTATCAATGTATTTCCTCAATTCCTCCTTCTCCTGCACAGACATGGGATACACTTTTGGTTTGGGTAAGTTTGCTCCTGGGGTTATTTCAATTTCTACTTCTATATTCCTTTTGGGAGGCAATTTACTGGCCTCTTTCTGATTGAAAACATCCACAAAGTCCCTGTATTCAGGTGGCAATAGCTGTGGGTCTATTTCCCCTGCTTCATCTTCCTCGTCCTCATCTTCTGCAATTTTGCTTATCTCCCATTGCATCTGCTGTTCTTTGAATGCTAGGCTTTTTCCTCTCCAATCTACTTCAGGATTTGCCTGTTCGAGCCATGGTATCCCTAATATTACGTGGTATGTGGCAATAGGGGCTATCACAAAGGATATTCTTCCTTCCCATTTGCCTATTTTACATGGGATTCCTCGTATTTCCTTTGTAGATACTTCCCCAGCAGCGACTGATCCATCTAGCTGCGAAAATGCAATTGGGGAGTCAAGCGCCATCTGCTGGCATTTCAGCGCTCCTGCTAACTCCGGGGTTATAATATTTCTAGAACACCCACAATCCACAAATGCCTTGCAGGTGGCCCGATTTTCTAGCCCTGAGAGGCAGATTGGCACTACTATCATGCGGTTGTCCCGACTCACCAGTTTTTCTGAAGATTCTGGGGCCTGCACCTCCTCTTCCGCGCGCCTCCCGGTTGCTGGCTTGGGCTTTGGGGCTTTTGGCGGCTCCCCCTTCCGGGCCCAGCATTCTGCTGCTCGATGGCCCGTCTTCCCACATACAAAGCATCCCGGTTTAGGTTTGTTGTCGTCTCCTCTGGAGGGAATCCCCGGCCTCCCTCCGGGTCTTTCCTGCTTCCTCGTTTCTCCTCGACCCCTCGCCACCGGTCTTTGCTGGCCGCTGCCGCTCCTGAAGCGCTTTACTTGGGCCAGGGTGGATTCGACGCGCCCCGCTAGTTGAATCCATCCCTGGAGCGTTTCGGGGTCGTCTCTGTGCGCTGCCCAGCTGAAAATCTCGGGGCGCAGTCCCTCTTTAAATAACTCCACTTTGGTCACTTCAGACCATTCTGGTACCCTTTCCGCGAGGTGAAGGAATTCCTCTGCGTACTCGGGCACTGTTTTGTCCCTCTGCTTTATTCCTTTCAGCTGGTCTCGAGCCCTCAATTGCTCTAGCCGGTCTCTGAACCGGTTTTCCAGTGCGGCGAGGAAGCGGGGCACTGACCTCAGGCATGGGTCGCGTCTGGCATGAAGCTGCACATACCAGCTGGCTGCTCCTCGCTTTAGTGTGTTGCCGATGGCTCGAACCCTGCTTGCCTCGGAGGGGAATGTGTGTGCATTGTCTTCCATGTATCCTCTGATGCTAATTAGAAAAAAGTTCAGTTCATCTGATTCCCCTCCGTATTCTAGTTTGAGATCTTCCCTTCTAGGCATCCATTCTGCAGCTCGTTGATGCTGTCTGGGAGGCATGGGGAAGGGTTGCATCAGGTTTCCTCGGGCGGCTCCTTGGAACACGCCGCGCCCCACTCCGGTGGTCATTCTGCGCGGCTCCCGAAAGTCTGCCGCCGCTGTCGGCTCTTCCGCCCATCCGCATACTGGCCTTGCTGTAGCCCCCTCATCTCGCCTTTCCTCGTCGTACGGCACATCCTCCTCCTCTTCCTGGATCCCCCGCTCCTCTCCGCCTTCGTCTGCTAATCCACTGGACCCGATCCCTGGCCCCAGTGGCCTTTCCACCCCGACGCCCATTCGGGGGGTTGGGAGCTCTGTTGGAGATGGCGGCCTCAGAGTTCCCAGGGCTCGCTGATGCTCCACTTCTCGCGCCATTCTGTCCCGGAACTCCAGCTCCCGCCAGTATTCCTCATCTCCCTCGTCCCTTGCCGCCACGGGACTCTGCGTTGACGCTCGCTGGCTCCTCTGGCTCCAATCTCCTTCTTTACTTGGTTCTCTCTCGGCGCCATATCGGCTGGGCTCCTTTTGGAGATTCTCTTCCAATAATGGCACCAATCTCCCCACGGTTTCCGACAGCCTGGATAAATTAGTTTCCAGGATGGATAACCGCAGGGCCACGGTCTCCGGCATACTTCCTCCAGATCCCCAACTGGTTTCTGCAGCCGCAGAGACGCCTCTTCCTCCCCTGGGAATTCTCTGGGTCACGCCGTTCGGCCTGGGGTACCCCGTAGAGGAAGCTATGGCTTGCAGCGTTTCTTCTCTCTTCGGCCGGGCCCCTTGCAAAGGCCTCTCTGCCCCATTTGGGCTTTGATCTCCTTCTTCACTCATTATCACTTCACTGCGAATTCCGCAGGAGGGTGAGAAATGGATTCTCGACTTTAATGTCAGGCTCACTTCAAAGGACCAGTCTGAACGCAGATCAAAGATAGCTGCTCTCAAATTCAATCTTTATTGAAGAATACATGACTTTGGAAAAGTCGAGAATGACCTAATGTTTACATACATCTAATTTTATCACTTCTGATGCAACGTAATATCACACGCAAATATCATCATCAAACCCCACCTTCGGGATCACATTTCTACCATGATTTCTATTCCCACACACTACAGCAATTATAATTGTTTATACTTTCAACTCTGAGTTCCCAGGCTCATTTTATCTCCTCCCGCCAGGTGCTTGCAGGGTTGTTTTATGTTATGAAGTCAGATTCAGGGCTTGGAAATTCAGCCCTGGGATCTGGCTCCATGACAGTAACCTCTTCACTCCATCAATTATTCTATTTTTTTCAGGCTGAGCTCTTTGACATGATGGTGAACAAGAACTGAGCAGTTTAACCATAATAATAATAATAATAATAATAATAATAATAATAATAATAATAATAAAAAACTTTATTTATACCCCGCCACCATCTCCCCAATGGGGACTCGGGGCGGCTTACATGGGGCCATGCCCAAAACAATACAATGTAAACAGCATATAAAAGAACAGCACAACACAATAAGCAATACAGTAAATAATATCCATTACAAAATATAATCATCCCTGTGTCATCTGTACATCTTTTCCACACAAAGGACCTACCCCTTTCTTGTGATTTCTCTTGCTCTAGCATAAATTCTTTTTTCTTACATTAACCTTGCTAGCAAGCTGAAGCTCATTCTGAGTTTTAGCCCTTCTGACTTTTTCCTGTGCACTGTTTCTACTCCTTTGTTTTCTTCTTTGGTGATTTGACCATTTGATTGTTCCTTTGCTTATACAAGTCTCTTTTAACCCTCAGTTCATCTGAAAGCAACCTATGCATTTACCCTGGACAGCAGACTGAGCAGGCATACAAATTCACTTGGAAACCATTCACACTGCACAATTATAGCACTACTATTTCACATTAGCTGTCATAGTTCCCTTCTCTGGAATTCTGAGGGATGTAGTTTGATGAGGCTCTATAGAAACTCTCTAGCTGAGAAATCTCAGTGCCCTTCCTGAACTGTCCATTCTAGGTTTACATAAGATGTTACATGTTTTGTAGAGCTGGTCTTTACTGTTTCGCCATGTATTTACATGCTGCCTATTATCCTGACAACTATGTACCCATGGTTTGGAGAATATAATTTGGGATAGCATTCTTCAGAGGAGAGTGCCACTAGTAAAGGAGACCCATGTCTTCTTGATATCTGCCGGGCCACAATATAGTTCTGCTCTATGATGAGTATCTTCCACACAAGTCTCCACTTTGTTCTGGCCATTTTGTCTGGACTTTTGCCAGTGGAATGGCTCCTCTAGTAGACTGATCTACCAATATCTCTGACAGTTTGGTTAGTATAATTTGTGGTGGTGATGTGACCTTGAACTCTGCTAACATAGATATTATAGGTTTACTCTTAATCAACAGTCCATGTTCTAAAGGAGAGAAGCAGACTCATTTGGATATTGACCTGAATACTACTTACTTATTTGCTGTTAAGTGAGTACAAGAAGATCTTTGCTTTGAAGGTTTTTAAATAGAAATTGGATGGCTATCCATCAAGTGTGGTTTGATTCATACATGGCAGAGAGTGGTTTCTTTCTTCTGACTTTATGTTCTTACCATGTTTCTCTTGAAAGAAGGAGGCCTCTCATTGGAATGGACCTGCTGTTCAAATTTTGACTACATGGAGGTGCTGCCTAATAGAAGTGAGAGATTAGATTTTCAACCACTCCAGGATGAGGGTGAGCAATTTCTACAGTTACAACCTCAGTTTGAACCACACAGCAAAATATACCAAGCCATTTATTATATTAAACTGGGATCTCACAATCCAGCAGCCAGCAATTTTAGTGTATCATTTTGCAGATTTTTGTTTGAATGGATAATAATAAAGCTTTTATTGGATTTTTTTTGTTTTTGTTTCAAGGCTAGGTTCCAACAGAAAGAACTGCCTATTTTTCCCCCCTTTTATTCTGGGGTTAGCTATATGTAAACCTCGAAGAATGAAGCTCAGTTACAGTGATTTATACACAGGCTGTGAGGTTTGGAGTTCAACACAGACTTCCTTTGGTCTCTCAGGTGTTTCTGCTTTCTCTAGGAGTCATTGTTCTAAAAACCTACACAAAATTAAGCAGCACGGAGTACTGAATTGGAGGCATTAATACCTACCGCTTTATTGTGCACCAGTGGAAGCCATGGCAAAATGGAGTGGGAATTGCCTCACTGAGGGGTTTAAAAATCCAGCTGTTCATAAACTGAAAATGGAATCATGATGGTTGATAGCAATGCAGTGGAATAATGTATGGTGTAAGTATACTAGAGGCTATTCAGATTAAAGATATTTTAGAAATACCAAGCAAAATCCCATGTCACATCTGATGGTATCAGGAGTATCTCATCTGCCTGGTCTAGCCTGCCAGATCATCAGCTGAAGAAGAGATGTGTTGCCCTCAACAGGCAGGTTCTAAAGAGAGAATAAAACAGAGTTGTAAAAAAACATGAAGTAGCAAGAGATTTATGGAATTTGTGAATCTTTAGAAAGTGATATTGGGACCTTGACAGGTGAAATGAATGCTATATATCACATTCTTCATAGTGCCTCATCACCCACACAAAGAGAATGGGGTTCAGTAGCTGTGTAGACAGTGTCATCACATGAGATGGGTTCACATGGCAAGGCAAGCCAGGATTCTACAAAAATTGTCAGAAATCTGAGCTGTGCTGGTAAACATTTGTTTATGACTTCCACTTGCAGTAGAATCATATTTTTGTTAATGCCCAAACCTGGCAGAGGTAGTGCACTTTTTTGTCTCTCCTCTGACAAGAAATAACACATGATTATTTGTATTTTTTTACTTCTGTAGTGTATGAAGGAAAGACAAGCCTGAATGCCAGCTCTTACTTGGTTCAGATATTTCAATAAATAAACCACAAGTGGACGACCATAGTTTGTTCAGCCTGTTCCATTGGAAGTTAGATCAAATAGCCCTTTTCCAAAGCAAATTAGAATTATTTAAATATATTTGGGAGGGAGCTTTCTCTTCATCTCCTAATCATCATAGGCATGTCGAGTGAAGACATGGGAGAGAGCCTTTTCAGTAGCTGCTCCTAGACTGTAGAACTCCTCTCATGGGAAGTGTAATTGACCTCTTTCTATCATCAAACAAAGACCTTTTCATTTCAGTGGGCATCTGGCTCTTAATACAAAAGGTGTTTTAAGTTGGTATTCTATTTGTTTATATTTTATGAAGTTTCACTGTGTTTTAAATTGTTTTAAGTTTTTTATTCTAATAGAATTGCTTGATATATGTGTATATAATAAGATTTCACCATGTTTTAATTTAATCAAAACTGCTTTGGGTCCTGTGCTGAAGAAAGACAGGAAATAAATAAATAAATAATCATTTCTTTTACAGCATAATTTTCCGTTTAGTATCCCTGTCCACTCAAGAAAAACATAGACGGAATGTCAACAATGGATCATTTATGCAGGCACTCTTGAGTCAATGATATAAATGAACAGATGTACTTATTAGGCTTGCTCAAATAATTCGTTTTCCCCGTTTACCGTTATTGATTCGTTATTTTCATTTGTTTTGAAGCAATATCGAACCTTGGTTGTCCACACGCCTGGATATCGCGGTTTCGAACCGCGATTGGCCGTTTTCCGTTATGGCGCCTTTTTTTTCGTTTTTAAAAAATGCTTTGGCAAATCATCCAAACTTGTTTAAGTCCACTGGGGCAATCTAGCGTGTTGTTTGCACCTTGTAGCCAATCAGAGAGCACGTTTAACCAGGGGGAGGGGCTGGTAGGACTGCACACGCCTCGTGGCTCAGTCGCACTGGGAATTTTGGAGAGGGTGGAAGGGAGATTTTGGTGCAGGCACTGGCAGGCAGGAAAGATTGCTGCGTCACAGCATGGCTGTGTGAAGACCGGGAGAAAAGGTGGGGTGGCTGGCTGAGTTTGGGTGGTGTGTGTTAGTTGGGTCTTTCTTTTTCTTTTGTTTTTGCAAAGGGCTGTCCTGTGGGTGTTTTTTTCCTGGTGCTGCGCCATTTTTCCTCTTGCGGGCGGGGTGGGCTTTCTCCTTTCTTTTTTCCACGCAAAAGTGTTTTTGGAAACAAGGGATCCGAGCCAGGGACGCTTCCTGATAATCCTAAGCCAAGTTTGGGAAAGAGTTGCATATCCCATACTTCCCTGTACAAAATACAACTCCTTTTGGGGAAAGAAGAGGGGGTGCCTTTGTCCCTTCACTGCTCTCAAACACAAGCGGGGCTGCTTGTGTCTCAGCCAGGGACGCTTTCTGATAATCCTAAGCCAAGTTTGGGAAAGAGTTGCATATCCCATACTTCCCTGTACAAAATACAACTCCTTTTGGGGAAAGAAGGGGGGGGGTGCCTTTGTCCCTTCCCCAGTCTCAAACACAAGCGGGGCTGCTTGTGTCTCAGCAGGGGATGCTTCCTGATAATCCTAAGCCAAGTTTGGGAAAGAGTTGCATATCCCATACTTCCCTGTACAAAATACAACTCCTTTTGGGGAAAGAAGGGGGGGTGCCTTTGTCCCTTCCCCAGTCTCAAACACAAGCGGGGCTGCTTGTGTCTCAGCCAGGGACGCTTTCTGATAATCCTAAGCCAAGTTTGGGAAAGAGTTGCATATCCCATACTTCCCTGTACAAAATACAACTCCTTTTGGGGAAAGAAGGGGGGGTGCCTTTGTCCCTTCACCGCTCTCAAACACAAGCGGGGCTGCTTGTGTCTCAGCCGGGGACGCTTCCTGATAATCCTAAGCCAAGTTTGGGAAAGAGTTGCATATCCCATACTTCCCTGTACAAAATACAACTCCTTTTGGGGAAAGAAGAGGGGGTGCCTTTGTCCCTTCACTGCTCTCAAACACAAGCGGGGCTGCTTGTGTCTCAGCCAGGGACGCTTTCTGATAATCCTAAGCCAAGTTTGGGAAAGAGTTGCATATCCCATACTTCCCTGTACAAAATACAACTCCTTTTGGGGAAAGAAGGGGGGGTGCCTTTGTCCCTTCACCGCTCTCAAACACAAGCGGGGCTGCTTGTGTCTCAGCCGGGGACGCTTCCTGATAATCCTAAGCCAAATTTGGGAAAGAGTTGCATATCCCATACTTCCCTGTACAAAATACAACTCCTTTTGGGGAAAGAAGGGGGTGCCTTTGTCCCTTCACCGCTCTCAAACACAAGCGGGGCTGCTTGTGTCTCAGCCGGGGACGCTTCCTGATAATCCTAAGTGTGCTGTGCCAGGACCATCTCCACATTGTATGTGTATGAGCCCCAATGGCGAAGTGTGTTAAAGCATTGAGCTGCTGAACTTGCAGACCGAAAAGTCCCAGGTTCAAATCCCGGGAGCAGAGTGAGCGCCCGCTGTTAGCTCCAGCTTCTGCCAACCTAGCAGCTTGAAAACATGCCAATGTGAGTAGATGAATAGGTACCGCTCTGGCGGGAAGGTAATGGCACTCCATGTAGTCATGCCGGCCACATGACCTTGGAGGTGTCTATGGACAACACTGGCTCTTGGGCTTAGAAATGGAGGTGAGCACAACCCCCAGAGTCAGACATGACTGAACTTAACGTCAAGGGATACCTTTACACACACACATATGCAGGGACTACACCAATTTAACAAAGTTTCAGCCACAAAAACAAAGTTTCTGAAGTAGAGCAATGACTTTCACAGTAAAGACAACCCAATTTAACAGGAAATAAGACTTTCAAACCAGGAACAGATTTCTGCAATTATTAAAAAATGGTTTATTATAAAAGCTATGAAAATTTGCCAAAAATCAGAGGATAAGGGAAACGTTCCACATTTTGGTGAGCTATCAGTGTTAAATGTGTTCTACCACTGTACCAAGTTTGAAGAAGATCACTCAAAAAATGAGGGCGGGAGAGCCCCCTAAGTCCCCCCCCTTCGGGCTGTTTTTGGGCCACCACGCATGCGCGTCCGCCATTAACGAATTAATTTCGAAAATAACGAATTTTCGTTAATTTCGAAAAATTTTGGGGGCCAAATTCGTTATTAGCAACAAAAACGAAAAACTGCCCCCTCTAGTTTTGAAACGAGTTTAGAATCAAATTTTTCATGGATCGATCAAGCCTAGTACTTATATTAGGGGAAATGTGCACTAAATTAAACCGAAACTTCTGTGTTGTCAGGGAAAAAATACCACAACTTAATATAAAATTTGGATTGAAATTAAAAGTGACAGTGGGATTCTGAGAAGAGTAGTGAAAGTAAAACAGATGATTTTTTGCTAAATATTGTAAAGCAGGTATGCATAACCTGTTACTCTCCAGGTGTTTTGAACCTCAGTTCCCAGAATTCCTGACCAAACACCAGGAAGGCCACAGATTGCACAGGCCTGCCCTAAAGCAACAGACTGATCCTGACTGATCCTGAAAGCTAAGCAAGGTCAGCACTGCTCACTATTTATTCACTTATTTACTCACTTTATTTTTATCCTGCTTTCCCCCCAATATTGAGATTCAAGGTGGCTCACAGCAAACATGACACAATGAAAAACAAAAACAAAGCAAATACATGTAAATTTGAATATAAAATTAATAAAAATTGATTTTTGTGACATGAAGCATACAATAAAAATACAATTAAACTACATTTAAAAACTACAACCTCCCAAAATCCCACTCATGACATCCATAGGCACATGCACACAGTGAGCAGCCAATGGTGAATTACATGATAGAACTGAAAACTATTCTATGATTAATGTATTATAATTGTATATTTTACTGTCAGGAAGTTGCAGGTGCACTTGTATGATTTTTTTTCTTATGTGGAACAAAATAATTTGAGGGGACTATAGATCTTGACTTGTGGAAAGGGGCAACATTTGCTGTTTTATCTCAGGCAGAAAAGTGCACTGAACCAGCCTGGATCACAACTATGAGCTCTTCAGAAAACAACAAGCATTTAAAATACAAAAATTTTCTTTATGATCTTACATATAGAGTGGGTGCTGCAAAGTTGAGACTATCCTCAGGACTCCGAGGAAGTCCTTTGAGAAAGTGTCCCTTTATGCATTGGTTGCTGCCTTGGTCATATATTTCCCAGCATTTAATTGTTAGGCCTCCTCATTATGCCATATGACAGTTTAATCCCACCTGCTCACAATATATTGACAGCAGGTGATATGGTTTGTTTTTTCCTTAGTTTATATATGGCCATATTTCATCACAGCATAAACAGCTGAGAAAAAAAGTTGGACAATGGCAGCAAGAACTAAAAAGGATTTGAAGAATTTAGGTTTTTAGGAGTATATAGCTCTCTTTTTTAAGAATGAATTAAAAGCAGTAAATGTTCTAACCATATGCTTCACAAATGAGGAAATGAAATGGAAGATAGATCAGAAAGAAACAAACAAAATCTGGAATCAATTTCTCAGAGTAATCCCAAACATTTGTGTGATCCAAATTTATGTCAAGCAGGGGCACCTATGACAAAACGTCCAGCTCCCAAGAAAAAAAAGGAAAATATCACTTTTTAAATTATTGATCTTCTGAGTTAATGTTAAACCCTAAAGTTGACCAGTGAGGTGTAATAAGACTACATACTGTGTAGATGCTGAGGAAGTTGGCCAGTATACAAGGTAAGTGACATAGAAATGGTGGCCATAGCTATGAATCATCATTCCATTTTGCTGGAAGAAATGGATGATGAAGATAAAATCATTCTTGATTATAATCTTGATTTGAATTGCTTCTATTTCAAAGCAATCCAGCTGTCTCCACAAAACAGTGCCATCATCATCTTTTCCTTGCAGGGAAAAAGGGATGGAACTTACCTGGGCTATCCTTTGTTGCTACAGCAGATAGCACAGTGGTCCTGAATCCTGATTAATGACTGAACCAAGATATGGACATTCATTAACTAGTTTTTCAGTGGCCATTGTCCTTTTATTTCTACTTGGTCATGTAATGTGTTCCACTGCTGATTGTATAGCATCCCTGTTCTTGATTTAAATATCCCTTTGATTTTTCAAATCTTGTGGAAGATCTATTTTGATCTTCCTTTTTTGTTGTCATCTTCTATTTCTCTGCATTGATTATTATTGTTGTACTCTTTGTTGATATGCATAATTGCTCAACAGTTGTATTTGAGGTTCTGACTTGATTTTTGTCACTATTTTCATTTGCTTCTTATCTGCCCTTATTGTTTCAAGAATTTCATCTTCCATTCATTGAGGCTTTGCTTTTTGGCTGCAGAGAGTGTCTTTTTGCATTTATCCCTACTGTCTTTTTACATTTGTCCCTGACAATGTACCAGGCTTCAGTTCAGACTTCTGGCTCCTTTTCAGTTAGGGTTAATGGTGCAAATTTACTTTTTGCGTTATCTTGAAATTATTCGGAGGTGACTTTCAGGTTGTATTTTGGTCACTGGTTGGTTTAGAGTCATTCTTCTTCAAAATTACTTTAATTTTTGATAATAGCAGTCCATGGTCTGTGTCTTAATCTGCTCCTGTTCTTGTTTTTGCAGAGAGAATTGAGATTCTAAACTTCTGCTTTCAATTATGTAGTCTATTTGATTTTTATATTACTCATCAGGTTATGGTCATGTATCCACTGACATTTTTAATTGCTTGAAGAATATATTTCTAATTAACAAACTGTTGACCTTAAACACTCTTGAATTCTAGGCCAAAAAAAATCATAAGAAAGCTAGAGCTTGGAAGTGCAGTTATGAAGGAACTAGGCAAGATCCTCAGTGATAAAATGTATCATTCAGCACTAAAGTTAGGAGTATCTGTGCCACTCTTTGTATATGGTTATGAACACTGGACAGTAAAGAAAACTGAGAAGTAAATCAGCTCTGCAAGAGTTCTTTAGATATTATGGACTGCTAAAAAGACAAATCAGTGCATCCTAGAACAAATCAAATCCCAAGAAACCAAGATGACTATACGACAATGCTTGGTAACACAGAAGACAGTATGAAAAGAGGACTATATGTGGATAGATTCAGTCAAGGAAGCCATGGGCCTGAATCTGCAAGACATGAAAAGGACTGTTAATGGGTTGCTAGGCCTAGTTTCCAACATATCTCACAACCTCTGAGGATGCCTGGCACAGATGTGGATGAAACGTCAGGAGAGAAAGCTTCTGGAACATGGTCATACAGCCCAAAAGACTCACAGAAACCCAGTGATTCTGGCCATGAAAGCCTTTGACAGGACTGTTAATGATAGGATGACTTGGAGGTCTCTCATTAAGTTGGTCGTCATAAATCAAAGTTGATGTGATGGCAGTTAACAGGTTCAGAATATTGAGACTCAATACATTACAAATTCAGCAGTTCTATAGGATGTTGCCATGACCGTTAAAGTAGAAACATAATGCTATTCTTATGTCATGTGAAAGACCATCAGATCTGAGCAATGCTCAGATGAGATCCAGAGCCATATCTTAGCTAGTAACAGCTAGCGATTCTCTGCCTACTCTGCCTACTCTCCCTGTCTATTGCATAATAGATAATCATCAGCTTATATTACTCAAAACTTCCCTATCATTCCTGAATGGGTTACTATGTAGATGGATTGCTTGTAGGTTTATTATTCTATTTGAGTTTCAAATAGGCTATTCTAGTGTTCAGTACCAACCGTCATATATAATTCTGCGTATATGCTTTTTAAAATGCAATATTAGATTCTTATAATAGATTTCTTTTTGTTTAGTGTCACTCCCCATATCCACCCTTCAAAAAGCTCACCCCTTCAGCCTTGTGAAAATGTCAAGAAACAACTATTTGTATTGATTGCTTTTTCTAGCAGCAAAGAGTCTTCCTGCCTCCTTGTCTGTGTGTGTGTGGTCTGAGTCAGATTATCCTCATCTTGGCATGGCTGGCTCAGAGTGTTCCTTTGCACATCCCATCTCACAGGAGCGTGCATTGGCAACTACAGCCTGGTAATGTGGACACTGCAGTGCCAGCTTTTCAAAGATCAAAAGAAGCTGCCTATAAAAGCATCAGCGTGATTAGACTATGTTATGTTTGCTCTGAATACCCTTTTTTCCATCAACACAAACAGTGCCTATGTATTTAGGCAATCATGGAGTCTACAAGACAGATTGCTAAGTGCACTGGAAAGCCTTGACAGGTACAAGCATGGAACTGCATATTTCTAGCTCCTTTTAAATAGAACACCAAAGAACCCTCAATTCTTTCTGGCTGCACTGAAACATCCTTTGAACTGATATTATTAGATATTCTACTGATGGAAGTAAAGCCTTAAAAGATGGACAATTCAATTTTTTCTGGTTTTCGATTAGATGCATTAATAATGCCTCTGAAAAATCATATTTGTGGATGTTTAACAGATTAACTCAGTATTTCTTACATATTTTCAAGAAATCACGGCACCGGACAAAACAACAAAACTAAACACCTCACAACCTCAAAAATTGACAGCACAACCCCTCATCCACGCCTCAAGGACAAGACAACAAAAAGAAAAGAAAAATAAAGTCCTAATTAGAGCGAGAAGAATAATTGTTTTTATCCAATAGCTGCCAGTTAGAAGGCTAAGCTCCGCCCACTTGGTCTGCTGACAGTTAGAAGGCTAAGCTCTGCCCATTTGGTCTCCTAGCAACCCACTTAGCCCAGGGCCTCAGTTTCACTGTTTAGTTTAAATTAACCGGCACCTGCGAGGAGTGGTCGATGCCAGATAACTGAGAGTCATCTCTGGTTGCTTGAAAGTTTGTATTAATGCTATGACAGTTGACTCTCAATTAACCGGCACCCGTGGGGATTGGTCGATGCCGGATAACTGAAAGTCATCTCTGGTTGCTTGAGAGTTTGTATTAATTGCCCCATAGTATGCCATCACAAAACCCTGTATGGACTAGACATTAATATTGAAATGCAGCCATTGAAAGCAAATATAAGACCAGTGCAGTTCAAACTGAATTATATGGTCAGCATAGACCCATGTAAAGCAGTCCAAGGCCGTTCAAACCGCATTATATAATAATAATAATAATAATAATAATAATAATAATAATGATAATAATAATAATAATAATAATAATAATAAGGCAGTGTAGACCCATATAAGACAACCCAATGAAATGCAGTGCAAGAGCCAACATGGCCAACTTGGTATAGTAGCGGGGTTTGGAGGTGGTTGAATTTGGATACTTCACCCGTATCCAGAGAGCACTGCAGATAGCCAATGTCAGATCTGGACCAAACTTGGCACACAGACTCAACATGCCCAACTGTGAATACTGGCACGATTTTGGGGTCTGGGAATTGTAGTTCACCTGTATTCAGAGAACACTGAACCCAGCAAGTGATGGATCTCAACCAAACTTGGCAAACAGACCCAAGATGGCCAACTGTGAATATTGGGGAAGTTTTGGGGGAATTGACCCAAGATTTTTTGGAAATTGTAGTCCACCCACATCCTTCATATTATTGCTAAATATCATTGCTATTGATTACAGCAGCCTGGGGGAGGTGCATTCCACTGAGCCCTGTCTTCTGCTGGTCCTTCTTCAACTCCCTGGACAGGAAGGGAGGGGGGTTCAATCAGGGCCACCTAGCACCTCCAAACAAAGGATTCCCCCAGGGAGGAGGCAGCCAGGCTTTGAAGCTGCAGGGCCATTACATGCTAATCAAGGTGACTAATACAGTAGAGTCTCACTTATCCAACACTCGCTTATCCAACGTTCTGGATTATCCAACGCATTTTTGTAGTCAATGTTTTCAATATATCGTGATATTTTGGTGCTAAATTCGTAAATTCAGTAATTACTACATAGCATTACTGCGTATTGAACTACTTTTTCTGTCCAATTTGTTGTATAACATGATGTTTTGGTGCTTAATTTGTAAAATCATAACCTAATTTAATGTTTAATAGGCTTTTCCCTAATCTCTCCTTATTATCCAACATATTCGCTTATCCAACGTTCTGCCAGCCCGTTTATGTTGGATAAGTGAGACTCTACTGTAATAGCATGCATGCCTGCCACACCGAGACAATTCAGTGTATTCCAGCTCACCAAACTAGGATTACAATAGGAAGAAAACGGCCACACTTTGCGGCTGCAAGGCTATTCACTGCTAATCCACCTGGCCAACAAAAAAATCCAAAAAGCGGCACAGCTAGTCCTATTATATAGCAACTAGCTGTGCCCGGCCACGCGTTGCTGTGGCGAAGTCTGGTGGTATGGGAAATAAAGTATTGAGGAATTGGTGGTAGTTAAGGTCAAGGGTCCCCTGGGCTGAGTGGGTTGCTAGGAGACCAAGTGAACAGAGCTTAGCCTAACTGGCAGCAATTGGATAAAAGCAATTATTCCTCTCCCTCTAATTAGGACTTTATTTTTCTTTTCTTTTTGTTGTATGAACCTAGAGGCATGGATGAGGGGTTGTGCTGTCAATTTTCGAGGTTGTGGGGTGTTTACTTTTGTTGTTTTGTCCGCTGCCGTGATGCCATCACTCTTTTATATATATATATGAGATATTCTCCTATGAACTGCTGTCAGCTTGGAAACAAACATTACTATGAAATAGCACTTTGAAAGGACATCCTTCATTGTTCACTTAGCCCAAAGTTTTCTATGGCTGAATTTTACTGGAGCTAGGTGAATAGACTTTATGAGTCCTGTATTTAAGAAACCAATTATGGAATTTGGTGAGATTGGGTTACCGGTAAAAGACTGTCAAGATTAGGAATTACAAGCTGGAAAGCCATCATGCAACAGATGGAAGTCCTTTTTTTGTTTATGTTATTCACTAAAATGTTAAGGGGATGGGTTTCTTTTTTCCTTGAGATAGATAGATAGATACACACACACACACACACACACACACACACACACATACATACACATACACACACACACACACACACACACACACACACACACACACACACATACAGTAGAGTCTCACTTATCCAAGCTTCACTTATCCAAGCCTCTGGATAATCCAAGCCATTTTTGTAGTCAATGTTTTCAATAATTACTGTATTTACGAATTTAGCACCAAAATATCACGATATATTGAAAACATTGACTACAAAAATGGCTTGGATAATTCAGAGGCTTGGATAAGCGAGGCTTGGATAAGTTAGACTCTATTGTACAGTAATTACAACATAACATTGCAGCGTATTGAACTACTTTTTCTGTCAAATTTGTTGTATAACATGATGTTTTGGTGTTTAATTTGTAAACTCATAACCTAATTTGATGTCTAATAGGCTTTTCCTTAATCCCTCCTTATTATCCAAGATATTCACTTATCCAAGCTTCTGCCAGCCTGTTTAGCTTGGATAAGTGAGACTCTATTGTATATATATAATTTCATTCTAATCTGTATTTGCTTTTTTTTGTCTTTGTTTTACATAGTACTCTTCTTCTCTTTATGTCGTTTACACTAGTTTTTTTTCTTTTCTTTTCTTTCAATATGTTGTTGTTTCATTGGTTGTCCTGTCTGTGAGTTTACATGTTTTTTACAATTTCAGAAATGCACCAATAAATTTTTTTTAAAAGAAACTTATTACTCATGTAACAAACACAGCATTTTTGTTTGTTTTATTAATAAAGTAAGTTGAGCAATACTGGATAGCAGTTTTTAAAAACCCTCTACTGAACAAGTGAAAGGTAGCATTTTCATCCTTTTTAAGTACCCTCTTGAAACATTCCAATGAATTTTCAAGCTAATTTAAAATGATTTGTGCTTCCCATCCTTAATGCATTGCATTATTCTTCAAATTTTAAAACTTTTATAATGAATTTTTTTTTCTGTACAGTTAAGCTACCACATCCATATCCAGCAAAAGTTCCTTGAGTTAGATTCGGTCTGTGGACCTTGCATTTGACATGTGAGCTTTAGGATATTTAAGCCCTCTTATGCATCCACAGGTCCTAGGTTTTAACTAGGGTCTTTTTTCTAGATATGTATTTCCAGTCGCTCTGCTCCCCCATCCCTGTCCATTTTGGCCTAGGCCAGTTGAATAACTTGAAATCCTATAGCAGCACTTTGAAGTTTTTTTGGGTGGGATGAGGGACAAATCTCTAAATCCCCCAGTGAAAATCACCACTGTGTTGGCTGGGGGATTTCTAGGAGATGTCTTAAAAAGTAACTGGGAAGATACAAGACTCCCTGGTCCCTATAGAGGCCTGGGGAGCTTGCTAACCAAGAGCTATTAGCCAGTGATGTGCAACTTACCTCATTAGCTCGGAAGCTTTTTTCAATGATCTAGCCTTTTCTGCTGAAAATGTCCTGTGAGAACCAATTTACCAGTAATTATTGAGTGAATCAGAGCTCATAAAAAGGACCACACAACCCCCTGGAGAACTGGGAAGGCTAGAAGCTGTTCAAGTTCTCAATCCTTCTTCTGTTTAGCCTGGCCATTTCGGCCTTTCTGGGTTGGCTCTTCAGCTCCTTCAGTGTATCAGTTTTAGCCAGCATAGGTATTGCATATTCCTGAATCCACAAGAAGGACTGGTAAAACATCTGGATCTTTAGATCAGTGACATTGGCTGGACCCACACTGCCAATAATGCAATTTCAGAATGCAGATTAACTTCATTGAACTGGATTATATGAGTCTATATTGCCAGTTCAATGAAGTTAACCTATATTCTGAAACTACATTATATGGTAGGATAGATCCAGCCATTGTTTCATAGTCTGAAAAACAGATTGTCCCTGTGGTGAAATCTTTTCAAGGATGTTTATATTGTGGATGGAAAAACTGTGGGAGATCAACTTAGGAGGGTGGACCAGTTGCAGGTTCTGAACAGTCTTCAAAGGTAACCCCACGTAGAGTGTGTTGCAGTAATCTATTTGAGATGTAACCAGAGCGTGGACTACCGTGGTCAAGTCAGACTTCTCAAGATATGGGCACAACTGGTGCACAAGTTTTAATTGTGCAAAAGCTCCCCTGGCCACTGCCGAAACCTGGGGTTCCAGGCTGAGCGATGAGTCCAGAACTCCCAAGCTGCAAACCTGCATCTTCAGGGGGAGTGTAACCCCGTCCAACACAGGCTGTAACCCTATGCCCTGTTCGGCCTTGCGGCTGACCAGGAATACCTCTGTCTTGTCTGGATTCAGTTTCAATTTGTTCATTCTCATTCAGTTCGTCACAGCAGCCAGGCACCAGTTCAGGACCTGAACAGCCTCCTTAGTAGCAGGTGGGAAGGAGTGATGGAGTTGAACGTCATCTGCGTACAGATGACATTGATCTCCAAAACTCCAGATGATCTCTCCCAACAGCTTCATGTAGATGTTAAACAACATGGGAGACAGTACTGAACTCTGCGGGACCCCACAGGTTGTGAGTCCGAGCAGGTGTCTCCCAACAACACCTTCTGGGAGCGACCTTCAAGGAAGGATTGGACCCACTGCAAAACAGTACCTCCCATTCCCACAAGGTGCTCCAGAAGGATACTGTGGTCTATGGTATCAAAGGCAGTTGAGAGGTCCATCAGAGTCAACAGGGATACACTCCCCCGTCCATTTCCCAGCGTAGATCATTCACTAAGGTGACCAAGGCTTTTTCAGTTCCATGTCCCGGCCTAAAGCCAGACTATGCTGGGTCAGTATCTACCAAGAATGCCTGGAGTTACGAGGCCCCCACACTTTCCAAGGCATTACCTAAAAAGGGGAGATTGGAAACTGGCCGATGGCTGACAAATTGAGTGGGGTCCAGTGATGGTTTTTTCAACAGTGGTTTTATAACAGCTGGTTTTAAGCTGGCTGGAATGTTAGCTTCCTGAAGGGAGGCATTAACCACTTCCTTCACCCACTCTGCCAAATCCCCTCTGGCTTCCTTTACCAGCCAGGATGGGCAAGGGTCTAGGATGCCTGTGGTAGCCCTCGCTTCTCCAAGCACCTTGTCCACATCCTCAAGCTGAACCAATTGAAAAGAATCCATCAAAACTGGACAAGCAGGTGCTCGTGTCACACCCTCAGAGACTGCCGTTAATATGGTGTCAAAGCCGGAGCGGATCAGAGCGACTTTGTCCGCAAAGAACTGAGGAAATGCTTTGTGCAGTAAGCCTAAACTGTTGTAGTTAACACTGCTGTAGTCATCTATGGCAAATATTTGATCATTTTTGTCTGACCTAAATGCCAGGATTGCTCTCCTTTATAATATAAACAGGGATCACGTATTTGAACATCACTACCACCACAATAAAAAACTACCTGCACTTGGAAAGGCAGCATGTTATGTAAAAAGCCTGCACTGAGAATCCTTCTCTCTATGACCAATTAGATTTTCTTGTAGATGGAGCATTCACAGCGTTCAAATATCCCTTCTAAGGAAGTGCAGTCCCAAGAGGAATGTCCATGGAGTTATGCCTTAAGGATCTGTAGTGAGATAATAAATGAAGTATGGTGCCTAATTATTTATATTGAGCAATACAAACCACGTTGCATTTCAGCTGTGGCTTAGCTTCCAATTGCACACAATTAGAGTACATATCAGTGTTCCATTTTTCATCACTGACAAAAACCACATATCCTAATTTAGGACCATCTGGTCTCTAGACAACAACAGCCCATATGATCAGAAGGCAGTTCCCATAGATCACTATGCATCCATCCCCATATATTCTTGTGGGGAAGATGACACTTCAAAATGCAACCAACTTCAAATGTCTCCAAAGATCTTTGCAGAAATATTTATTTGCTTGCTGAAGTTTAAATGTGGCACAACAGCATGCATCACATCAGGCAGGACTATGTATAAATTTGTCTTTGGGTGTTGTTAACGGTATCTTTCATTTCATTTAGGTTTGATATGTTTACAAACTAATAAATATGATTTATAAAAAGTGCCTGTGGTTCACTAATTACTGCACATATGGCGCTTTCGTTTTGTAAAACTGGCATTTGCATTCTATTATGATTATGCTCTGTTCACCAGTGCTAATTAGTCTGATTAGGCAGATAACTTTAACCATTATTAGAACTCAAATACTGAGAAGTTTGAATGCAGAGGAACAATGTTCATCTTTTGTAAAAGCAGGTCAGCAATAAAATATTTCTGTAGAATGACTCATAGGTTTATAGATAGATGATTAGATAGATACATAAATAGATAAGAGACAAATAGACAGTCAGAAGTATTTTCATATATAGAGTTGTGCTAGAAGCATTCACGTTTAGCATCTTGGAGAAATCCAATTAAACACAGTTCCTTAGCATGAATTCATTAATCAAAGTTAATCTTTCCAATGAATACATAATTTGGAATCTGTGTCTAAAATGTTCATTAAAGGATAAACATGCTAAACACAAAAAATTGCTTTTCCTATTTGGATGTTAGAATACAAAATGCAAAAACCAAGCTTGGATGAAATTTGATCCTATTTTGGTGGAGGGGATAGAATATATTACTTTAAAAGGTGAAAAGATTCTTTAGGAGATAACAGAATTTATTTCCTAATTCTCACAATAACCTGGAACCAATGGCTCAATTTTACATTTGACCAAACACCAAGAAAATAAGATATAAATTTCATGTCCATTACAACATATCAATGATAAAAATCTGTCTTCATTCTTGTGGGAAGAAGATTAAGTCCATTTTAATCCTGGCAGAGTAAAATTCCTCACAAGTGCAGTACAAGTTATGAACCAAGTCCTTAGTAGTGCAACTAGATGTAGAACTATTTACACTATCACTTCTCAAACTGCTTTGCAAAAGCACCTGTGCAATTAAAACCCATCCAAGATCTGGTGGAATCATAGAATCATGGAGTTGGAAGATGCAGTATAAAAGTTCCACCTGCAGAACTATACAATGTTTCCTCACTCACCTCACCCCACCCCACCCCACCCCATGATTCCCTTTTTAAGCTGCAGAGTTCCCCCTGAGGTCTCAGTGGATAATGTAATTTCTCTTCATCTTGCTATAGAAAAGGGCAGATGTTTTCCCATAGCTCTTATTCTCCAGTGCTCACTAAGGGACTCATCACATTAAGTCACTGAACACAGGTGACAGTGGACATTGTGCTAGGCATTGTGGCGAATCTGTGGGGTGGGGGGTGGGATCTGTCACCCTGTGTCCTGCATTGCCTGCAGCACTGCCTTCCCCTTCCCATGGGGGAAAGCAGCGCTGCCTGTTTTCCCCCTACACTCACATGTTGCCGAAAATGAGAACATGGGAAGCCCCTCATATTCTCGTTGTTTCCTCGTACAACACTTTCAGCACAGTTTGGGACTGGAGCCCAGCCAAAAGTAGCTGTACATCATTTGATGGGATACAGCAGGCTCTGTCCTCAAACTGTGATGAATGAATTGTATGACGGGTAAATTTGCCTGTGTGATAAAGTCCTAAATGACTATGAAAGGTGTGGTTAGGGAGTATTTTGCTCATAGCCCAGGATCAATAGAGAATTCTATTATCCTCAGCAACCAAACAAGTGACTTATGATGATGGAAAAAAATCAAAAGGCACTTCTACATTGACCAGTTAGGACAGTGTGGCATAGGATCAGTCCTGTAGCAGCTGTAGTCCTGCCATGCAGGACTGATGCATCTTAACCCGACAGAAAGCAGCCTTAACATAGCCTTCCCCATTGTTAAGTTGAGGAAAATCCAAATCCTGAGCCAGAATTTGGGTTGCCCAAGTTTGGGAACTGAACTGACAGCAGCTGCCTTAACAGCCATCTCATGCTCCCCAGGCTCAGGTGGCCCAGGGACATGGAATCCCCTCCTCCTGTTTGTCAGCTTTTCTCAGCTGCCGTAGTGAGTGGCCCATTGGCTAACATCAGCCAATGTAGACCAAATTCCAGGTAAGGGGGGATTCTGCAGCTGTTGTCAAGTGCAACATGGAGAGGGGAGTTCCCATTAGGATGCCTGCTCAGTGGGGCCGAACTGTGGCTGGCACAGCCAGACAGTGGGGACGTCCTGCTGCTCCTGAGGTGGTGAGAGAGATCCAATTGGATCACCAAGTGGTCTCAATCTGATACCAGATTGAGCCCACTTTAATGATCTGTATATAACCATCCAAAGACATAGAAATGTTAGTCTGGATCAGTATACAAAGGGATCTTCTAGCACTTTGGGGACTAAAGATGCATCTACACCATAGAATTAATGCACCTTTAGTCTTTGACTGCCATGGTTCAATGCGATGGAATCCCAGGATTTGTAGTTTGATGAGGCATCACACTCTTGGGTAAAAACCTTGTAAAACTACAACCCATATGATTCCACAGGATCGATCTGGGGCATTTAAAGTGGTGTCAAACTGTGTTAATTCTGTAGTGTAGATGCATCCTAATTGAGAGAAAGACATTGGTAGCATGGATTTTCATAATTCATATCAATTGTGTGAAATGCATAGAAATAAGTGCCTAGGCACAGATCTTTATCATTATGAATGACCAACTCATGTGAATAGCAATAGAAACGCAAAACCTGTGGTATGGCAATGTGGTGACAAGTTTTAATGATAATCATTCATAGAAACAGAATCATAGAGTTGGAAGAGACCATAAGAACCATCCAGTTAAACCCCCTGCCATGCAGGAAAACACATTAAAAGTAGCCACAACAGATGACCATCCAGCCTCTGCTTAAAAACCTCCAGAGGAGGAGACTCCACCATGCTCTGAGGCAGCATGTTTCACTCCTGAACAGTTCTCTGGTGGACAAAGGCAGGAGGAAAGCTGTTGCTTAAAAGCAAGGTGAGTAGATAACCATTTGAATGACGGAGTAATAGGAAAGCAGTGTGATGTTGGCTGGTAACAATAAGGAGATGTGATAAACTAGCCAAGAGACCCCTTACCAGACTGGAGTGTTAACTAGCGTTATAATATGTGTAGTTTGCCAGGAAAGTACTGTTGATGGTCTCAGGTTTGTGGATGTATTTCAGTTCTGCTATTTCTTTTTCCAATCTTCCTCTATAGTCTATAGCCTCTTGTGGCTGACGGTGTGCTAAATTAGGTCTCTTATTGATTATTTCTATCTGGGCATAGCAAGGGAAGCATTCCACGTAGCAGTCAAGTTTTGTGCATTGACCCCCAGGAGAAGTCCACGTGAGTTTTTTTCTTTTTCTTTTTCTGACTCTGAGAGACATTATGTTGTATATTGGTGTAATATCCATTGTGTTGCAGAGAAAAGGGTGACCCTTTTGAGCTGTTGTTCTGACTGGTATCACTGTCCTTGTAGTGTTTCTTGAGGCTTAAATGGTGGGGAAAGGCCTCTTGATCACCTCAGAAATGTATAGTGTGTGTTGATTTGGAGGGGCAGAAGGATAAGCTATGTGATAGGAAAGACTGCTCTGCTTGACTCAAGATGTGGCTCAATATGAGACATTCCCTTTGCTCAATGCTATGGAATCATGGGAGCTGTAGCTTTATAAGGTCATCCGCCTTCTTTCCCAAAGAGTAGTATGGGTCTCACCAAACTACAACTCCCATATTAAAATGGTGTGAAACTGCATTCCTTCTATGGTGTAGTTTAGTGGTTCCCAACCTTATTTTGACCAGGGCCCATTTGACCAAGGCCTACTTGACCAGGGACCACTTTGACCAGGGACCATTCTCCAACATTAGTACCAAAAGGGTTACAAATTGGTCAACTTTAGATTCTGTTTGGTTATTTGGTATGCTGATTCAGAAAACTGCATTGGCTAGACCACATCCACTCTAGTTTCTGATACAGAACATATGCCATCCAGTAGTCACCATCTGCTCACCCACAAAAAACCATATTTCATAATCTAGAGCTGATGTGGTCTATCCAATGCAATGGTCAGCTCTGTGGAAAGGAGCAGAAATAAAATTAATAACATAAATAAAGAAGAAGGAGGTCCGTGGACCAGATTTTCGTTCTCGTGGCCCACTGTTGGGCTGCGGCCCACAGGTTAGGAACCACTGGTGTAGATACACTCTTAGATGGTGATATACCCAAGAAGGTATATTGTAGTGTTGGACAGCACAGGTGTCTGTTACTAAACATCTGTACTCTGTCGCAAAACATCAGGTGGAAGGACTTACTGGCATAAATGAAAAAGCAGAATTATCTTTGATAAAATGATAACTAATTTAAAATATCTGAAGGTCTTATGTTCTAGAAGTCCGTGAGAGACACTCTTAAGGTCCTTTTCTCTGTTAACAGTGAAGACAAATAAAGAAGGGGTGTGATCTGCTTTGCTCTGCTGAACCCAAAGCCAACTGTGACCTCTGCTTGACCTCCTATGCATTTTACTCACAAAAAAGGCAATTCAGATACATTCCACTGGAGCTTAAAATGCCTATATTTCAATTCCAAAGGTCAGCTCGCAAGCTCTCTGTTCCCTCTACTGTATGACCCAGTCTTTGTCTAGTGCTGCCCAGTGATGTTGGCTGACTCTAACTCTCACACTCCATCGACTATTTACTATTTTTCTTGCTAACATAAGAGAAAAGAGATAATTGAAATGATGTTGAGCTATGTGTTGGTTCTGATGCTGATTATACCTCCAGTGCTCAGTGCAGCTTTAGTGGCTCAAAACTCATTATGTTTCTAGGAAATTTTAGATTGCCATGTTAACTATATCTTAATTAGTGTATTTATCTTAAGTTCCACACAAGACTTTTTTTTGAAGGGGAGGGGAAGCATTTTTAATCTGTTTGTCTATCTCTCAGATCATTAAATTAAATCACATTTCCCTCAACTCTCGCATTAAAGACCACACCACCTCCTTTTTAGAGAAATGTTAACCCCTTGGAACAAAAGTGAAATAAACATGGGCTATTTTGAGGAACTTCTTAACTATGAAAACTGGAATGTGTCTATTAGCTCAATTCCAGCAGCAAAAAGAAATTGCTTTTCCTGTTTTGGGGTTGTATTTCAATCTTCAATTGTAAAGATAGGATGGAGCTGTACAGTGTTCCCTCACTTATCGCTGGGGTTAGGTTCCAGGACCACCCGCAATAAGTGAAAATCCGTGAAGTAGAGACACTATATTTATTTTAATATTTATACATTATTTTAGTAGTTATAAACTATTTTAAGTCTTTATCAACCAATTGTGTGTTGATAAATCGCCTCCTTCTCCTCCCATTGCCACTTGGGCTCCTTTTCGCTCCCTTTGGCTTCTCCTTCCTCCCTTCCTTAGGCTGTAAATTGTAATTTTTTATTATTTATAGTAGTCTTTTAGAGTTTATTGAAAAACCGCAAAACAGTGAATTCGCAAAAAGTGAACTGCAAAGTAGAGAGGGAACACTGTAATCAGCTGCATAAAAAGAGCTTGGTCAGAGATGACTCTTTGGGAGAAAAGTATCTGTCATACTTGGCCATAAATGCTAGCTGTTTTTCCTCCAGGTTGGTGGATGGTGTTGTCCTGACCTGTATCTTGGAATCTTGTGATGTACCTTGCTGAACCTTGCACCTTGGTGAGAACCTTGCTTTGGACACTGCTGCTCTTGTAATCTTGTCTTGGACCTTGTTGTACCTTGAATTCTTGGAATCTGAATTTTGGACAACCTCTCTGGCTTTGACATGGATTTGAGTGTACCTTGGACTCTTGATTATCTGGCTTGACCTTTGGATCTCTGACTATAGTTTGTACTTTTGAAACCTTGCACACTACGCTAGGGAACTCTCAACTCTGGACTCCTGTTTGACTGGCTGAAGTCCTTGAACCCTTGCCCCCTGGAACATTGTACTAAGTGAACTCTTGCCGTTTGACTCTTGGACTGAAAACCTTGGCTACTTTTTATTCCTGCTCCAGAGCCGGCTTTGTAGTACTCTCATTGTTAATGAAGGCTTTGCTTTGTAACTTCAACTGTGTGCTATCTTTATGTTTTGAAGTCAGGCCTTGAAGTGACCAAGTGTTTAAGTTACTGCTTTAAGTACATCAATTTTGATACATTACTGGCTGTTGCTTTGGTTAACCTCTATCCGCATACCAGCAGAGCCCTGAATCCTGATAACTCCCAGAATTCCTCACCATTGGCTCTGCTGATGAAAGTTGCAATCTAGCAATATATGGAGGCCATATTTTGCCCATCATTGATTTACCAGATACAGTACTTCAAGCACTTAATTATTTGTTATTTGTAATGTCTGAGTTTATTTATGTTTATGTGTATGAAGGTACTTAATTTTGCGTCGTAGAGGCTACCTCCTGAAATATATAAACAATAGGCTGGTTTGAATATAAGGCCCCTGGATGTTATAGTCAACTTCTTTCCCACTGGTTTTAGGCTACAGCTTAAATTTAAACAGGGAGAGTAACCCTGTGCCCCCAGTTTCTGCAATACAGGTGGACTGGTATACAACTGTAACAGTGTGAGAAAGCCACCCGTAGGGCCCTTCCAGACAGGCAAAAAATCCAAGAGGATTTGAGATTTCAAATCCCACTTCCTCTTGAGATGGAGGCCACACAGCTGGTCTAAATCCCATGATTTTGCAGGGGTGGTGTCCAGATTCCCACCCCTGCTGATTCAAGGTCAGCAAGGGTGAGCATTGGCACTGCCAGCTTCCCCCTCCCTGCCCTCCATTTTACCCTGCACCTACCGAGAGAAGACTCCGACGAGGCCTGAAGGCTCCCTCCCTCCATCCCTCCTCCCTTGGAAGAGCAGAAGGGGTGCTTTGGGTAGAGGAGGGAGGATTTCTCCTCCAAGGCCCCTGTTGGATCTTCTGTTGTAGGAAGAGAGGCAAAAGGTCCAGGCCTGCATGGAAGTCTTCCTTGGGTAAGTTGAGATGGAAATGGTGGGGGGGGGGGGGGTGAGGAGGAGTCCAGACAGGGTGGAGGGAAGAAAAACACGTGTCTTCCATGCATGCAGATTTACACAAATATGGAAAGGTGTGCGTTTCTCAGGAGGAACCGGGTTTAAAGGGCTGCTTTTAAACACCTGTTTTCCAGCCTTTAACGTGATTCCTCCTGATTTCTCTCACATATTGACTACATGTCATTTAGCCATCCCCCTTTTAATCCAATTTAACCCGGGTTATAATGTATGTGTTGAAGGGCCATTAGTCTGAAGAAATCACACTCCCTTGATCCAGTGGGAAAAAAGACAAGGCATGGCTCAAGGTTTGTTGATGTGGGTGTCTGGGAGGGTGTGGTTGAAGGGGAAGATAAAAAGCAAAGATGCTAAGAAGAAGAGGGAAACCAGAGACCATTAGATCTTTCTGTGATGAATCAGCAATAAATAAGTATTGCGAGTACTTTAATAGCTTGCCTGCTTCTGCTTATGTTTACCTTACCCACATGGCAGAGGAAAAGCTTTTAGACATGCATGCTTATGCTGTTACTTTGCCAGTGGAAGAGGGGGAAATTCCAACAACAAATTCTCATGAATTACAATTTAATGTGCAGGCAGTACCTGAGTTACAAACAACAGACTTATAAATGACTCATAGTTAAGAATGGGAGTGAGACTACAGGAAGTATGAGAAATCTATTCTTAGGAAGGGAAATTCACTCCTGGAAGAATTACCATGAGGAAGAGGTGTCTCCACTGAAGCTTTATCCCCAGTCCTTTTTTCTATGACAAGCTAATTTTTTTCAAAATCCAATTATCACAGAAAGTGAGGTGAAATCTTCTGCACAGGAGCACAGACAGTAAAAAAAAAACAAACACCACGGGTGTTTTAAGACTTCCCTATGCCATCCGGATATATATATATATATATAGTTACACTTTTAAAATGTACCTGCTCCGATTTACATACAAATTCAACTTAAGAACAAACCAACAGAACCGATCTTGTTTGTAACTTGGAGACTACCTGTATACCCAAGCTAACTAATCGAGCAGTGTGATTGGAGTCAATGTAATCATAATACAAATAAAAGATGCATACTGCAACACTGGAAACAGAAATATTAGCCATTCTTCATTCAGTGGTATGAAGATCTTTGTACTTTAGCGACTCATAAATATGATTTTTTACCAATATCCATTACAAGTGTATTTTTACAGGGTGGGGGGACGTATATGCAACATATAGTAATGCTTAACCAATCTCATATCTTATGTATTTTCTCTCATTTTCTTTTTTCACCCTTCCTTTGTATTTATATTTTTACATTCAAAACAAAAAATAAATTAAAAAGGTACCCAGGCATCATATAAAATGCCATGTCTTAACATGTATTGTATTTTAGAGAGCTACCCGCCCCCCCCCCTTACATATTTTACATCTGGACTTGTTTGTTGCTCTCCATCTCACTGTCACATTACATTGTTAGTTACAACACACACACAAAAACAGTTATATCCTCTAAGCACTTCCTAATACCAATGCATGGGACTAATTTAGATATTTCCTCCACATACCAAGATATGGTAAATCAGTTTTCTCATCATTATTTTGACAGCTGTTTAATAATTTCCATGATAGCAATGGGCTGTGTCATTATAAATGTGTTTGCCAAGTTGTTGTTGTTGTTGTTGTTGTTGTTATGTTTATTTATAACAAGCTTTTTTTCTCCACAAAGCAGCTTACATTAAAAGCACTTCAATACAATTTAAAAATCTACAAATATACAAACATTAAAACAGAATCATTAAAACATTAAACATTAAAACAGAAACATTAAAACAGAAACATTAAAAAGTATCATTGGTATTTTAAAAATGAGTTGAAATCCATAAAAACATATTCAAAACTAAAAACTACAGCAGTCCCTAATTTGATCTTAAAAACCTTATTCTTTAAAAGCCTGTATGAATAAAAAGGTTTTAGCCTGCCACCGGAAGGACAGCAAGGAGAGGGCCATCCTGGCTTCCCCAGGAAGAAGGGAGTTCCAGAGTTGAGGGAAAGCCACTGAGAAAGATGTTCCCACATTCATCAGAAAGCTCTCTGTTATTATTAGAGTTCAAAGAATTTTTAATGTACCTAGGTCTCATTGAATAGGGTGTATAGGATGTGTTATTTTTCCGCTCCCTTAGAAATTTGCCTGAGGTTACGGTGGTCATCTGAGCCAGAGGCGCTGCATTACTTCTGCCCGTCATTAATTTATGGATATTTAATTTAATTTTCTGAACCACTTTTCTACTATTCTGATTGGTTTTAAGTGTATTTAATCTGAATCATAACAATGGAAGGAATATTAAAAATATTTGGAAAATAGCTGAAAAACAAAACAATGTTGCGAAACTTTGTTGAGAAAAGTCCTGGACTGAAAACAACCTTCTCCAGGACTTATTCTCAGCAAAATTCACATTTGATTTGTTTTTGCACAGCAAACAGCCTTTTCTGTGCAGGAAAAAATGTTTTCTGTGTGCAAAATAACATTTCAAGGCAAGAATAGTAATTGCCCAATGCTGTAATTAATTAGGAATTCATTCTGCATAAAATTTATGGCATTTTCTGTGCAAAAATTAATATTTTTTCATGGAAATAATATTTTCCATGCAGAAAATGTTGCTTTCTGTATAAAATAATCATTTGTGAATTTTGCATAGAAAGATTCCCATATCGTTACCAGCCTTCAAAAATGGTATGGTTTTCAAAGACTTTCTCATAGCAGGAAGAAAATTGTTTTAAATACTTGCTGCTGCTTTTGAGAAGAAACATGTTAAAAATTTAAATTCCTGTCGCACCTCAGGCTAGTTTCACCTTGCTTTATACACCAGGCTGCACACAGGTTGAAGTATTTTGTAGTTTATTAGGAAATAGGAAATAAATAGTTCTTAAAAAGCACAAGTACAGTTCCAAAAGATTGTTGCAAAACAAGGCATCAAAGAATAATCCAAGAAATCATAAGGCATAAAACAAGGTCCCATTAGAACATCACAAAGTCCCATGAACATGAACACACAAAGGCTGCAAGATAATCCAGGAAAATGAGAGCCTGCTTCTTGACTTCAGTGAGAAGTTGCTTTGACAAAGGTTTGTCTCCCAAAACACTGTTTTAACACCATTTGCATAGCATGAAAGCATTTCTTTGACCTCTGATCTCCTTCTTGTTTGCTATTCTAACACTCCTGTGAACCCTGAATCCCAAACGGCCAGCTCAATTTAAAGATTCCATTTAGTCAAGGCCAGCCAGCTCATTAGCGTCTGTCTGTATGTTATCAGACTGAGAACTGTCCTCCTTTCCTGAGTCAATTTGCACCTGGCTAGTTTCAGTATCATCAACACCATTCCCTGCTGTGGGAAAGCCTCCCTGTTCCTCATCTTCTACAGCAGGGACACTCTGAACCTGAATCCCATAATTCCCATCAGAGTCATCTTGAACCTGAATCCCATAATCCCCATCAGGGTCACTCTGAGGTTCCAGCTGAGTCACAACAATTCCTATGTTGTGACATGCCATGAGTTCTATACTAGTAGAAAGATAGGATATTAGATGGGTAGATAGATGGATAGATAGATTATTGTTGTTTATTCGTTCAGTCGCTTCCAACTCCTCGTGACCTCATGGACTGGCCCACACCAGAGCTCCTTGTCAACCATCGCCACCCCCAGCTCCTTCAAGGTCAAGCCAGTCACTTCAAGGATGCCATCCATCCATCTTGCACTTGTTTGGCCCCTCTTCATTTTTCCTTTCATTTTCCCCAGCATCATGATCTTCTCCAAGCTTTCCTGTCTTCTCATTATATGGCCAAATACTTCATCTTTCCCTCTAATATCCTTCCCTCCACTGAGCTGTCGGACATTATTTCCTGGAGTATGGACTGGTTGGATCTTCTGTCAGTCCAAGACACTCTCAGAATTTTCCTCCAACACAACTGTTCAAAAGTGTTTTCCTTCGCTCAGCCTTCCTTATGGTCCAGCTCTCGCATTCATAGGTTACTACAGGGAATACCATTGCTTTAACTATGTGGACCTTCATTGCTAGTGTGATGTCTCTTCACTATTTTATTGAGATTGGTCATTGTTCTCCTCCCAAGAAGTAAACTTCTTCTGATTTCCTGGCTGCAGTCTGTGTCTGCAGTAATCTTTGCGCCTAGAAATACAAAGTCTGATACAAAGATAGAGAGTGGCAATGTGATGACAGAAATAAAATGCCTGTAGGTACAGCAACAAGAGGAAGAGAAAACCTCTACTGCCAGAAAAGAGAAAGCTGCCATGTCAGTGTTCCATTCCAATGGCTTTCGTAAGCTTTTTATTACTGTGGAATCCAACTCCTTTGTTCCCCAAAATTCCACTGTATCATACTCTTATCAGCTTAAAGCTCCAGCTGGATCCATGATAAATCATTTATTACTTCAGTTTTGAAAACATATTGTATTCTGTTCTATTTTGGGATTTAATTTATATTATTTTATTTGAAAAATTTATGCTAGGAGGCTTCCTGGAACAGTGATTGATAGTTTGTGGAATTTTTCAGGGGATTTCCTTTTGCACTGCATTTTTTATGGGGAGGATAAATCTGCTAGGAGTTTAGGACCTGTAAAAAGCACATATCTGCACTTTGCCTACAACCCCTTAAACCCGTTGAGGTCATTATTGGAATCTCTTCCCATCACTACCAAAACCACCATCTTGCCACCTAATCTTCCCCATTGTTTTGTTGTGAGGAGTGGGATAAACTTTGTGTACTCTCCTGAGAGTTCTGGGAATATAGTGGGGTGAAAGTGTATTTAAATGAGTAAATAACATACAATGACTTTCAGTGGATTCTCTCATCATCTATTCAAGATATTTGGTTTACTGTGCTAAATTGTATGACCAGCATGGTACAGTGGTTTGAGTGTTGGACCAGGGCTCCAGAAAACCAGGATCTGAATCCTCATTAAGCCATGGAAGCCCCAGGTGACCTCTCAGTCTAAAAGGAAGGCAATTGTAAATCTTATTTGAATGAACATGATTAAAAATCTGGAATAGAGTTATTGTAATTTGGAATCAGTCTGGAGATGCATAACAACAGCTTGCTAAAGTGCATTCACTATTAAGATAGATTCCTGGGATACATGTTTACCATTTTTGTATGAAAGTGGCAGCATTCATTATAGATTTAGTGTGTTCATTGCTTGTGCAACTTCTTTCATTTTTTAAGTTAATTGTGTGGCTATGCTTCCTTAATTATTTACAACTTTGTTATTAGTTTATTATAATGCTTACAAACTGTGAATAATATTGGCTAATGCTCTGATTATTTTGCCCCAAATTTGACTTATTATTATACCTTTGTGCACATCATTCCTTCCTACAATGGAATGCTTGTGATTGTTCTCTTGATAAACTAATAATCTCCAGTTAGCTGAGATGCATGAAAAATCTTAAAATAAGCTATTCTAAGTACAGCACAGCATGCCTGAGCAATCCTAAAATAACAAAGCTCTGAGTGCAGCCCAGCATGCCAAAGCAACCCTATAATAATAAACCACTGTGTGCAGCTCACCATGCAGAAGCAATCCTAGAATTAAATTGTTAAATTAAAACCTGGAATTCACAATATGATGGAAGCAAGAAATATGAGCAGGGAATACAGTTATTTGGAGAGTTTGCATTGTTTTCATGTTAGCTTTTTAAAAAAGAAAGCTGATTATTCAGATGAGCAAAGCCTATTCTCAGTCCTAATTCTGAACTAAATTTAACACCTTTAAGGGGATTTTGTTTGGCAGTTTGGCAGCTTGGATTCAGATTTACCCTTCCATGAAGAAGGGGATGATATCAATAGAAATTCTTACTTGCACTAAAAATGGAAATATAGTACTGTCAATTCGATGTTTCCCTCCAAACCCATCTACAACATGTGCCATGTTCTATAGAATGTCCTTTGTTCTGAAGCACAGATTTGGGATATGCAGGGGGCTGTAGCAGGAAGGAGAAATTACCAAAACATGTTTTCTTCCCACTTCTTCCTATGGCAGGAGCATTTGTGAGAACATTGGAGTTCGCTGAATATGAATACAGTGATCCATTTTTCTTCTCAGTCCCAACCTCTAGTATGCATGTTTGGTATTGTGTGGTGGCCTGGGATCCTCATCCTCTCAACATGAGCTCCTCATCCTCTCAAAATTGCCTTCACATCCTCACCAGAACCCCCAGAGCTGCCATTGCTCCCTTTTTGAAATGGCTTAAAAATAGACAGTTACAATAATCTATTTTATTGCTATTTCCCTGCTGCTCAATTTTGGGAATCCAAAATAGCCTCTCTCCCCACCCTCACCCCCACCCATTCTTTCAAAAATAGTGGCAAGTGTGACACCAACTCTAGACATACATTCTTTCTTTTGCTAAAACTTTAGTTAACAGTCTTGGCAAGTAAAAAAAGTAGTAAGGAATCTAAAATACATTGCATGATAGAAAAATATAGATGTAAACCCATTCTAATTGCAGAACATTTCTAATTTTGATCAACTTTAGTCAGTGCAATTGGAAACTTTACCCGTGAAATTTATTGATATCAATCCTTACATAGAAACAACTGGATTGTATTTTGTACTTCGTGGCACGTGAGATTTTAAGGGGGGGGGGGGAAGCCAGATCCAAAAAACTGGATTAAGGATGGAGGAAAATTTAATGGGATTTTCTTATTTGTTTGTTTTCTTGTTTGCTTGCTTTCTGAGGCTTGTGAGAAAATACCTACTTTTGCTTGAGCATCTCCACATTTTCAAGACTAGAAGGCATTTCTGAAAAAGGCAATGTATACAAAACATTGTACTTATTTGGAAATTTTGGTTGGAATCTTGTTGGCCAATTGTAAATATACAACCTACAGTTAAGCATTCAAAACTGCTACATATTCACAAGTCCTAGTTTAAGAGCAAAATTGGAATTATGAAAGTTTTCTTAGGCCCCATCTACCTTGGTCCCAAATGCTGATCTGGAGCGGGATACTCAAGATCAGCATCACCACTGCACGCCCCTGAACAAGCCTGGTGGCTGGATTGCATCTGCACAGCCCACTGGTGCTGGAACTGGTTCGATGTCACTGGGCCACCCTCCGTACCTTGTCTCTGTCATTTTGGATTTTATGGTACCCACTGGGCACAAAAATGCTAGTGTTCATTGCTCAGCACCTACAATCATGACAGACAGAGTGACAAAGCAACATGAGAGGAGACCGGATCACCTTGTCATATTGTCTTTGATCACCATGTTACTCCAGCTATTGTCACTTCAGGCACCGAATAACGAGTACCATTTTCATGCTTGATGGGCATTGCAAAGCCCAGAACAACAGGGCAAGGTAGGTGCCATTCCCTGTCCCCAGGCTGCCCAAACCCGAAAAAATGGCATGGCAGTGTAAATAACTACAGTTGCTTCCTGGGTAGAAAAGAATAGGGCAGGGGGACTCCAAAAAACATGTTGCACAGTTGAATCTGATAATAAGAAATAAATGTGTTAATTTCATTACAGAGAGTAGACATATCTTACAACATGACACAAAGAAAAAAATGGGGAAAGAATTCAGGAGGGATCTGGAAAAATGTAGCAAAATCTAGATTGAGAGATTTTCACACACTCCAGATAAAGTCACTTATTAAAAAGGATACATGCACATCCGTGTTCTCTCCATGGTGTCTCAAAAAAGTAGATACAACCCCTGTATCTGTGGCAAATACATTCTAAGACACACACCGTTGTGGATACCTGAAACTGTTTCTAACTGGGGCAGATTACAGGACGCGCTCAACGCCGCTGTTTAAAGAGCTCCACTGGCTGCCATTTATTTTCCGAGCCCAATTCAAGGTGCAGGTTATCACCTACAAAGCCCTTAACGGTTTGGGACCCACCTACCTTCGAGACCGCATTTCCCCCTATGAACCCGCACGACCTCTTCGCTCGTCGGGGGAGGCCCTCCTCTCGCTTCCACCAACTTCGCAGTTGCGGTTGGTGGGGACGAGGGAGAGGGCCTTCTCCGCCGTGGCCTCCCGGCTGTGGAACTCGCTCCCCAGGGAGATTAGGCAGGCCCCTACCCTACTCTCATTCAGGAAGAGCCTGAAAACTTGGCTATTCCAGAAGGCCTTCGTTGACTGATCCTTGTGGGATCATGTTATTTACCTATTAAGCAGTAGACCCTCTGGGTTGTTTTTAGGATTCATTCAGCACTTTAAGTATTACACCTGCTGTATAATTATCCCTCCCTGATAACTTGATATTGCTTTGCACCTTGGCCTGGATCTTTTGACCCAAATCGGGATTTTAATATTATTGTGTATATTGATTTTTATGACTGTTTTTAATCATGTTGAAGTTTTACTGCTCGGTTTAATGTTTTATCTGATTTGTGCTGTCGTGTCTGGGCATGGCCCCATGTAAGCCGCCCCGAGTCCCTCCGGGGAGATGGGGCGGGATATAAGAATAAAATTATTATTATTATTATTATTATTATTATTATTATTATTATTATTATTAGATAATAGTGAACCCTATATTTTGAATATACTTGGATCAGAGGCTTGCCATAGAATTGTACTGGAGGAAGGCTCACAAACACTTCTAGAGGGGAATGTTTTTTGCCATGAGTGTGGATAAGGGGGTCATGCTTTATATTCAGGGGTAGCTGTTCTGGTCTGCAGCATTTTTTTTTTTTAAAAAGAGTTGCTATGAAGTTAACAGCTTCTGTGAGGTGTTTTGTTTTGTTTCTTTAAGCTGGCCTATTGAAGAGATCCCTGCAATGTATGTATTTTTTTAAAAATGCTATGTTTAAAAAAAATGCAGAGTATCCTCCAATGCTGTCACATTTGATTGTTTATCTGGTATACACATAACATATCAGGTGCCTGACTTATTCAAAAAAAAAAAAAAGATCCTGTTAGCTCCATGAATATTCTTCACATTTTTGCAGTTAAGAAGGCAATTTCCTATCATCTTTTGGATGTATACTTTTGAGATAAGCCTTGCCATGTTCAATGGAACTTATTGGCATGCAAGTATATTTAGGGTTGCAGCCAATATTTTTCTAGCTACTGGGACTCACTGTCCCTTCCTCCCCCCCCCCCCCCCCCAGGAGCAAACATAATATATTACCATATTGATTGCAGCACAGAAAGTAAAGCCAGACTAAAAGCTTGACAAGACACTAAAAATGATGAAAATGTGATTGTTAATTCAAAATCTTTATTTCCATATGTTCGGGGAATGGCAAGTTTATCAGATAGCATAATCGACTTAGCAAAAACACCTGCTCAAGGAGGTAAAATAAGCAGGAGAAGGAGGGAGAAAACACTTAGGTTTAGAAGGTAATGAGATATTAATTTGATGGAATGTCTGATAAAAAAGAAGCTGATAAGGGAAAAATGTGATGAAGATGTGGCACTCTAAGACAGAATATTAAGATTCCTGATAGCAGACACCTAGTGCAAGTATGGTGTTACTACAATTGTCTGTATATTTTCTTCAAAGAAAAACTGCTGTATTGTGGAGATAGCAGCCTCCAAATAGCACATGTATTTAACCTACACTAAAATTTTAAAACAGCTTTTTGGATAAATGTGTAGTGTGTACATTACTTTTATTTCTTTCTCTCTCTCTCTCTTTCCTTCTGTGCCTGTCTTTGATCATAGGGAGGAAGTCAAGGATGTTTATTTTTATGTCTTTCTTTTGCCTTCTTCTTGTAATCTTTATTGCCAACCAATTAACCCAAGGTCCTTGAGACAGCTTACAGTATATTTAAAATATGACAAGAGGTACTACAGAGGGCCCAAGTGTATTGTACACTTGTACACAACAAATCACTGTGGCACTAGTAAGATTCTTGAAAAACAATCAGTTTTGCTATGTTTGTCTGAAACACACCCACATTTCATGTATTTTTCATATCAGGTCGTGAGACACACACCCCTTCTTACATGGAAGTGATGTTCTTTTACCTTACCATTCTGCCTGCAGACCAGGGATTAAGGTGTCTAACATGTTAAAACAAAAACAATGTAGTTAAAATATGCACACACACAAAATAAAAGAAATAAAAAAACAACATTGCAATGGAATTGAACATTTTTTTTCAAAATGCATTTTCAAAATTACTCTTCCCACTGAGCATATATTATGAGCATTTTTTCAGTTGTATACTACCATATCATGCACACTTTAAAAACATATGCATGACTTTGTGTGTATTCTGTTTTTCTTGTGTCTGAATTTGAAGGCAGGGTAAACTTTGTCTTGCAAAGAGACTTGGGAGGGGAGAAATATTACGTTTGATTAAGAAGCTCAGTGCCTATTTTATTAGTTCCCTTGTCCACTCTCCACTTCTTCAGAGGAATGAGGCCTCATAGGGCAGGGATTTCATAGGAGCCCTAAGAAGTTTCTTCTCTGTCTTCCCTCCAAATAATATTTATCAGCTATCTGCCAGACCACAAGACCTCATAGGCCTCTATGTTCACAGATGAGAACACACGAGAAAGCCTTCTCAATAATGGTCCCAAACCCCTGAACTCCCTTCCATGAGATGTTAAGCTGCCATCAACTCCCCAGCAGCATGGCAGCAGCTCTCTTCTTCCAGCAGGAAAAGACTTTTTGATTCAAACAAGCTTTCAATATATTTACTACTCTGCAGGCAAGAAAATATGCCAAGTAATGCTAGTGTTGAGTAGATTGCTAATTGGTTGACCAACCAAAAGGGTTATCACCAATGGCTCCTCTTCATCCTGGAGTGGGGTGTCCAGTGGAATTCCATGTCTTTAATCAATGACTTGGACAGTGTTTATCAAGTTTGCAGATGACACCAAATTGGGAAGGATAGCTAATAACCCAGAGCAGAGGTTCTCAAACTTTTTCAGCTACAGAGCCCTTCTTGAAGCCAACATCTCTCGTGGAGCCCTGAGAAATCTTTATATATTATATTATATATAATGTATATACATCAGGCATGGGCAAACTTTTTGATCAACATAAATTTCAATGGAAGACCCCAGGGGGCACCCAGTCTGATCCCTTTCTAACATGCGGGGGGGGGGGGGGAACAATCAAAGCACCCTCTGAGTGGTGGGAGGCATATATCAGACTAATGTATGCTCAAGTATCTGTGTTATCATGACATTGTACTCTAAACCAGAGGCTTCAAACTTGTGACTCTCCAGATGTTTGGCCTCCAACTCCCAGAAGCCCTAACCAGCTTGTCCAATGGCCAGGAATTCTCTGAGCTGAAGTTCAAAACACCTGGAGGGCCACAAGTTTGACACTACTGCTCTAAACTATATGCAGCTCTCATGATTAACCAAACAGATTAACAAAATGCTTGTATATGCATTCATAGATGAAATTGTCCATGGCATGAAAATATTTTTGTAAATTCCAAAAGTCAAACTTTGATGTTCCCATTTTATATAGAGGATACTATTTTTCTATGCCATTATATATAATTGGATTAAAGCACTCACTGATTTTGGTATCCAATATTGATCCTTGAACCAAACCCCAGCAGATACCAAGGACCTGCCGTACTATAAAACCTTAGATGCAATGCAAGTATGAGCAAAACACCCATGTACAAATATTAGAGTAAGGATCTGAAAATGAAAGTGGGTGAACTTTGAATAGCCCAGCATATTTCCACCAATAGTCTTTGGTGGACTGGAATAAGAAAACAGAAAACTTGAACATTCTTCACATGTTTTGTTTTCATTTTACCAAAAATGAAATAAAATAAAAGGAAGTGGGTTAGCCTGAAGCAAATACCACAAAGCAATGAGAGAATATTCAAATATTAGATTCACACACACAATTCATTACTCTATTTACTGCCTTCCTGTGATCATTTTTCTTCATTTTTGTTACCTGCAATTTAAAAAAAAATTTTTTATCAACCTTACATAGAAGCATGACTGTGTAATAGTTAACATATTCATTTTGCAACCTGCAAAGCAATCATTTGACTTGAGGGCATTGCTGACAGGGGGCACATTTCCATTGCTGTCAATGTTCTAGACAACATTTCTTGATGGACTTTTTTGGTTCCTCTCTAATGACCTGACAGTCTTTGACGATCCCTTCCAAAATGGCTTTGTGAGGAATGTCTGTTGAGTGCTTTCCCCCTACATATGGGCTTGGCTGAATGAATGCACACATGCAGAACACAAAGGGGAGCAGGATCATTGTATGCAAAGGGACACAGGGCTTGGACGGTGTACTTTACCACCATCCCACAGAACTGCAGGAGAAATATTACCAACTCTCAGTTTTGGGATTTTCACCCCACTTTTTTTCTTCCTGTCTCTCTCCATCTTATTTTTTAAACTTGATACACTGTCCTTCATTTGGGTGAATATATAGTATTTCTACACAAGCAAACTATCTCCAGACAGATGCAGAAAAATGAGGATATATGTATGCATACAAAAATGACCACAAATAAATAAATAAAATAATAAATAAATAACTTTATTTATAACCCTCCCTATCTCTCCTAAGGGGCTCAAAAAGAGGTGGAGGTCAGTGGTGAAATATTCTGTAGCTGTGAGCTGTGATTGACACTCCAGAAGACAGACTCCGGGTACAAGATGATTTCGGTAAACTGTGATGTGACAAATTGAATTCCAACTAGAATCAATGCAAAGCAGGAAAAAAGTCTGGCATATAAATATAAGATGGGTGACCTCTTGATAGTAATACATGTGAAAAGATTTTAGGGTCTTAGTATATGTATATACACACAAATGCACACACACACACCAGGTCTAAACTTTGAGTAACAGAGTTAATACAAATGAAGAGGGGGAGAAAGTGGAAGCCTATCTGATTTTAACTGTTATGTGTGTGTGACTCAAATACCTATGTTTAATTTTGTCTATGGATTGGAAAAAGTTAATTTCAAGCCTTGTTTCTCTTGCTAGCAGCAACAACCTTTTAAACTGAGTATTACTGGTGAACCATACCGAGCTGGTTAAAGAAAATGCTTTTCAGTTCCACCATGCAGTTGTTTGGACGACAATTATGGCAGCTGAAGTTTAATCATAGTGTTTGATAGCTCATTTTCTCAATGTCAACATGAGGCACTGTGTGTGCGCACGGCTTTCTTTTTTTTAAAAAAATGAATTCTTTCATTTGATAAGCTGGCTCTAGAGCATCAGGCTCATTCAATAGGAAATCTCTCTTTTCACAAGGTTGCAGCATGCATATTTCCTCCCTTTTTCTTCCCTCTACATTCCCCATTTTCTCTCTCCCCCCCCCCCCTCGCCACCCAAGAAGAGATTAATCATGAGGGGGAAACTCAGCTTCACCCTCTAGCTGCAGGTCGCAATTTTTATTTGTATGGAATTGGCTTTTGGAAAGCTGAAGGCTGCCTGAGGGCAGGGACCTGATATAAGAAGAACCTGAGAATGAAGCAGTAGGGATTGATTAGGCTACTTCATATCCCACACTCCATAAGCACACTCCAACCGCAATCTAACACACCGCTGAGCTGAATAGACAAGAGAAATTGGATTCCTTCCTAATATTTAACCTTCAAGTCAGCTCTAACAGTTGTTGATATGTTGTTCTACTAGCAAGTAACAGAGTGGGTTTTCCTTTTCCCTTTTTTTAAAAATCCTTTCTCTTTGGTTTTTTATTTTAGATCTCACACAGGTACATATCCACCTTTCTCTGCGGTTTTAGAAGCTACTAGCTTCTGTGAGTATTTACATGTTCTATGATTCCCCCAATTCTTGTTTGAGATTTTTCATTTCCTAAAACTGATGCAGGATGAAATTTTGGGGAGACTGTAAAATTGTAGCAAAAATATACTAAATACCTGATCTAGTTCATAATTTTAAATGGTTCTTTTGTGCTAATTGAAAATGGTTTCTATTGTACCCACTAAGGTCATTGCTACTAAATATTAAAAATTAAATTCAGGATAAAAGTGATGACGAGGAGTGTTCTTTGGGTAATATGTGTCATTTTGACAGAAACATAGAGCAATATGTGGATTTTTGTTTTTGTTTTTTAAAAAAGAAAACAACATAGATTACAATATTAATATTTTGGCTCCAAATATGATACAGGCTTAGAGAGGCAATTGAAAATGGACAGATGACTGAGTAAATATATATTGTTTTGCAGTTGAAATCCTCAGGAGTCAGCGGGAGAGATGCTATAAATAACATCTTAAATATACATTACATTTATTATTGTGCATATGAGTGTTGGTATCACTATTCCCCAACTGCACCCACCCCAACATTTTTCATTTATTTTCTGAGAAACCTATTGGAAATAGTGAAAAACTATTAAAAGAAATAATGTGAAAGTCATCAGGTAAGAAAGGCTGGATTGATTCATGTTTTATGGCTTGCATAGATGTTTTCCTGGATGCAGATCACTCTGTGTTTCAGAGAAGTGAGTTCCCATCTTGATTACAAGGTAATTGCACCATAGTCACTCCACAGATTTCTCTCAGTTACTAGCATATGATGTTTTGCTTTGTCCCCCTCCCCAGCTGGAAGTATCACATAGGACAACATTTAATATTGGCATTCCCATACACTCCTTGCTGGCACTGTTTGCACTTGTGCCTTCAGTATCTCACTTTTAAGAAACTCCCATTCATCATTAACTCCCTTCTCTTTCTTTCCATGAAATCACGCTCAGTATTTCCTTAAATTTCCTGAAGTCAGCTCTCCTAAAGTCTAGAATGCATGTTTGAGTTCTCTGAGTTTCACTCTTCCTTTATATCACAAATACATGGTCACTCTCATCCAAGGATCCCACCACTTCCACTCCATTGACTAGATCATCAGTGTTGGTTAGGATCAGTTCCAGAATAGCTGATCCCCTTGTTGCCTCTTCTATCTTCTGAACAATAAAATTGTCTGCAAGGCAAATGAGGAATTTGTTGGACTTTGTACTCTTGGAAAAGTTTGTTTTCAGAGTATATGAAGTCCCCCAGTACTACTACATCTCTTCTCTCTGCCTGTTTGGTCTTCTGATCAAGGAAGGCTTCATCCAGTTCTTCAGTCTGCTTGGAGGTCTATAGTAGACCCCCACAACTAAATCTTTTCCAGTCCTTGCTCTCTTAATTCTTACCCAGATACTTTCAACCTAGTTTCCTGGATTGAAGTCTTGCATTTCTTCACCAGTGTAAATATTTTTAACATATAATGCTACTCCACCCCCTCTCCTGTTTGGTCTATTTCTCTGGAATAGGTTATACCCCTCCATTGCTACATTCCAATCATAGGATCCATCCCAACAAGTTTCAGTTATGCCTATTACATTGTTAACAGTTTAGTTGTGCTAGGAGTTCCAGTTCATCTTGTTTATTTCCCATGCTCTGGACCTTAGTGTAAAGACATCTAAGCCCATGGGACATTCCCCTTAGCTGTTTATTTGAGATTATTGTCCCCTCGCTGCTTGGTACTTTATGTGTTTGTCCACCCTCTCTTTAGCCTTTTGTCTGTTTACTTCAGACCTTGCTAAACTACTTTTCCCAAGGATGTCACCCGCCCCCACAAAACCTGGTTAAAAGTCCGCCTGATCAAGATTGCCAGTCTCTGAGCAAAAATTTCTTCCTACTTCTGTAAGGTGCAGCCCATCCCATGCCAGTAGGCCATCTCCCTGATAAAACAGACCATGGTCCAGGAAGCCAAATTGTTTTTCCTGACACCATCTGCAGTTACTCACTTCTACTATTTTTCTCGCTTTTCCTGGGCCTCGTTGTACAACATTGTACAATCTGCAAAACTTAATCAGTGAATCATCAGATCAGAAAAGTAGAAGATCAAAGGCAAAAAAGAGGGGGCAGGGAGGGCTTCCTAATAGTTATTTGAAAAGAGCAACTTTTTTGAGTTCTTAATCTTAGAAACATTTGCACAGTAATTATCATGTTTTTATAAGTGGCAACACTAGTGAATTAATACTGGCAATAATGAAAAGGTTTAGTGTTTCAGCACTGCTGGTGCTATTCCATTATCACCAAAAATGTGTGAGTGATTTTAGACAAGGATTTTTTTCAGTATACCACAGTTGTCATATCTGCAACTTATAATAACTCTCAAACATAATAATGTAAATGCTATTGAATGAAATCAATAGCTGTGGTCCTTCCCAAAGAACAGATTAGGGTCTACACAGAAAGACACAAGCACAAAAAAACAAAGGGAATAATAATATTATAATAATACATTATTTATAGGCCGCCCTATCTCCCCAGTGGGGAAGTTCAACTATTTGTGAATCCTTTCTGTGTAGGAGAGGACCAGAAAATATCTTCTGCTATATGTTTTCTTGTTCTTTCAAATATTCTTATAGTGTTATACTACGATTATGGAGACCAGGGTTCAAATCCGCGCATGGCTATGAAAACCTGCTAGATGACCCTGAACAAGTTGAACACTCTCAGCCCCAAAAAATCTTGTGATATGATCACCATATGGTTGCTGTAAGTCAGATAACAACAATAGATACATAACAACAATGCAACAACCATATAGAGTTCAATGCATGTCAGCTGGATTTATTTTCAACTAAAAATTGCAGTCTAAATAACACAAAAAGCAAGTTCAAATACTGTTAGCATGTATACATTTTGAATGGATTTTCCCTGAAAAGCTCCCTTTGGAAGATAAATCGACTGGGTTGCATGACCTGTCACTTTGCATCATATTACCATGATGTCACAGGAACATTGGAGGTTGCTATAGAGTGAGCATAGTCAGTTCAATGTACTTCCAATGGAGGCTGGTGGTCCAAATACACACTATCTATTCCAGGTTTTAGTTAGAGCTTCAAAAAGTCTGTATGCCAATGTACTGAGCTTATTATTGGGAGATAGGATTCAGTTCTATGGATAGCTTCCTTAAAGTTCATTAAAACCTGGGGATAATTCGCTGCTCTCTTGACTCTCCCAGCCTCCACCATTTGCTGTTTTTATCATGGTTCTTCTTGGATGCAAACTATACTAAAATGAGGAGGAGACAGAGCGATTTGATTCTGATCCTCCTGGCAATAAATCCTATCTCCCATGCATATACTCTTGCAACCCCAAGTGCCTTAAATTCATGGAACAACTTTTCATCCTCCACTTCAGTAACACATAGTCCAAATTGGATTCTTCTCTATGAAATCCAACAGGGTAAATATTACAAAAATACTGACTCATTCAGGGGAAAAATGTAATTTGCAAGTAAACAAAATAATGTTCATTTACAAATTACTTTGAGTTTCATAATTAAATATTTCGGTGCACAAGGCTTTTCATGCAGTTCTGCATGACAATCATGTAATTAAGCAAAAGAAATGTGGGCTAAAGAGAACCACCATAAGGTGAATGCACAAGCAACTAAAAAGCAATGAGCAAAGAGTAAATATTAATGGACTGGCATCCGGGTTGGGAAAAATATCAAACAGAATTCTACTAGTATAGTTTAGCAGGAAGCTCTTAACAAATGAGTATCTTTGTAATAAAGCACATATTTTTACCTGTGGTTCCCCAGATTTTGCTATTTTGATTACTAAAGTAGCCAATATGCCACCATCCATGTGTGTGGTTATGGTAACCCAAGATAGACGTAGTAATAATAATAATTTTTATTTTTATTTTTATTTCTTGCTTGCCTCTCCCCACAGCTTGAGGCAGGTTATGACATTGCTAAAACACACATTCATCTAAAAACATTATTTAAATTATACATATTAAAACATATTTTCACAATATATATATATTAAAATACACAAAACAAGGATTAAACATAAGATGCAAGTTTAAAATTCATCATTAAAATTGTCTGGGTCCCTTCTTGATCATTGCCGATTAGAGTCCCTCCATTTTGGCCAGGGCTTGACCAACACCATTTTGCCAAGTGTTGCTCTGAGGAGGACTGGCAGTCTACATCCAGTTCACAGACCGGAACTTCCCATCTCCGCTGGAACGACCCAGATCAAAGCAGGCCTTTCTCTTCATATCCTTTATTTGGATATTTATTTGGAATGGGTTTCTTATGAAAAAAATCTGTTGGTCTTGCTTCATTTCCTAATCCCAGGCTGAAAAAATCAGAAAAATGCTAGGGATTGGGAGGTCAAGTATGAAGAAATTAGATAGGATCCTGCCCAGATATATGATTGAATACCAAAGTTAGGGTTGGTGATGAAATGACGCTCCAGGAGAAAGAGGGGGACGAGTGATTTTCCTCCTCCTGGCATGTCGTTTCTACATGCCAGGAGAGCTCCCGAGAAGGGGGAATGGCAACTGGATAAGTTATTTTCCTTTTTAAAGGCTTTTCTGGGGTGGGGGGGTGGGGGGCATTAGATCTTCTGAGGGGGCAGTCCAGACACTGCCCACAGCTGGAAAGACCCGGGTCTTTCCAGCTGACAGATTACTTCAGAACAAAGTAGGGTTTTCCTGCTTTGTCCTGAAAGAATCCGGTTTTACATGGGCCATCATTTGGACACCCCATGTAAAAATCCAGGAGGTCACACATTTTTTGGCCTGTCTGGATGTGCCTTGAGTCTGCAAGACCCAAAAAGGGCTGTGGGGAATAGGGTGACTTGGAGATCTCTCATTCATGGATTCTCATAGGTTGGATCAATTTGACAGCAGCTAGAAACGACAAAAGCATGATCCATGATTCTTCCTTTTTGTTTTGAAATGTTGTAATGCACTAATTTTCTATTAGAAAATCTTTGATATTTGTAAATGCACAGGGTCTTCTTCACTAATAATAAAATAATAATAAAACTTTATTTATACCCCGCCACCATCTCCCCAACGGTGACTTGGGGTGGCTTACATGGGGCCATGCCCAAAACCATACAATATGACAAAATATAAAACAACATATCATAATACAATTTAACAATACAATAAATAATAACATACATTACAATCCAAAATTCAGAAAAAGCAATAAAAACCAGGGCAGGCCACATGAACACTAAATTAAAACTTGGTGAGAAAGACATATGAATAAATACATTCCTGTGATGTGTAATTTAAGTGAGGGTTAGTGTTGTTGGATTCTCTGACAGTGTCTAAGATGGGGGAATTTCTGCCAACTCCCAGCACAGTTCTGCCTTCCATTTGAAATTGCTATCAGGCCCACTTTGTTCCTTTTTATATTTCCATCTTTTCTTTTTTAAAACAAAATAGACATTGTAGCTTTAAAAGATTCATGACTAGTAGCTTCCCCACCAAAGATATGCAGTAAGGAGGTAAAATGCACCTATTGCATTTTTTTTCTTGCCAACTGCCTGGAAGGGCAGGATTTTTGGAGCCTTTCTTGATCATTCTTCTGCAAACAAATCATAATATTCTGTGTTGTGCCTAGATGAGCAAGAAAGACTCCAAAAAGTCCTTTTGCAAATATCAATTTCTATTTTTTTTAAAAAGCATTGCAACGCACCCTCTGTTAGGGTTTCAAAGTACTTTGCTATGACAATGAACCCTGCTATTAATCAATCCAAAATGACACATTTTAAAAATGTTTGTGTATAGATATACATATATCTAATCATCTCAGTCATTATCTTCTTTCTTGACCTAAGTGAAAGATCTGAAGCCAATTTCACTTATTAATTCATCTCATCCAAACATCTGAATAGTTCAATTTCAGATCAATACATTGTTTGCCAAGTAAGCATCTTGGCTGGAAAACATCAGACAATTGATGATTTTCATGTAAATCCTGCTGTCTTTTTCAATCAATTCCTTGTACATGGATGCAAAATTTTTTGGCATGTAGACTCCCGTGAAATGCAAAGTTGCAAATAATTGTGTTAATTTTGCTAAACTTAGCAAACATGCTAGAAATAAGGTTACAACCTGGATATGTTTTTGGACTTTAACTCCCAAAATCTCCCTATAACATTCTAGGAGGAATGTTAAAAAAACTGTCCTCCCAAAACAAGTCTTCAAAACTCTATTTACCTATGACTACAGTACATCGTTTTTAATTCAGAAACTATCAAAATATGTAGAGATGAGTCTGGCTGTTTGTGCTACACAAGTAACTTTTATAAATATTGTAAAACCCTGGCCACATGTTTTAAAAACCATTTATGCCTTGTGAGCCTACAGCACTCAATACACACACATTATACATACATACACACACACACAAATAATTTACATATTCATAAAAACAACCATACAAATCTATATACATGTTGGAATCCCAGACGCTTTAAAGGGCCAGACTTAAAAGTGTCTTCAAAACAGTGTTTATTGAAACAAAAGGAAAAGGACGCAGGGATACTTAAATGCAGTTCCACTGGTCAAAAACTCAAAAACCCAAACCAGACCTGGTTCAAAAGGGTAAACAGAAATGTAATCCAGATCAACTGGATGCAAAAAGCAGCAAGTCAAACAAAAAAGTGCAATACACAAATGGTTAACAGACAGAGTTGTAAGAAGAGAAGCGTCTTCAGCCAAAGTCCAAGGTCAAAGCAAGGAGAATCCAAAGTAGCGTTGCTCCAGTGTCTGCAGAAACAGCGTCTCCAGCCAAACCGGTTCAGGTCCAAACTGCAGATCCGAGTCCAACACCGAACATGAAACAGGCAGCAGCAAGACTACCAGAAACTTTCCCAATACCCAGCACACAAACACACATCAACACCTTGCCTTCTGCAAAGACCCCTCACCCCTGAACCCACTTTTATCTACAAACCATCATCAGAGGATGAACTGACCACCCCCTCATCACCATCCCCCACAGCTGCTCCCAGCTCTTCACGTGAATTCCTTTGACTCTCCCTCCAATTCCTCCATCTCCTGTCAAGACTTAGATCCCCCAAGAATCAGTTGAATCCCCTAATTGCCAGTCGTCACTCCCAGAGAACCCCATAAAGGTATCACTAGTTGTTGGTGCCTCACAAATAGCTTGCACTTCTCTTATCTTAGTCCAATCCATGGTGTCTTCTTCTCCTTCACTCATTGACCCATCATCCCCAGAGAATCCCTCAAACGACTCTTCATCTGTAGGTGCTGTAAGTATGTCCCGGATCTTCTTTCTCTGCTGCTCATCATCGGATTCCTGCTCCCGAGTAACCCTTTTTCCCCTTCTGGCACCCATACTACTGTTTGTAACATTACTCACAGGCTCTACTACAACAATACATGCACATATGTACAATGTTCCCTCACTTATCGCCGGGGTTAGGTTCCAGGACCACCCGCAATAAGTGAAAAACCGCAAAGTAGGGGCACTATATTTATTTTAATATTTATACATTATTTTAATAGCTATACACTATTTTAAGTCTTTATCAACCAGTCACCTCCTTCTCCTCCCGTTACTGTTTGGGCTCCTTTTCTCTCCCTTCGGCTTCTCCTTCCTCCCTTCCTTAGGCTGTAAATTGTAATTTTTTATAATTTATAATAGTCTTTTAGAGTTTATTGAAAAACTGCGAAACAGTGAATCCGTGAAAAGTGAACCATGAGTAGTGAGGGAACACTGCATATGGACCAGCACAATACTATCTAACATCTACAAAACTCATACTTGACTATGCCCTTCCCTTCTACCACCCCTCCCATTGTGGTAATTTCCCATCCTTTGGTTTGGAGACATTCATATATAGTTCCATTCTTTTTTCCTATTACATTGTTTTTCTATTCTTCCTTCTGGCCTAATAGTTATTATTTATATATTTCCTACAAATATTATAACAGATTAAATTATGAAGCCTTCTATAAAAACTTTTCCCTCCCCCCCTCTTTTTTTTTTTTTTTACAAAGTTTAGAAATGGCTCTCAGTCCTTGATAAAGTTTGTTCAACATGGCTGATTTGTCAATTTCTACTATTTTAAAAATGTTAACAATCCATTCTTATATTGTCGGGAGGTCTGCCTTCTTCAAAAACTGTTCATATAATGTCTATGCTGCTATTATCATGTAGTGCAATACTTTGAAGTTTAATGATTTTGTTTCTTTATTTGACATTCCCAATAAAAATAATTCAGGGTCTAACTGTATCTTTGATTGAAAAAATTCTTGCAGTATTTTTGTACCTTGCCCCAGAATTCTCTTGCTTTTTACAGGACCACCTTATGTGGAAGAAAGTTCCTTCTTGTTCTTTACATTTCCAGCACTTGTTACATTTTAGCAAGTTTTGCTGGAGTCAGGTACCACCTTTTCATCTTTTTATTTAAAAAATTAAGGTCGTAACACAGAATTTTCTTTAAGTTAATCATCCACATTTTTTGCATTTATCTAATTCTATGTTGTGTACAACATTTTGTGCCCATTTAATCATACATTCCTTTATTGGTTCTTGTTCCATTTCCATCTTCAGTAATGCTTTATATATTTTTTCAATAAGGTGTTCTTCATTACTACATAATTTCTTTTCAAATTCTGTTTGTTCTCTTTCAGATCTGATGTTTTTACTGTCTAGTGTAAATCTTTCTTTCAGTTGCCTATATCTGTGCCCCTGGAGATGAAGTCCTGCATCCATCAATTCAGCTTCAGTTTTAAACTGTATTTATCATCTTCATGTGGGGCTCCATGGCTCAACTGGGGTGACAGCATCCTAGGACACTGCACCACCAACATGGGAGCCTCTCCATGTTCCATTAGGAAAAATTGGGCTACTCCTGGGAGAAGCTGTGGTGTGACACTTCCCCACATGTGATGGGGAAGCATCTGCTGGCAGCGAGGTGGGGCATGTGCTACCGGGATTGCCCTGTTGCTCCCCGATTTGCCAGAGGCTGGTGAATCAAACTAGAGGACCTCATCAATGTGATGAGGTCCATAAGCTATCACTTGTTTTCGCGTACGATTGCCTTCCAAGTGTAGGGCCTTGGTGGTGGGTCTGTAGGTGACTGTAGAGACCTATTATTGATTTGCATGTTCTATCACAGTGAGAACATTGATTTCCAGATGGAAGGTGGTCCCAATGAGGTTTGGCTTGATGAGCCTTTCTCTTGACACATTTTCCCCTTTTGAGCTCCATTTGTGCCTCTTCCAATTCTAATGTGCATGCTTCAAAATATAATTTTTAGTATGGTAGCATTGGTGCCATACTTTTGCTTTTTGTGCTTTTTTTTTCGTGTCAGGAGCAACCGGAGTTGCAGCTTTTTGTGCTGCAAAAACTTGATTTTAATTGTAGGTCTCTTGCCTTGCCATATGTCTTTGGCGAAATCTCTTTTCCATTGTTTAAAGGTGCATCATTTATTAGAATTGGAATATCCTGAAAAAGAAATAGCATTTTGGTAGTATATTCATTTTGATATATACTATTTTGATATTTGATATTCACTATTGGGAAGCTGATATTCACTATTGGGAAGCTGATATTCTTCCCAATAGTGACAATTTAATGTGTTCCATCTTTGTATATTTTATTTCTTTCCATGTCTTTTTGTAATTGTCTTGAAATAATGTTGTCTTATTTGAGAGTATTAGCCCTAAATATCTTCATTTTTTTCTGTTTGAGATCCTGATATTTCTTTTAGCTTTTTCTTCTCTTTTTCTGTTAGAATATTTTGTTTGTTTGTTTGTTTGTTTTAAAACCTGCTATTTTTCAAAAGAAAATATCCAAACACCAAGATGAATAACAATGGAGACATTCAGGGGTGCTGTGGATGGGATTGGGGGGAATGAATTTTAAATGCCATTTAAGTATATCTACTGTATTTTAATTTTGCTTTTACCACACTGCTACTATTTAATTGCTATTTAATTGTTTTTGAACTTTTTCATTGCACTTTTAATTGCCTAGTTTGGAGGGTTAGTTGCCTTGAGTCCCCATGGGGAGAAAAGCGGGGTATAAATAAGGATAATAAATAAATAAAATAATAAATAAAAATGGGCATTCTTGTCTTGTGCTCTTTTGAATTTTCCATTCTTTAAAAAGTTCTCCATTCACTAAAACTTTGGAAGTTTGTGTTTTATAAATTGCTCTAATCCATTTTATTATGTTAGTCCCAAATTCCATTTTTTTCTATGATCGCAAATTAAAACTCCCAATTTAAATTATCTAACGTTATACATTTTAAAGCCCAGCTCTATGGATTTGATCCTTTATGAGCACCTACTAAATAATGCTCATTATCAAAACTAAAGACTGACTGAACAATAGTTTGCAGAATTTTTAGGGGGCCTTTCTGACATATGTTACTCAAAATGGAGTACAAAGTCTTAAATATGAAACTGTAAAATGTTCCATAAGAAGACGTTTCCTGCAGTACTTAGTTGTTTTATTTTATATCATTTTAACTAGTGTGGCTGTATTCTATGGCATCCTGAGATGTGTAGTTTAGTATGGGTCTTTAATAATTTGTAACAGAGCTTCTAGTGCTATACTCCAAGGGAATAAACTGCAGTTCTCTTGTAAAAAGGATAAAGGTAAAGGTTTCCTCTGAAGTTAAGTCCAGTCGTGCCGGACTCTGGGGGGTGGTCCTCATCTCAATTTCTAAGCCGAAGAGCCGGCAGTGTCTGTAGATACGTCCAAGGTCATGTGGCTCGCATGATTGCATGGAGCACTATTACCTTCTCGTCAGATCAGTACCTATTGATCTACTCACATTTGCATGTTTTTGAACTGCTAGGTTGGCAGAAGCTGGGTCTAACAGCGGGAGCTCACCCCACTCCCTGGATTATAAATCCCAGACATTGTAAAGGGAATGTTCTTCTGAACATGAATTACTTCTAAAGAATACGTTATTTGTAAGAGAACCAGTGTAGGATTCAGTACTGTCCCCCATGTTGTTTAACATATACATGAAGCCGCTGGGAGAGATCATCCGGAGTTTTGGGGTACGGTGTCATCTGTACACAGATGATGTCCAGCTCTGTCACTCCTTTCCACCTGTCACTAAGGAGGCTGTTCAGGTCCTGAACCAGTTGGCTGGTGTGTCGGACTGGATGAGGGTGAACAAATTGAAATTGAATCCAGACAAAACAGAGGTACTCCTGGTCAGTCGTAGGGCCAGACAGGGTATAGGGTTACAGCCTGTGTTCGATGGGGTCACATCAAACTGAAGATGCAGGTTCGCAGTCTGGGTGTTCTCCTGGACTCATCACTGTACTCCAAGGGAATAAACTGCAGTTCTCCTGGAACTCCAGATCTCGGCTGTGGCCAGGGGAGCATTTGCACAATTAAGACTTGTGCACCAGCTGCACCCATACCTTGGGAAGTCTGACTTGGCCACGGTGGTCCACTCTCTGGTTATATCCCGCCTGGATTACTGCAATGCGCTCTACGTGGGGCTGCCTTTGAAGACGGCCCGGAAACTTCAATTAGTACAATGGGTGGAAGCCAGGCTTATAACCAGGGCGGTGTACAGGGAGCATACCACTCCTCTGTTGCATCAGCTCCACTGGCTGCCAATATGCTACCGAGCCCAATTCAAAGTGCTGGCCTTGGCCTACAAAGCCCTAAACGGTTCTGGTCCAACTTACCTGTCTGAATGTATCTCCTCGTATGAGCCTACGAGAACTCTAAGATCATCTGGGGAGGCCCTGCTCTTGATCCCACCTGACTTGCAAGTGTGGCTGGTGGGGACGAGAGACAGGGCCTTCTCAGTGGTGGCTCCTTGGCTGTGAAATTCCCTCCCTAGTGACATCCGGCAGGCCCCATCCCTTTTGGGTTTCAGAAAGAAATTGAAAACCTGGCTGTGCACGCAAGCGTTTAAAGAACAAGTTCTACTGGCTTTGACTCGGTCTGGATTAAGGTTTATATACAAGGTTTTGTGGATGAATGGTTCAAGTACTTTATATTGGTTTAAATTTTGTATATTGTATATTGTTATTTCGTTTAACTGCTTTTAACTGTTTTATTGTTTTATTTTATTGTACTGTGGTGTATTGGCATCAAATTCTGCCAGATCTGTAAGCCGCCCTGAGTCCCCTCGGGTGAGAAGGGCGGGATAGAAATGATGGAAATGAATAAATAAATAAAATAGGACTACAACTCTGGATGCCAGTTTCCAATTCCCCACTCAGCTAAAGAAAGAAGCCCACTGGGTAAGTCAGAAAACCCCATGATAAGTTTGCCTTGGGGTCACTATAAATCAGAAACAAACAGAAGGCACATAACAGTAACAATGTCATGTGTAGCTAATTGCTTCCATGATCTGCCACAGCCTTATCCTGTAATTCCCAAAACTGTGTTTTCCAATGAGAATATTATTGGTTTGACAATGAGGACTTGCTTCACAATTTATGACTTTTATACAGTTTCATCTATGCGCAGGATTAGCTCTCCTTTTTGGCAGGCTACCCCATGTCTTTCTGAATGTGGCATAGTGATGAGAAAGGGATGGTGATTCAAAGTAACCAGCTCACCACAGCGGGCATTGGGATAGTTATATATCCCACCTTTTACCCACAGTTAGGACTCAAGGTAGCTATGGAATGGGATTCTACCAATCACTTCCCAACTGGTGTTTGTGTGCAGCCAATCTGTTTCGAATGCCTGGTGCAATACTAGGTACAGCCAATTCATGGCATGCCAAATTCTACAAGGATTTGCTCAACCCATATTCAAAACAATATTTGGTAGCTTTGCAGAAATCTTTGCTTGCATCTTTATGTGGGAAGACCACTTTCTTTGGTGCAGCCCTGTAAATTGTACACTTTTGGCCAAATTTCACACTCTGCAGTCACAAGCTATACGCTAGTTTAGCTGGCTTAAAGTTAGATTGCTTCTGGTTTACTTACAATTCTGATCTTTCTGTCCATCATGGGAGAATATGATTAAAGCTCCTGTACAGTTGGTAATCCCAGTACTTATACAGTGTTACACAGTAATACTTCTTGACCAGTGTAAGCAGAGAGATTGGGTTATTATGAAGAGGAGTTATAATAAGAAATATGACTGCAAAAGCAAAGTAGTCAGTTGAAATTGGTCTATAATTAAATGCTTAGAAAATTCTGTGCTTAGCTCATTTTAAAATCAAGTGCTTCTTTGTAGCAATTTCCTTTCTTTAATTACAATTTCCTGTCTACTTTGACATTTACAATGCAATCTTGGGGGACATGTTTGTGATTTATTATTCTTGCTCCTATCAGGATATCACTCTACAGAAATGAGTTTATAAAATAAGAGCTCAAATTATTATGGCCTTTGACCAATAAAGCTGGCTCGTAATTTCAGGCCTGAGAAAAGATTAACATTTTTGACAATCAAATGTGGGAAAACCAGTGGGGGACAATTTGGGATACTATTTCAATTTTCTGAAACACTGTATATTTTAAATAAGAAATATATGAAATAGTTACATGGGAAATGAATTGCAGTCAAAGGAGCTATGACGAATTGCAAAGCTAGACAGAAAAAGAACTTCAAGCATTGTTTAGCTGTCTTTGAACTGAAACAGGAACCGCTAAATCAACATTACTGGGAAATTATCTAAAGGAAGAGCTAGTTTCAGAGATTTGCTCTCTACTTTGTAGTACAGCTGGCCTTATCAATTAATAACAGAGACAGAACTGAATCCTGTTAAGTCAAAGCCCTTGAATCTGTTTCTTTGGGTTCCTTAGCAGGTTCACTAGAACTAGGGCCAAAGGCTGATGTTAGCAAAGCAGGAGACTACACCAAAGCACTGATAGGGCTGGATACCCCAACTTTCTTGTCAACAGGTAAACTTATTCTGCATAGTGACAGTCCTTTTTGCTGCTTTGGTTCCATTTTCTTTGATTCTGGAATGTGAAATTTGATGAGGCATTTAGAGATCTCAAAGAGAAGATTCAAATGTTGCAGTTCATGAAAGTTAACAATTACTAGGAGATAATTTGAAGTGTCTTACGCAACTACAATTCCCAGGATGTCATAGTATGAAGCCATGTTATTTTAATTCAGTGGTTCTCAACCTGGGGTCTCCAGATGTTTTTGGTCTTCAACTCCCAGAAATCCTAACAGCTGGTAAACTGACTGGGATTTCTGGGAGTTGTAGTAGGCCAAAACACAGGTTGGGAGCCACTGCTTTAATTGGTATCAGAGTATTATAATTGTGTAGTTCAGATTCATCCTTCCTCTCAGCTGACTCCAATGATAAAGGGAAAGTTGAGTACAATATAGTAGGGATGGAATGCATATTTTACAACTTCCCAAATACAGTCAAAATTTAGTGTCCTTCACCACTCCAGAGTCACTGACAGGAAGAAAAACAGTGTTTGAAAAGCTTCTGTAACTGGTGCCAATCTACAAGGCAAAATTGCACACGTATATTGAATAAACTTGTTTGAGTTTCGTGAAAATGTGCAATTTTTGATGCTGTGGCAATTTTGCTATCCTTTGTAAGAACAAATCCTGAATATTTCAACAATACAGGGAGAAATATCAATGCCCTATCCTCTGCCAAGAAGTGGGGACATTGAGAATGTCCATCCCTAGTACAGAGTGTCCTCAAATTGTCTTAAAGCAGAGATGGGCAACTGGGGAGGCTAGGAGGCTGCACTGGTCTCCCCTGGGGATTGTTAACCATATCCTACCCACTGGACACACTTTCCCCAAAAGCCTTTTCCCCTCACAAATACTTTCCAGGGAATGTAGGGGGAAATGTTAGCATTCTCACTATATTTTGGGGCTCCCTGAGCCATTTGGGGCCATTTTGAGATGATAAACAAGTAAACTGAAAAAAATTGCAAAATTTTGTCTTGATCCCTGTGTTTCTCCAATTGTAGTGAAAATGCCCTCCACATTGCACAGAGGCCATTTTATCATTGTTTTGGAGCAATAACGGAGTGGCCTTGGGGGCAAAAATGGGGGCATTCTGTGAACCACTTCATCCACTCCTGCCATAAAGCATAATATTGTCTTGCAACTGGGGATGTATGCATGACCCATGGGATAACCTCCAAATAATCATCTTGAACATGAACACAGGACGACGGAATACATGAATAAACACTGGGATACACTAGTGTGACCATTGGTAAGAACTGGCATCTTTAGATGGTTTATGGATTCTCAGTAAGCTGGATCTAGTGATAAGTGATGTGCAAGTTATTCCAGTTTACCACTGCCATTGTGATCTACCTGCTCCTGCAATGCTTTAACCGTACTTTTATTCTTGATCCTACCATTTCATTGAGCCTAACATGTTTGTCTTCCAACTCCCCAGTCTGAGAAATGAATAGAGATCAACTTGCTCCTCTGTCCCAGGTAATAATCATGCTTTGTTAAAGTCTAAAGTTCCCATAGAACAGAAAAGAGATGGTACAAATATCTCAGCATATTGATTCTCTATACAATCAATATTCCTTTGCCTGGAGCCAATAAAGGTGAAATCAGTCTTGAGCAATAAGAGTGATACATTTTCTCCAATGGTTTTACATTAAAGTCTTTCAGAGAATTTTGTCAAATGCTTTACCATACACAGTACAATTATTGCTGCTAGTTCCTTGGGATGTCAAATATTGATTCAGCTTGAACTTTGATGTTCTCCCATAAAGTCCACCTAACACCAAATGAATTAGGGCTATCAATAATGTAATATTTTGGAAGTGAAATTCTAAAGTGAGGTGATCTTGTAATTTGCAGAAATTTGCCTTCAGAGACAGAGAAATATAGGCTTTCATCATTGACTTACCTCTACTTGTTCACCACAGTTTCTCTTGGTCATCCCTATTCCCTGGTCATTTCTCTTACCATTGTGATTTGTGTATTCACACTGCAGAATTATAGCAGTTTGACACCACAATATCTGGCTAAGGATTTCTGGAATTTGTAATTTTGGAAGACATTTACCCTTCTCTGTTGCTCTGGTGCCAGAACAAACTTCCAATTCCAGGATTCCATAGGCTGGAGCATGGCATATAAATTGATGTCAATGTGCTATAATTTTAGTGTGGATAATCTCTTGTTCAAATGCTGCTGTTGATTAAAAATTTAATATGTTTTTAAAGTCACCTTTAACAAATGGAGATACTAAATGAGAGACCTCCAAGAGACCCTGGCCCCTTCTACATTGCCATATAATCCAAATTATCAAAACAAATAATCCACCTTATCTGCTTTGAGCTGGGTTATGTGAGTCTGCATTGCCATATAATCAAGTTCAAAGCAGATAATGTGGATTTTATATGGCAGTGTAGATTGGGCTCCTGTTATTAACAATTCTGCCCAGATACACTTGTATTGTTCAAGTGTACTTGAATAGTCGATGTGTGGGGGAATATTTCTTATACTGAAATGAAATCCCTCAAGCCTAAAGACAACATATAAGAAAAAAAGGTCGAAATGCTACTTAGACCTCACATGTAGTAAACGATTCTGCCCATGCTGCATTTGGGAGTATTGTCTTTGACCTGAGCTGTATGCTACTCTAAGATTCATTATCATTTATTATTTTATAGTTCTTGTATTAAACACTCTGTGTGTGTTTTCTCAAACACAGAGAGACCAATTTCAAATGGATATGCATCAAAGCTTAGAATTTCTGTTTTAAACCTAAGCATAATAATGATGATGATGAAATCTATCATGGTGTGATTAAAAAGACCTTAGCACATTTCCCTGCTTTCACAATGTTTCTTCAGCTTTCATAGAATATGTATTCCAAATTCCAAGTCCATTTTTGCATGTACACGCACGCACACACGCACACACACACAGGCTCCATGGATAAAAACAAATCTGGGAGAAATGCAACTGAGACATCCAAATTACTAGTGTAAACTTGCAGTAGAATTCTCTTGCACAATGAATAAGGGGACTGCCAATTGTAATATATTTAAAGGGTCAAGAGAAATCTATATGTGGTCAAGAAATAAGACAAATATTGGTCCCTCATTTGATGGGAATAGCAACATCCATTAAAACCATTAAATTAACAGTGAAATCAATGTTTAAACCACAAGAAGTAATTAGTGTAATTTATATTACTGAGTAGCCTTTTCTGGTTCTATCTGGAAACCAAGTTGAATTATACAATATTTAAAGATATATATGCCCCATATATGTGTGTGCATATCATATATAAAGATATATACACCATATATGTATATGTACTATGTATATGTATACATATGAATGAATGAATATGATATCTCAATTTTTCTCTTCCAGATAGGATATGTATGTATGATAGCTTTCTTGAAAATTTTATGATGCTGGGTATAGAGTTTAGATTTATTTATTTTGTACTAACACATAGCCAAAGCAATTTCTTGAACCAACACATCAGGAAATATTCCTTTTGGATGGAGACTTCTAACATCATTTTCTTTTAGCATTTCACATTGCAAAATGGAGCTGTTCACTAGAAACAAAATAAAAAGTTTGTACAGTGGTATTCAGAGACTTTCGCTCGCTTTCCCTGCATCAGTGGGCAATTCATGAGACCCTGCTGCTAAGCTTTGGAAAGGTATCCCTATAATCCTTTGTCAATACAAACTCCACACAACTTTTACAAGGCCTTTCATTAGCAGCCTCAGGTCTGAAAGAAGATCAAGTGAAACTGTCTGCAGCCCATGGACGTAAAACCCTTTGTATTAGAGAAACTGTTGACAAGGACAGAGGATGTGACCATGAAGGCACAATCTGGACATGCTAAATTTCTTTACAGTATTTTCTATGGTTAGAACTGAAGATAAGTGGCATGTTGTTTTAAATCCACACTTCTTGTTCTTTTCATGTAATTTTGAAACAGTACATGGGGATGTAGCTGTCTAGATTTTCATTTAAGGCAGGGGTCCCCAAACTAAGGCCCGGGGGCCAGATGCGGCCCTCCAAGGTCATTTACCTGGCCCCCGCCCTCAGTTTCAGACTTAGGTTCGCCCCAAGTCTGAAATGACTTGAAGGCACACAACAACTTGAGTATCTCATTGGCCAGAAGGAGGCCCACACTTCCCATTGAAATCCTGATAGTTTTACTGTATGTTGGTTAAAATTGTTTTTATTTTTAAATAATGTATTGTTCTTTCATTTACTAATATTGTGCTATGGTAATTAATATAATATATTGTGTATACATATAATATTGATACTAATATTATAATGTAATACAATATAATACTAATAATAATACAATATAATATTAATTATATATTATATATTAAATGTAATATTACTAATAATATTGCAGTATATTGGTATAGTACAATATAGTAATATATAATGCTAATATTGTGCTATGCTAATAATATAATATATTGTATGTACATAAAACTTGTCAGCCACTCTGAGTCCCCTTCGGGGTGAGAGAGGGTGGGGTATAAATGTAGTAAATAAATAAATAAATAAATAATTGTCATTGCGGGTTTTTTTGCACTACAAATAAGACATATGCATAGGAATTTTTTCAATTTTTTTTCCAAATGATAGTTCGGCCCCTCAACAGTCTGAGGGACCATAAACCGGCCCTCCACTTAAAAAGTTTGAGGATCCCTGATTTAAGGTATATACAAAGGTTGTTTGGGGAAAGAAATGTTAATGAGAAAATTGATCAACAGTCTTGGAGAGTATGTCAGCAAAGTTAACACTGTGGGTCAAAGCATATACAGTTATTCTTAGTTTGGGGCAGAATTCGGACTTTCCCCTGACTTTGGATGATGTGCAGAAAGAACATGCTAAGTGTTTGGCCACTGCAGGGCAGATCCACATCCACACCAGCCTAAATGACACTATGTAACATGATTTTTGTTCCTGGATTATAAATGTCATTTCCTAATTGGTTCTATCATAAAACATGATTTTTTTTATTAAACTGAAAAAACAATGTTGTCTTTACAGAACATCCTGCAGCACATTTTGCTATAGTTTTTCAACAAAGTCTCAACCAATTTAACATAATTTGTGGCATCCACAAAATGGAGTTTCTGGAGTATAACAACTACTTTTAAAGTAACTATTGCACACTTAAACAGGAAATAACACTTTCAAACATGGAACAGATTTTCTTTTCAAATTCTGTTACATAGTGTAATCAGCGTAGATGTGGCCCTTGGATTCAGTTTACAGAAGTAAAAAGATATAGTTTTAAATTTCATGCAAAATATAAAAATGTAATAAAACTTGTAGTTAAAAGCATAGCCACCAAAAAAGGAACTAGAAATATAAACAACATGGCACATGAGAGCCCAATTTGCTCTGACCAGTTTCCTCTCAAAAGATGCAAAACCCAAAAGGTCTTCACCTACCAGTGAAAGGATAGTAAAGAGAGAACAAATCTAACAGCCCTGAGATCTTTGTATATAGGATGGAATATAAATATTTCAATATTTTTTTTAACAAATACATAAATAACTTCTCCTGGAAGGTCATTACACAGCCAAGAAGACCTCCAGTATTTTCACCAAAATCTATCTGTATGAGATATTCCTGCACCCACCCACCTGCATAATTTTTCAAGACATGGGAAAGTAGATAGATCACAGCCCAGAACTCCAGATAATGATAACTTACTTTGTTTTGAAATCAAAGTGCTCATTTGAAAATAGTGTTGAGTTGTTACTTTGTCATTATGGCACTGTCAGATTTTGGTGACATGATCAGTTGAGGCTTGTGGTTGTTTGTGACCTTTTGGTGTTGCAATCCCTGGCATTCGGATTTTGACTCGCTTACAATTGGTGGCTAGTTGGTTCTTTTACTCCACCCCACAAGTTTACTCACACAAGTTTCTACAACACTTTTGCAGCCGTTTCCCCCTAATCTTTCCCTAAACATGATTATGAGTAACTTGTCCTTTCCCTTTAACTCATCCAGATTCCCCGATATTACATCCATAGAGTAAGGCGTTTGAGCTGAATAGGTAAATAGTTGCGTTTAATTTGCTTCAGCAATTTATGTGCATACAAATACTTTGAAATAATGTGAATGTTATGTGGAGCTGTGCCACACTATTGGAAAATTTCCATTGAGATGGTGGTGAAGAGGTGGAATGTTTCAATTGGTTAACTCCATTTCTTTCTTCCAATGTTAATATGATTTGTAAAATTGCATCACATTATTATACAATCTATCCTCAGTCCTGAAAAACCAGGGTGACTAAGCCAAATGAGAAAGAGTGAGAGAAGGAGAGAGAGGGAGGAAGAAAGACAGAGAACAGAAATACAATCCAATTTTGCTGGCAGTAGAGTACATTATTCTCTGTTTTCCTCTTCCATTATTTACCACATGCACTTTAAGGTTATTCTGTCTGGACCAGATACAAAGGTGGTGTAAATCACAATAGCACCATTAAAGCCAATAAATATGTGCTGAGGGTCTTCTCCTTTTCCTTCTGCCCATCAGTATAAACACTTAAATAATGTAAGACCAGGCTGTCTGGAGATCTTTGCTCCTCAATGTTTCATCCCAACAACTGTGATTAGTGAGGCTAGAGCTGCAGATCCTGTTGAGGGGGAAAACTTACAAAAGACTAGAATTGGACATTTCTCTTTATGTGAGACCTAGCCAGTTGAGTTACCTTCCCCTGAAACTGTTTTCAGACATGTCTTTGACAGACTTCAAGCTAAAGGTTCAGCTATCATTATTTTCCATTTGTTTTATTTAGTGCTTGCTAGTGTCTTTGTTTCCCCGATGGAGGAGAGAATGCTAGATGTTGGGAATTTAATGTCCTTGCTAAAATATAATTTATTTGGCAATTATAACCCATTTCCTGTGGGCCAGATCTTACCTCTTAATCCTTTGTGAAAGGATTAATTGTGGTGAAGGCCAAATTCTGTCAGATGTGTTCAGTCTCTCCCTCCAGTCCTTTCTCGAAGCAAGATGGCATCACTAGCTGTGGAGTGTTACTGAATGTCTTTCAGAATAGCATTAAAGTGGATGTTTATGGAAGGTAGTGACAATGCTCACTCACAAGAGCTGACTTAGATAGAATGCATCTATCTATCTATCTATCTATCTATCTATCTATCTATCTATCTATCTATCTATCTAAATGTTCTGAACATTTTTCCCTTAAACAACAAAACTACTGGAGCAAATAACACCAAATTTGGCAACAAAAGACATAGTCATCCGGTCTGTGTTTTTACAACAAAAAAAACATAAAAATACTATGTGGAAATGGCAGAAAAAACCCCAAAACATAATAATGCATTCTGCACACACGCAGAGCAGCCACCGCCCCCAAAGAAAAAAAAGGCACTCCGAGGCTGATTCAACACCAGGAAATGGCATCCATCTCACACCTACTTCTCATTACTTTATTTTCCATGCCACAGCAATGCATGGCCAGGCAAAGCTAGTAAGGTCATATAGCCCAGACTGCCTTGATGGACACAATTTAGCCCAGTTAGTCAATGAGAGGAGGAGAAACATGCATAAGTAATGTCGAAAACAAACTTCACATTCAGCACTGGTTATGATAAGTCCAAAGTGCTGGCATGATATATTGAACAGATCACACAAGTCCTATAATTCATGTCTCTGACTGCAGCTATACTTACAAACTAAGCTCATAATGCAATTTGGCACCACTTTTTAGCTGCCATGGTTCAAACTATGGAATCAGAGGTTTTTGCCTTCCCTGCAGTGCCATATTAAGGACAAATGAGGTCCTGTGCTAGTTCAGTTATGAAACGCCTTCCTTGGGCCCTGAAGAAGGTAGGCCCAGTAGGCTTCCATTGCCTGCTTTGTGGCACACTCCCATAGACTATCAACTCTATCATTATGTCTGGAATCGCTCTGAAACAGAATGTCTTCAAATTCTGAATTGCACTACATAAGCAAAATCCATCATAAAAACATTTTTGGCAGGAAGATGGACCCCTCTGGCCAACGAGGCCCTGTGCTTAAGCACACCTAAGCGCAATGGTAAATCCAGCACTGCTTCTTTGCCAGAGAGTGCTGGATTCCCTGGATTTTATAGTATTGACTATGTCAAACTAATTGGAGTGGGCTGGCCCAATAGATTGGAAGCGACTGAATGAATAAACAACAACTAACATGTAAAACTGCATTAATTTTACAATATAGATGCACCCACTGTTTTGCTCACTGGAGGTGGGTCATGCCAGACTAGATATCAATGCAGTTTATATGCTAGATGCAATTCTGTCACCTCTTCCAACAACATGGACATCTGGGAAGGTGACTACTTTGTTCATACTTTACTTCAGAGAATGGCATGTAATGTAGCACAGACTTAACAGAACCCAGTACAAAAAATATAATTACAGGGCCCTTCTGCGCTTAGTACGTGAGCTGTGTAGAAGTCTGTTTTATATCAGACTATTGGTCCACCCAGCCCACAACTGTCTACATGTAGTCAGTTCCACACCAACAGCTTCCTGATCCCTTTTTAAACTAGAGATGCCATGGGTTAAACCTGGGGCAGCTGAACTCTTTCAATGAGCTATGGCCTCTCTATTAATTTGGACCAGTGATGCTCTCTTACCAGTTGCAGTCTGATCCCCAAAGCTCACAAAACTCACAAATTGCTTGGCATGAGGAGAGCATTTGGTTGAGCTATTCCGCTGACCATCCCCTGGCCTGCCTCCCCTATGTTTACTGCTGTATTTTCAGCTTTGTATGCATGTGATTTTTCATTTAATATATTTTGTGGCTGTCTTTCAACACCACAGTCTTCTTAAAATGGCAAAAAATACAAAACAGAAAAATCCAACAGAATTATAAAAGCACATTAAAATACTTACAGTGTTTTAAAAGAAGTATAGTAAAAGAAGAAGATTTTATCATATTTTACATGATGTTGTTTCCAATACAGCAATTTTCAATAGTACAGCTGTTGGTGCATCATAGCATGCAACCCCAATTCTTTATTTTTAAATTCAGTTAATTTTAGAAGTATAGCCCACACATCTGGTGCAAAGCACTACCCCGAGTGTTTGACAACATTTAAACATCACAATTTCGTGAAATTCATATATAAAGGAACCCACTGAGGAAAGAATCGCAGCAGTTAAAATGGAAACATAAAGTCATTATCTGCCATATCAGACAAAAATGTCTTCAACTATTATTTTAATATCTTTATTCTCTTGTAGTTGATCTGCTTATTTTTATTATAATATCTGTGATGTATAGAATCATAGAAGCTTAGTTGGAAAGAGGCCTTATGGATAATCAGGTCCAACCTCCTGCTCAATGCTGGATCTCCAGCTAAAACATCCCCAGCAGGTAGCTGTCTAGACTCTTTTGGAAGACATCCAGAAAAGCAGACCCCACCACCTTTCTAGGTGATTGGTTTCAGTCCTGAACTGTTTTATTCTTTGAGGTAACAGAGAAAAAAGCCTCTACCTTTCTCCTTGTGGCATCTATTAAACCATCTATTAAGATGTGTAATTTTATTAATCCTCAGTCTTGTCTTCAACAACTCCTTCAACCTCTCCTCATATGTTTTGTTCTCCATACCTCTTATTATCCTCATTGTCCTTGTCTGAACTCACTCCAACTTGTCTATAGCCTTTTTAAAATGAGGCGCCCAGAACTGAATGCAGTACTTCAGATGAGATCTGGACAGCACAGAATATACTGGGATTGTATTTACCTTGATGAAGCATCACATTACTGGCTCGTATTCCATTTATGATCAACAATAAGTCCAAAGTCTTTTTCATGTGTAGTCATGTTGAACCATTTGGTTTTTGTGACCTAAGTGTAGAATTTTGCATTTCTCTCTATTGAATTTGATTTTTTTGCTCTTGTGATTATCCATCACCTCCAGAAATTACACCATATTTTGCATAGTCATATGCCTCTATCCCACTCTAAATGTTATTGAGAGGCAACAGTCTGGCATCTTGGAAAAGCCACTCTTTTGCTCTGGAAGTAATAATCTTGCCAGTGTGCTTCCAGGGCCTTCCTTTGCCCTGTGCAAGATCTCTCTCTTACCTTGAAGAGCCAGATTTGGCCCTCTAAGTACCAGCTGTTGACAGTTAGGCTACAGCTATCTATAATAGATTGCATCTCATGTGTAGTCAGTTGTAAAACATGTTCAGGTATTGTTGAACTGTATCTATCGGAAGAAAATGGGGCCATTTGTATTAGATCTGTCCATTCCTGTCTTTGAGTGAGCTCTCAGGCTTCCTATGTGGGGCAGAAAGAACTGTTATGGGATACTAAGCTACAAGCATAGGCAACATATGCATGTTGGTGCCCTCTTCAGACATTCCTGTTCAGTCTAAGAAAATCAGAACAAGGCATGTACAAAAATGTCCCTCGACATGACAACAATTGAATAAAACTAGATTTAAGTTTGGCTGCAAACATAGGTTTCCTGCAAAATGCAGAATTATAGCAGGATTGTGGGGTGGATGGTGATGCGACCTTTCGATTTGGAGTTTATGTGTTTGTTGTTGTTGTTGTTGTTGTTTTTAGCATTTAATAAAATGAAATTTAAATAGAATTATAGCACTTTGATGCCATAGCTCCATTTTGTGTGATCTCCGGATCTTTTGTTTTGTGAGGAAATTTAAATTCTAAGCCAGAGACCTCTAGTGTCTCACCAAAGCAAAACCTCCAGGATTTCACAGGATGGAACCCAGCAGTTAAAGTGCTATAATTGTGTTGTGTGAGAAAAACCACTGAAACATAATAACTCTTCTGTGTTGAACTCTTACCCATAGTAATTAATAAATCTATCCCAGTCCCTTTTCTGAATGCCCTTTGGGCTCCAGCCTTCTGTAGCTTTTCCAAAATAATATTCCTTGGCTTCAATCAGCAGGAGTAAATGTTTCCATTAGAAATGATAATAGTCATAAATCCATCACTTGCATGAGTTTTCTACCAATGTATTTACCAAAAAAAATCCTTCTCTATGACCTTTCCCACAATGCTTCTCAATTCTTTTATATACAGTTGCCATTACCGTCCATAGCCTGTGGAATAAGGTGGGCTATAAAGGGGAATCAATCAATGAATGAACTGTTCCCACCTCTGGAGCACATTAATATCACCAAAGCATAAGCCGCTGGAGGTGTCTCTTTCCCTGTTAATTTTTATTCACAAAACATTTTAAAAAGCTGTTCACTTGGTCTTTAGAAATTCATAGCTCTTTGCCAAAAAGGAGTTGGAACTGTGACTTTCCAGCTGTTTTATATTCAATGAGAGTTGTCACTGGAACTTGGAAATTCATGAAGAGAAACAAATTTGCAAAGATCATCACCGTGAGGATGATCATTCTTGCCAGATTTACATCAATCCTATAGTTTTTCCCCCATCTCTCTTGAAAATTGAGATGCCACTTAGGTGATTCATGTAGAAAATAAAAAACCCAGGCATTTTTATAGCGGCTTGTTTTGGTGGATGGACTAGCAAATTTTAGCCATCACCTGGAGCGTATACCAGGCCAGTGTAAAAGCCGAGGCTTAAAAATAAAACAGGATGCTTCTTAAGACCCTAGATAATACAGGTTGAGCATTACATATCTTAAATGGCAAATCCCAAAATCATTCACGTGGATGGCTGAGATAGTGACACCTTTGCTTTCTGACAGCCTAGTGCACACAAACATTATTTCATGCACAAACGTATTGTTAATGTGTATAAAATTACCTAAAGGCTATGCATATAAAGAGTATATGCAGCATCATTGAGTGTTATCACTGTATAGACTTGGGTCCCATTTTCAAGATATCTCATATATGTATTGAAAAACTATGGAATTTTCCTGGTTCCAAGCATTTTCTATAAGGGAAATTAAACCTGTAAATGTGGTGGTTGTATTGAAATTATGTTGTTAACAGTGCATACTAGAGGTGTGCAGTTCAACAAAAAGCCGTGCCATTTTTGGTGTCTAGTTTTCGACCGCGCCCCCCCCCCCTCCCCATTCCATTTTTAGGGAACTTCCCAAATTCAGGAGGGATTTCTGTTTTCATGCCGGAAAGATTTATCTATTGGTACCAATGGGGAAACTTTAGAGGCTCATTTCTCTGTCATTTTTAGGCCTATCAGCATGAAACTTACCTCACATATAGGCCACATCATCCACTGCAAACCTGCCAACTTTTGGAACGTTTCACCAATCCACTATTATTATTATTTTGGATTTTTTTAAAAAAGTTTTTACCATAACTTTTTAAAAAACCCACAAGAGGGGGTTCTGGGAATTTAAGTTCCAAGCACATGCCACAAGAGGAGAGGTGAATGGACGTACACATTCAACCAGGCCTCTGATTGGCTAAGAAAGAAAGTGAGAAATACATATAGAGAAACCACAACTCCCATCATGCTCCAGGAGAGAGCACAAGGCTCCTTCAATGCTTGTGCCACACAAAGTGCTGCTTGGAAAGTGAGTTCCCCATTTGCCTCAAGCAGGCGCCTGGGGGGAGTGTGGGGGCTTCAAGAAGGGATGGAAGAGCCTCCTGGAGAAGAAAGCACAGAAACTACAGCTTTTTGATTAGTGAAGCTGACCTGCCCACACACCACTGCCGCCTCTGCTTCAGGTAAAGTGCCGCTCAGCCCCATTGGTCCCCATTATTAGCCCCCATTAGCCGAAAAGATCCAGTTGCTATGATCTGTACGAGCTAAGGCTCTGGCTGCCCTGCGCCAGGCTCATTTTCATGCATTTGGCAACTGTGTTATACCCCAGCCGCCTTTGGGTTCTGAACCTGATTCAGAAATGAACTTTGACCAGGATGAAGCTTATTCTGACCTTTTACCCAGGTCTTCTATGAGCTCCTTTCAATTACAGACCCCAGCTGTGGATAGCTCCGATGCTTCCTTAATTGGGAGAGATACTGAAAACATTACTCCCGTGGTAGAACCAGATGTCCCGAGTTCCCCAGGGAATGTATCCTTTAATAGAAGGGAGTTTTTGCATTGCCAGAGATCACAGAAACAGGAACTTCAAAGGAGTAAACGATTGGCATCTAGAGGGGATACTGGATAGGAGATTCCCTTGGGAACCTTTTGGGAGTTGGTTTCCCTTCGCTGTGATTAGATCTAAGTTCCATAAAAGTGTCTTACACTGTGAACAATTCATGGTGTCAACATAGCGTTTCTTTGAGAACACTTCACTGACTCCAGTTCCCTGATTTCTCCAAGCCAAGCCTCCTGTTCCTGGCAGCCAAGCCAAGCCGCGTCTCCCGATTGAATCGGAGTAAATTCACTTCCTTGCCTTGTTCCTGAATCAAGATTGGTTTTAACTCCGTCTCATTCCTGCCTTGATGACAAAGACTACTTAATGACTTTGGACCTTGTTCTTTGGATCTTGCTCTTTGGACCTTGTTATTCACTCTTGCTTCCTTATTGTTTTCTCCGCTCAAGAACTTTCAAACAGTTTTGAGCATCTTTCGGTTTCTGGACTTTGGACAATAATACTGGACATTTCTCTTCAACTCTTTGGACTAATTCATACCATATCATAAAGGACTATTGCTCACTCACCTTATCCACTTATTCTTTCCTGAATTTATAATTGTTTTAATAAAGACATTATATGATTATTGGTCTCTGTTTGGTTTCCAGTGCTCACGCTGCCTTGGAGTGCAACAAACTGAATCTGCTGATTTATTCAAATCCAATACACAAAAACAAAATCGTGCACACCCCTAGTGTGTGTGTGTGTGTGTGTGTGTGTGTATGAACCTCTGTTTGTAATATGTTTGTGATCTTAATAAAGGTACCACCCAACTTTGATTATTGTTTATTAGTTTGGGAGCTGCTTCTTACCAAGGCAGATCATTGGACAATTTGATCAAGTTTTTCCACTTTGACTGTTAGCTGTTATCCAGTGTTTCAAGCAAAATTCTTTCCCTGCCTGACCTGAAGTTCTGTAGTATTTTCTTGTGTTGGCCATCCCAAATCAGATAGCATTGGGTGTGTTGGGGATGGTATGGTGATTGTTCAGAATGGTGTGACATTTAAACTTATTAACCATTCAGCTGTTTTGCATTTTTAAAGATATACTAGTATGTATATACCTGCTGTTGCCCAGGTTAGGCATTTTTAGAATGTATTTATTAGAAATACCCGTATTTACTTGAGTATAATGAGCCATTGGTTTTGAGGTGTGCATTTGTTTCCTCTTGCCTGTCAGCTATTCTGCAGCCCACCTCAGAATAGTTGACAGGCAAATGGAAGCCATGCCCCTCCATTAGGCCAAGGCTGTAAAACTTTCCATCAGCCTGATGGAGGGGCTTAGGGTGGGTTTATGTGTGCAATTCTAACACACCATCAAATCACTTTTGGCTATGTAATTTAGCCAAAAAAGTGAGCATTAGATTTAAGTAAATATGGTACTCGTTGTTTGTTTTTCAATTTTATGAACGGCCACTTTAGAAAATGCACACCCATATAATTGCACTTTTAATAAAAAATATATAGCAAATAAACTGCAACTCCCATCAGCCCAAGACCTGATCAGGCTACAACTCCCATCAGCTCTAGATCAGGTGAGCTGTGACTCCCATCAGTCCTAGATCTGACTGGCTGTGACTCCCAACAGCTCTAGATCTGGTTGAGCTTCAACTGTCATCAGTCTGAATTCTGGCTCAGCATTGTTGTTGGAGTGTAACTCCCATTATCCCCAGCCTGACTAGTAAAAGAGTAAGGATGTTGGGAGATGTAGCCTGGCAGTTGACTGAGCTATCTGCTCACTTAGAAAGAGAACTATGATTTCAGCCGCAGATTTGAACAGGTGGAACTCCTATCAACCCCAGATCTCCCATCAGGCTCCTGTCATAAACACAGCTACTGATTACCTCCTAAATCCCAAAAAATCACCAGGAAGCTAGACAATGTCAATAGTTGAATGTCAGTGGTGCCAGATACAAGAGTCCTTGGAAAACTGCTGAATGTCCAGAAGCCTGGTCTAAAATCAGAAACTTGAAGAACAAACAAACAACGATGCCAATGCCATCAAGCCAGGAAGCAGTAGAATCAGGCCCTAGGTCAAGAGCAAAAAAGCATTGCACTCCAGCCAGGTAATGACATTGTCCACAGTGAGTTAGTCATAGTAATGAGAGATTTATATCTCAAAATTTCAGCTACTGCTTGATTAACTGTCATTTTTCAGCTATTCTATGAGACCTGTGGGTCCCTGCCCTCTGTAATCATTGCACTAAAGGTGTGGGTATGTTTAACCCTTTTGAAGCTTATTTAGACATGGTGACTTCAGCTTCTGTGGCTTGTACAGACTGCTGTAGAGTGTTTGCATCAGCTGTGGGCTCATCTCCAGCATTTGCTAAGCTGAGCATAGCAGACTGCTCAGAGTTGATGGCCTCTATCTCCTCTGCTGGCCCTTCTAGCCACTCCTCAGACTCACTATCTAAGCTGGCCATGGCAGCCCCCACCCACACACACACACACATTACCAGTATTTTAAGTTTAGTCATGATGAGTATGTGAAGCAAATTTGGTTGAGATCCATCAAATTATGTAGGCATTTTTGTGGATCAAACAAACAAATATATTTTTACTTTTATATATACAAATATTACTAAGCATTAGCTGCATTATTCCACACCTAAGTTAGTAGCAGATATAGGGCGTATTCCTATGAGTGTTATAGAATGGAGGTCAATCGACTCAAATGAAAGCCCTAGCAAAAGATATGGGCTGAATATAGTACTTGGAACCCAAACTCATTCTTTTATTCTGAAGCATTCTAAATAGAGGATCTGAGGCCAGCATTTTCAACTCTGATCCTTATTAACCCACAATTGCAAAGGATCTTTTGTTGTCTGATGCTATCTATGCCAACTCAGGAAGATGTCTCTAAAAAAGTACAACAACATGATTCCTTTTTATGCAAATGTCATCCAACAGAGAGGGTAAATGTAATATAACAGCACATGTAATGTTGGATTTCATGTATTAGGAAGAGAGAATTCACAAGAGAATAATATTTCTTATACCAAAAAGTGATAACAGTTTAAATAATGGCAAGTCCATCTCATCATGCATAAAATAAAAGGTAAAAATAAAAGCTTTAAAAAATTCAATATCATTTTCTTCTATTTTCACATTAGTATTTAGAATAACCAGATATTATAATTAGTGATGATCTATTACATTATCTTGTGTATATTTCTATGGAAAATATTTATGTGTTATCTGAAATATATAATAATCTGTAGAAGTGGGGTATTTTGGGGGGAGGGGAAGAACATGGCAAGTCTTAGATTTCATTATGTTGGTGTACATTCAGAAGACGCATGAGCATGTTAGACAAAAAGATCTGTATGGTAATATTGTCACATGAAAGACAAACATATTTTGTTTTGCCATATTACACATATTCCAGTGTTCTTCTCTCTTTCTTTTCACTTCCTTTCTCTCTGTCCCCCACCACAACATCTCCCCTGAGGACTGCATTTGGGAGGGTGGATCACCCTGCCTCCTCTCCATGTACCACAGCAGTTCCTTCAGCAAAAAAGCATGGATGGCTATAATTCATTATTTCTAAGAAACAGTCTACGATGGTTGTGATCAGATGTTTGTTGGATCTCATCTTCCAGAAGTCCCAGATATCATGAACAATGATAAAGAATTCAGGGATGGGTAGTCCAGAATATTTAGAATCTTAAAATAAAAGATTGTTGCATTTTAGTGACTTGAAATATACCAATAGCTCTACTATCAGAATAACTAAGCAGAATTACTTACCAGGCAGTACTCACCAAACAAAAACTGTGAGAGAAAAAAAGGAATGTGAGTTTTTCAGTGCTATGAACTGCCAAAGTCCAAATGTTTTTTGATTGCTGTTTCCTCTGAGCTTTAATCACTGGCTCATTTCTCCAGAGAGTTGATGTTCTGCTACTTGTCTTTCCTTGTTTAGCTGCAGGTATTGCATCAGTTCCTCAGATTTAGTAATGTCCACAAATGGCCTTTGAGGCAAGATAATAAACACTACAATAAGAATCCACATTGAAATCACATAGTACAAACTACAAAGAATAAAATATAGTAGTAATATACAGACAATCCAGCCCAAAGCTAAGGATGTGCTTAAACCAAGGAGGTATTTGATGAGGTGTAATAATGCCATGAACTTAACTAGTCCTATTTTATCCTTCTCGGGTGCTTTCATTGCAACTTCGTAACTATGTTTAGGATTCAAAGTCATGGATGTAGTAATTTTCATATAATACCAGGACCCTTTAGGTCTCTATTCTCATTGTATCTATCAAGCATTCTAGAAAATTAATTTCTATAGGGTTAAAGATCCTTTGGAGCAGTATGTAATACAGCACATGTAAAAAGTGGACAGGGACCATTCTTTCATGCTTGGTTGACATCACATGCAGACATGAGTATTTGTTTTCTGGCCCTGGTGCAAGCATTATATCAAATGTATCCTAAAATATGAGTTAGCAATGGCCTATCTCTAATGCAATGCTAGCAAACCCTTCCTAGCAAACTTCTCCTTGCGGTTTTTGGAGTATTGCTTCCCCGCCAAATGTTGCTGGTCTTTACAAAAGGTTTTGATTGTGGACAGAAAGCTGTAGGATGGAGGAGTTGCCTTCTTCCTGTTTTTGTTTATGGAACAAGTTCCATCAGCAAAATAATCTAAGTGTGCCATGACATAATAATCTATGACAAAATTGTTGTCATTGGTCTTCTTGACCAAATTGTATCTTGAATGTGCCTTGATGAACTGATCTCCTCTGTAGAAAATTGATGGAAGAAAAAGCTGGTGAATGTCAGCAGCTGGCAAGAGAATTGTAAGGTCTAGAGGCCTAGAATAAACTGCAATTGTATCAGCCATGAAGAGCTGGCAGTAGGAACTTGCACCACTGGTGTGGCTGGAACAAATGTCAAAGTCATTAAACTTTCAAACTGATTCCCATGTTGGTGCTACAAGGAGCTACCTTTCTTAAAGTGTAGGAAGTAGCTCTGAAATTCTACTCATAAAATTGAGATGGTGAGCAAATGGATAGGGCATCATTTTCTCAGGGCAATCAGGTTAATTTGGATCACTTGAGTGCTCTTGCTTTTATGACCTCCAAGGAGCACATCACAGCTTGCATAGCACATGAGAGTACTTATGTCAATAACAATCAGAACAACACATCATTTCAGTGCAGTCACCTCTTATGATTACACCACTCTTTCCTCTTTTTTTCCACATCTGTCTCTTCATGAATTGTAGCCTCCTTTATCAAAATGGCATGTAGTAGCTCATGACTGCCTTTTTCTAATACTGCCTGCCTGGAAAAAGAGAGGATTGGAAAAAATCAAAAAGATCAAAATGAAGTTTGTAGAATATGTTATTTTTAATCCAAAAGATGTCACTTCAGAGATTTGGTTGATATAAAATATGAGGTCAGAAACATCTGTGACTGAATTGAGAAGCAGGCACTTGACACCTTGAAAATAAGTGCCTGCCCGTAACTGTGTTCTAATACAAAAATAAAAGCATTTTCTTCTCTATGCTTTAAATTTCATTGAATAAGAATAAGAATATCTAAGACTCCATAGCAGCTGGAATGATTGAAGAACAACTTTTTTCTATTACTGTGAACAATTTCCTGAATTTTCCAAGGATGCTGTATGTGCACTACCATCCTCCATATATGGAAAGAAATCCATCCTTTTTATAGAGGCTACAAGTTGTGAGAGTCAGATCTATGACTGAAACTGAAAACTGACCAATGCAGCACACAACTATAAAACTTTCATGCTCCTTTAAAGAAGATTAGGTTACAGATGAGAATCCTAACATACCACATACGTTCTTGGGCACAGTGGAAGAAGCTTGAATTTCGTTTAGTTACCAACATCTGTCCCCTCAGTAGCACATCTGAGTTCTGAATGTCTGTATGTACGTAGCAATAGATTAGCAGCAGCTTCAGACATGGAGGCCTATTTTTGTCCAAGCTGGTTGCATCTAAAGGTATATCTACCCTGTAGAATTAATGCAGTTTGACACCACTTTGACTGCTATAGCTCAATGATGGAGAATCCTGGGATTTGTAGTCTGATGAAGCACCAGTACACTTTGACAGAGAATGCTAAAACTATAATTGGTATGATTCCATAACATTGAGCTATGGCAGTTAAAGTGCTGCTAACATACATTAATTTTACAGGGTATATGTAACCTAAATCTGTCTCAAAATCTGTGTGTAAATCTGAATTCTAAATTGTGTTCCAAAGCTGATAGACTGAGATTGCAAAAAAAAACCAAAAAAAAAAACCCCCAAAAACCAGACTTGTTTGACATTGTGTTAATAGATAGACATAATAATGTTGTTGAGGCTTAGTGGTAGAAGATCTGATCGAAGTACCTTATGATGAGCTCCATAGATACCATGTTTCCCCAAAAATAAGATCCATAAAATAAGATGTAGCAAGATTTCTAAGCATTTGCACAGTATAAGTGTTGTACCCCAGGGCAGAGTGAGCACTGAAAACCAGACAGATACCAATAAACATATAATATCTTTATTAAAACAATTATAAATCCAGGAATGAATAGGTGGAAAGGTTGAGTAGATAATAGTCCTTTATGAAAAGGTATGAATTAGTCCAAAGAACTGAAGGGAAATGTCCAATATTATTGTCCAAAGTCCAGAAACCGAAACATGCTCAAAACTGTTGGAAAGTTCCTGAGCGGGGAAAAACAAGGAAGCAACACTGAAATAACAAGGTCCAAAGTCACTAGGGAGTCCTTGATATCCAGGCAGGAACGTGATGAAACTGAGGCAAAACTTGGTTCAGGAGCTAGGAAAGGAAGTAGACTTAATCCGGGTCTACTCAGGAGTCGCGGCTCGGCTTGGCTGCCAGGATCGAGAAACTTGGCTTGGAAGTAACAGGAGCTAGAGTTGGTGAACCTTTCTCATGAAATCGCAAAGTTGACACCGCGAAGTGTCCACGGTGCAAAGCACTTTTATCGAACTTAGATTTGATCACAAACAAGGAAAGCCAAACTCCCTAAAGGTTCCCAAGGGAAAACCTTCTATCCATTATCCCCTCGAGATGCCAAGTGGTTACTGCTGTGGAGTTTTTGTTTCTCAGATCTCTGGCGATGCAGAAACTCCCTTCTGTTGAAGGACACATTCTCTGGGGAACTAAGAACATCTGGTTCCGCCATGGGAGTAATATTTTCACTTTCTTTCCCAATTAAGGAATCATCCGAGCTATCAACAGCCAGCAGCTGTAATTGGAAAGAGCTCTGTGAACTAGGTAAAAAGTCAGAATAAGCTTTCTCCTGGTCATAGTTTATTTCTGGATCAGGTTCAGAAGCCAAAGGTGGCTGGGGTATGACAATAAGCCATACCCAGAAAATAAGACATAGTGATACAAGCTGAGGCATAGAGTGAAATGGGAGAACTTTCTGCAGCAGTGGTGGAGGTGAATCCAAGCCTTTCTCCCTCTCACTTCCTGCTTCCTTCTCCTTCTCCTCCTTTTTCTCCTCCTCCTCCTCCTTTTTCTCCTTCTCCTTATGTTCTTTCTTCCCTTCGGGCCAGTCTAGGCAAAGCAAGGCAAGGCAAGGCAAAGCAAAGCAAGGGTTCCTCCCCAAGTCAGTGAGAGAGGGAGTGAATCACCAGCTCCAACGTGGCTGTAGTTGGCGGTGCTGCTTCCCTTCGGCCTGTCCCCTAGGAAGTCTCTTCAGTGAAGTGAGGAGCAAGACACTCTGCTTTAGGTATTGTGTGTCGTCAGGGGGGAAGAAGTAAAGCTTTGGCTGCCATTTTACTCAGCACTATATTTGAATCAATGCAGATTGTTGTACCATACTGTTGTACCACCATGCCCCTTCTCTGGCAGCCCTCCTGGCACATATAAATGATGTGCCAGGAGGCAGGGAGGGATTTTCCTATGCACCAGGAGGGCTGCCGAAGAGGAGGCATGGCAGCCCAGTAAGTTTTATTTTCTTTTAAGGCTTTTGGGGAGGGAGGTTGGGAAAGGGGTGGGCATGATTTCACATTTTTGGATTCCAGGAGTCCAAACAGTGCAAGATGGGTGTGAGGACTGGACACTGGGAGTACTTGGAGTCCCACAAGGCTCATACCCCATTAGATCATGGCCTTTCAGGAAGCCCCAGATTTAATGGGGTATCTAATTTATTTAGGATAAAGCAGGGTTTTCCTGCTTTGCCCCAAATTTTACGTGAGGCATTGTTTGGACACCGCAGGTAAAAGTTTAATAGCGCCTGCATTTTGGGCCTTGTCTGGAAGGTCTCTAATTGTGCACATTGAACTCAATTTCCACTAATGGAAGTAAGCAGAGGACAAAGGGGGACAAAGGAGGAAAGCAAAACTGAAACATTTAAAAAGCACCTTAAAAGTGGGGTAAGAGAGGAATAATCAGGACAATCCCTGCCAAATCTACTCAGTTGGCGAGTATGTTTCTGGCACTGCAACAACAGCAATAACAAGACAATCTGTCAGTCATTCATGCCTTCCAGGCCACCAAACATGAATAGTAGGTTTTTAAGACACATTGTTTGTGGCTTGAAAACTTAGGCCAATGGTGGGCTGTATGTGACACATTCAAAGTTTAAACTGGGAACCAGTTTAATATTAAGTGATTTTTGTTATTCTATAGCTCTTAAAACATAAAATAAATGAAGACATTTGCACTGCCCCTTGGACACAGAAACACATTTTATATTTTTTACATCTTTTTTGTGAGTGTACACAATGTGAATACTGGAAGTGGAAGAACCTGTTCCCATCCTATAAATCTCCATTTGGGAGTGCGCGTATGTGCATTCATGTTGCCTAACAACTTATAGTGAAACCATTGAGTTTTACTTCTTATTTTATACAGGTACTTGTGGGGCCCACAAGTATTTTTCCTCTCAGCTTCAGGCAAATGCTGCACAGATTTAGTTTCTTGGTGTTTCTCTTAAACAGGGGCCCCCAAACTTTTTAAGCAGAGGGCCAGTCCACAATCTTTCAGACTGTTGAGGGGCCAAATTATCATTTGAAAAAAATACAAACAAATTCCTATGCATACTGCACATGTCTTATTTGTAGAACAACAACAACTACAAAAACAACGAAAGAACAATACAATATTTAAAAATGAAAACAATTTTAACCAACATAAACCTATTAGGATTTCAATGGAAAGTGTGGGCCTGCTACTGGCCAATGAGATCATCGAGTTAATTAGGATTGTTGTTGTTGTTGTGTGCCTTCAAGTCATGTCAGACTTTGGCCGAGCCTAAGTCTAAAATTAATTATTTATTTACTGCATTTATTTACTACATTTATATCCCACCCTTCTCACCCCGAAGGGGACTCGGAGCAGCTGTATGTACATACACTATATTATATTATTAGCATAACACAATATTAGCATTATATATTACTATATTGAACTATACCACTATACTATTATATAATATGTAATATATAACATATAATTAATATTATTATATGGTATTACTATTAGTATTATATTGTATAACATAAGATTATTATCAATATTATATGTATATACAATATATTATATTATTAAAACTGATATAAAAATATTATATTATAAAACTGAGGGCAGGGGCCAGGTAAATGACCTTGGAGGGCCGCATACGGCCCCCGGGCCTTAGTTTGGGGACCCCTGCTCTTAAACTTATAAATGAAAAAAAATCCTTGGAATTGGATTTTCTGGAGTGGGACAATGAAGGGCAGGATAGTTGCTGAAGATAAAATTCCCTTTTAGGTAAGGTAACACCATTTTTGGGTCTCCTTCAGGAGAAGGAAATCAGGTAAACATATATTCATTAAAATAACTAGCCTGAGAATTGTTCCTTCATTGCCCAAGGAAGCAAATGACTCATGCGCTAACTTTTCATAAAATGTTTTAAGAGGCTTTCTTGCTTTATTCCATCTATTTTGACTCAGTGCATTTGAAGGAAAAATCCCATTTTAAATCAATGTATTCCTTTTCCAGAGTACTCAACGTCCTTTTGTCATCCAAAAGTCCATCATTTTGAGACATTTATTTCTTTTACCATGTATTTGTTTAAAAGGCTTCCCATTGTATTAATTGGTGTTTTGTTTCTGTGCCCAGCAAATGCATTCCCCCCCTTTTCCACACCCTATATGATTTGAAACATAAAAATAAAACAGGTTTTTGTTTTTAAAAGGGGTTGCTTTTTTAGACTTTTTTTGCTCATTCCCTCCCCCTTTATTAAGGAAGGAAACACTATGCTAACATGCTGTTGACATAATGAATCCCATTAGCTTGTGATTCAGCATGCTTTTTGGCCAGCAATCTTTTAACGACCCTACTTTCCTTAACTGCAAAGTTTTGGGAATAAGGGGGGGGGGCTGTTCACTCTGCTGGATTTTAATACATGTTTACGTCCTGCTAACTCATTTTATCCTTCGCAGAACAGCACCACCTTTCAATTAATGTTACTGTTAAGCTCCAAAGGAACAGCTGACGAGTGTGTGAGCACATATAGACAAAAGAAGCTCCAAAGCAGATTTTTAACAAGGTTATTTAATTTTTTTTTATTTTGGCAAAATGCAACCTAAAGGTTTTATTAGTGGTATTTGGTATTCTAATGTTGCTGAAGCTGCTTTCTGATTGATCTCCCCGTTAACTGCAAAGAAAGAATTAACCTCTGTGACAGTGCTACCAGCTCGGAGTCTATTTTGGCCTGTTCTTTAAGTAAAAAGAGCAACCTAGATGAGAATTTTGTGCTTCACTGGATATTGAAAGATGAGGCAATAAACTGCTAAACTTGAGTAATCACACGCTCCCAGAGGAATGCTTCAAATGGGGTTGGTCAAAAACCTTGAAATTCTAGCCTTCTGCACACTGCCTGGGCTTTAACATTTGATGAGATTCATTATAGTGGGGGACTGAATACAAGTGTCTTCTGATTACAGACCTTCCATTAAAAGTTCCCACCAGTGTGCCTTTCCATAGAAGAGCATCAATGGGATTAAAATCTCAATTCACCCCAGTCAATTCTCCAGTAACACGATTTCATTAGAGGCAGGCAGGGAGGAAAATGGACTCGAAAGCGCTGAAACAGCTGGTGTATAAATTATAAAGTGTACTTTCGACTAAGTGAACACACCTTCCGCTCAGCCACATTACTAATTAATGTGTAGGGTAGCCGATTTTATGTAAATTGTATTCTTCCTCTCTCCTGTGCTTTGGTTAACAACAGGTTTTGAGGAAAATCTTGGAAAAAAGAGAGATTATGCAAAGCTATCATCATATGAAAATAACATATTAACATACTGCCTGTGAACTGTATCCAATCAGTTCCTTTTCACTGGCGTGTGTACAAAACAATTAAAATCAAATTTATATTGCACTTCTTTAATATATTCTAGTATTAATATAATCAACGAACAAGTGTTAAAGAGTCTTACAGGCCTATTCTGTTTTAAGATGATATGTTTGTTCTTGGGGGTTGGTGAATATTTTCATTTTAACTGACACTTTTTTAAAGTTCTCTGATGTATTAAGATAATTTATCACTCTAGCTGTAATGATTCTGTTTGGATGTTTCCTTTAATAAAAGCATATTATGATTTCCTTTTTTGAAATGCATGATGGTAATAGCCAGCTCCAACCAGCTTTAGGCCATGTAACATGAAGCACATTATTAAAGACATTTGCTGAGTATCTGCTAAATGATATCACTGAATTATCCAGGTAACCCTCAGGCTGTTATAATGTCAACCAAACCTAGACAGATAAAGCAAGGACCTCTGCTCTGAAACAGTGCCATGTCTCAAGGTTTCAAGAAGTGACTCAGGGATTTTGGCATGCATTACATGCTTCTAGTGAAATCTTTAATTATATTCTGTAGTTTACAAAGCCATCGTGTAAAAGCTCTTAGTTCTCCAAACTATGGAAATGTGTTCAATAGAAACTATCCACAATGAACAACTACATTTGTTGTAAAATTCAAATTTCCTTGATGTGCCCTCTTAATGTAGTAGTTACTGCCATTGTTATCATGTAAGAGCAAAACTTCCAGCAAAAGACTTATACTATTTAGCAGGCATGGCCAAACTGTATTTCCATACTTTGCCACTTTCAGAAGAACTTGTCCATAATTTCGTGTCATTCATTTTCTCATGAACCTGGCCTTTAAAAGATCCTCTCAAAATAGATACTTCAAGGAAAGATTATTAAATTTTGTTGAAAGAGGTTTAGAGGCGAATGCGTCTTGGACTAGGCTTGTCTAGCTATTTTACTTTTGTTGTTCACCTAATCAAAGGTTAGGGAGATGGCATGCCCAAGACTCTAAGACAAAAGCACTGCCATCTCAGCTGTAGATTTTATAGATACAAAATAGGTACTTCAATAGGTATAGTGTAGCTTTGGTTGGGGTTTGGCTCCAGGACCCCACATGGTAGCAATCTGCCCCTGAGGACACTTAGGTCCTCTGGAGGACGTCTACTCTGGCCAACTAGAACCCAACTGGTGACCCGTCACCTAGAGGAGCTTTTCATCAGCCACCCCAAGACTCTGGAATAACCTGCCAGAAGAGCTCCAACAACTAAATGCACTGGAATTTAAAGCATCAATTTTAAGTTATGAATTTTAATCTGTATGTCATCAGTGGATTTTAACGTGCATTTGAACTCCATATGTCTTTTTGTACATGTTTTAATAGCATTTTATCTCTTGTTTTAAATAAATTATTATCATTATTATTTACAATGGTGCAGTTAAATGGGGTCATCCATGGATATAGAGGACCAACTATATTATAATATGTATTTACTTTCATATTTTCTCTAGAAGTTGCTATTGGTACCTCACAGTGATAAAACAGTTCCCTAGACTAGAATAGGAAGGGAGCCTTAGAATTACTCTTCAAGTGAAAGATGCTGCAGGTCTAATAGGGTGTTAGGGGTTTGGAAAGGCAATGTCCCATTGCATGAGCAGAGGCTTGGCTATACAACTTTGAGTATTCCTTGGCCCTACAAAAAAATAGGACAGGATTTGTGCAACTTTAACAGCTGTGAAAACCGTAGCATTCCAGTCTATGTTACTTGCCATCCAATCTTTCCTGCTAACAATTCTCTTTCACACACAACTGTCAAAGGCACACAGACTTTGTCCTCTTTTTCTTTTTCCTGTGGCCACCCACCTTGAATACCATTTTTGGCAAAAATGCAGGATATAAATTTAATAACTTCAGCAAACCTTGTCTTTTGTCTTTTCAAAATATTTATCTTAAAACACATTTTGATTGATTGAAACTGTCCAGAACTGTGTCTCAACATGTAGAAAAGCTGCAAAAGCGAGGAAAGGAAAATTCTGGTGTACACATTAATCTGTATACAGGAAAACATTAGCTCCCAAGTAAAACCCTGCAGAAAAGGGGTCTCCTATAGATTGGTTGGGGAGCAGTCACTATTTTATTCAAACACTGGTGTGAATTGGTGATAAAAATAAAAATCAACTAGAGAACACAGTTGGGATTAAAATGCCAACAAATAAGAAAAACAATAAAAACTTGAATGCATGCACCAACTTGTGTAGTTTTGCAATACAGAATTCCTTTTCATAACCAAAGAGATATCAAAATAAAGCTCATGATTTTCAAACAGTTAGGAAAGTTCTTTTTATCTCAGTTGCAAGGATCATGCAATCAGCACAACTACTGGTTAAATTTGTTTGAGGGTGTTGAGAGTCCGAACTCAAAAAAGGAACTTTCCTAAACTCAATCAAAGACCCAGTTCTTCTTGCTTTAGATACTAAACAAACAGTATTGGCAGGAGAAAAGTGGGGAGAAGAAAATATTTGGAAAATGGAAGAATAAAGGAAGAGCCAAATGAATAACAGGTAAATAGAGGTCTAAAACCAGAGTGCAAAAAAAGCTGTGGGGAAAATGTAAATCTTAAGACCAGAAAGGTCCACATGTGTCTTTGAAGACTTTGTGTATAGTTGAGTAGGAGTGTACTGGGTGAACCTCCAAATGCAGTGGTTCCCAACCTGTGGTCCTTTAGGTGTTTTGAACTTCAGCTCCCAGAATTTCTGAGAGTTGGCTGGAACTTCAGGTAGATGAAGTCCCAAACACCTGGAGGACCATAGGTTCAGAATCACACTCCTACTGGATTTTGGTCTTAGATTGTGGGGAGGGAGGACAGTTAAGTATTGAAACCAAAATACTTGCTTCAGCCAAATTAGGGGATTGCATACCATGAAATAATGTTAATATTGTTATTAAAATGTGAAATGAATGAGGTGAAACTGTAACCATGAAACTGCTCTGAATCTTATTTTGAATTAATACCAATTTTGTAGCAAGTGGTGGGTTACTTAACAATCTTCATGAAAGTTGATTTTCCCTATTTATTAATGTTCTACATTAAAAAATATTGGAAGAAAATGTATGGTTTAAGTGGTGGCATTTGTTTGTTTGTTTGTTTCATGTCAAAAGCATTGCATAATAAATAAGTTTAAAAGTGATGAAATAAAGGAATCACAAGCAGCTAAATAGTTTTAGACCAAGTGGGCAACAGCGACCCCATTGTCCGCAGCTGTAAACAACTCCTCCTTGGTACATGAGGCAGGACATTGTGGGCAACCATACATATGCGGAGTTGTTTGTTCTGCTCCTCAGTCACACAAGATGGAGGATTCTTGCCAAGTTGTCTTTTGATCTGCCCACTCCGCTTCTTAGTCTATTTAAGGACTTCCAAGTTGCCCATTCTTGGTTCGCCCCTGGAGGCAGACCCTCATGAGAGGCCATCCAGTTGGAATTGCCTGGTTTAGCTGCCCAGAGAGATATTCTTGCTGTTGCTGGAGGAACATTAAGAGGACTGGTAGTTCTCATGAAGCTTTTCCTTGATTTGTGTCTAATAGGAGGAGGCTGATAGTCATGCAGTGGATGGCTTTCGCAATGTTCGACCTTACCTCTCTTACAGTTAGCAGGAACTTCCCGTTGCACATCAGGGGGGGAGCAATGCCAGCTAACTTGTAGAGTTTATCAACAGGTGTAGGTTTAAGGCATTCTGTGATTATTCTGCATGTTTTGTTTAGTGCTATGTCCACCTGCTTCGCATGGGCAGACTTGTGCCGGACAGGATAGGCATGCTCAGCAGTTGAGTAAGACAAGGCCAGGGCTGATGTTCTTATTAATTGTGGGTCTGCACCCCATGCGCTGCCAGTAAGTTTCCACAGGATGTTGTTGCATGCAGCTACTTTGTCTTTGGTGTTAGTGAAGTGTTTCCTATATGTTAGTGTTCGGTCTAAGGTGACACCAAGATATTTAGGATGGAAACAGTGTTCGAGCTCTTGGCCTTCCCAAGTAACTTTCAGTTTCATGTAGGCTTCATGGTTACGTAGGTGGAAAACACACACTTGTGTTTTGGCTAGGTTTCAAATGGTTATCTTTCTAGTAGCTGGAGAGATCTTTCAAGGCATTAATGAGCTGGTTTTCAACTGTTTCAAAATCTTTTGCTTGTGTTGTTAGGCCAAGGTCAGTGGTGGCATTGATATTCTCACTTTAACTTTATTTCTTGAACCATACCTCACTAGGAAAAGAGGCACTAAATAAGACACAGAAACTTCCCATGTCACCTTCATTAGCAGAACTGTCCAGTTTAATTAGAGCAGAGCTTAGAAAAGTTATTATTTTGGACTGTAGCTCCAAGAATTCCCAGTCAGTGTGAATACTGGATTCTGGGAACTGAGGCCCTTAAAAAAAACTTTGCAATATAGATTTTTATGCAATTTGGATTTTCTTCCCTTTTGGAATTCGGGAAGAAGTTCCAGAATTTCTTGATTGCGCCTTCAACTGTCTGTATTTTCCCCTTTATTTCTTCCTTCCTTCCTTTTGGCAAAGGAAGAAATATCAACATAATGTCATTTTTATTAAATCAGTAGACAGCTGAACACACAGCTGGCCCAATAGCTGCTATAGTGTTCCAAAATAGCACGCAGAAATAAACTAGGAATAAGGTGAAAAGCCAAGAATTAAAAATATACAGTACATCCCAGGAATACGATTAGCAAATTATTAAACTTCTCTTCGATACAGCAATGTGTTAGTTTTCTAATCCAATTGCCTGTAATAGATTTTAATTTCTGCATGCGTTCTATAATTATTTTCATCTCAATGTAGCTGTGAAATTGAGTGTTTTGCTTCTGCTAGTAGCTATCAGGTCATTTCTGAAAATAAGTGGTGTATCTCAGAGAAGAACAGTGTTATTATTATTCAAAGGCTACATGTTTGGGCAATTATGCAAACATTGTTTTACTGTCAGTCAGGAAAACCTTTTCCAGACTACCTGGAACGCTTGAATTAATTAGACTTTGAAAACGTCAATGTGCGTATCAGTGAGCAGAGGTGGTGACCCTCTTATCCTCATGCCCCCAACCTAACGGTGGAGTGTGCTATGGCAACATCTCTTTCTGAACTGCTCTCTCATGCTGATGAAGTGCTATCGCTCTTAATCCTCCCTACTGGAATGAACAATCTCTGAGCATTAAGGCTACAAAGGCTGGCCTGAACTGAGGACCCTTGATCCGTGCCTGCCCCAGATTTTACAAAATAAACCCCTGATGCTAAAATTATTAATCAGACAATTAAGAGCAGACTGGAATGAAAGGCCTTTGCAGATATGGTTTCAGAACATCAAGAATTGAATCCAAAAATCATCGTGGCTTCATGAGAACCCCCCACTTCTACTGGTTTTCTCTGTTCTTTTGCTGGGAGCACTTGGGACTGACATTCCTTGGAAGCTTTCAACAAAAGAATCTAAGTACTTTATTGCTCAAAGCTGCTATTTCATGACAGTTGCACCATCACTGACTCTGGATACATACCAGAATGAGCGCCCTTGCTCCATTCTTGCGATTGTATCTGTTCACCAGTTTGTGGTTCTGCAATCATACCTTTGCATTGCATACCCTTATAACTCTGCCTTCCTGCACATTTGCTGCTCTGTAAGTTTTTAATTATTTTTAAAGCAATTTCGAAGTTCCAGCAATGGTTACTTTTTAAAGCAAAATATTGCTGCAAATTATAAAAGAACAGCACAGAAAAAGTGAGGGGAAAGAAGGGAGAGTGGGAGGGGTGGAAAATCCCACCCCTTGGCATCACTCCCACCACAAAAAGTAGGTGATGGGAATGTTATGGGACTGGCAACTATTGATGTATCTTGCTTTTAAATAATGGGGCATGGTGAGGAGGCAGACCACCAGCACGATCCTTGGGTCATCATGTGATAGGGCAAATGAAATGCCAATTTGCTACTCTTATGTAATAAGACGAACCTTTGTTGGAAGGTCCATCAGTCCAGCATCCTTTTGTCCTAGAGTGGACAATTCTGGCTTGAAACTTCAGCTTCAAGAATTCCCAACCAGCCTTGGGGTTTCTACAATCTGTAGTATGAAAAAGTCACTTTTTTATCATCAGGATACTTTTATTTAAAAAAAATGGTATCAGGATGGCTCACCTTTTTAAACTTTGAAGTAGCTGAAGTGTATGAATCAGTTTTTCTTATATGTCCATCTGCAGATGTAAATCTTCATTTCTTTCATTCTTACAAGATATTTTACCCATTTATTGCTGATCAGGACTATTTTAAAATATTTCATGAATATTTTTAGGGGGAAAACAATGCATATTAGTTGAAAAAAGATGAACTGCGTTCCTTAAATACAGATCTCATCAAATACTCCTCTAGTAATGCAGGACAGAAAAATTTGAATCTATTTGCAGGGCCAGGAAAGAGTTTCTCATGTGGCATCACTGATATACTCACAGTGATATAGATCTCTTCCTTTTTTGTCATTAGTAACTAACATGTCAGATTTGTGACCACCTTTCATGGTTTTGTGTGTCTTCTTCAAGTAATATCCAAAGACACAAAAAACAATGAAAGGTGGTCACAAAGATGAGCTGAACCCATCAAGGAGTTTTACTGGTAAAGAATATTTCTTCACTTGTTTGCCCTTGCCTTTTTCTTGCTTGAGGTCACACCATGGGCTTTTATGGCTGATCAGGGATTCAAACCCTGGTCTCCAAAGTTGTAGTCTGGTATACAGACCACTACACCATGTTGGATTGCATGATAACTCAGTAATATCCCAAATTTACCACTATGAACTGTGGATGTAGACATTAGGGATCTCATCAGAGGTACAGAATTGTCCGTCCTACAATGGTTCATCCTCACTTCAGGCATGGAGCCTGCCAGATCCCATCACATCACATCAATCTACTTCTAACAGAGTTCTGTGTGTGAAGTAAGGGCAGCGCCAGTAACAAGGGAGATTTCCTGTGTTGCATAGAGAACAACGGGGAGAAACTGAGCAGCAGCCCTTCCCCCCCATGAGATGAGATAGGGGTAATGAGTGTGATGCTGGATCCCCCTGCTATCACCCCGATCAGTGATCTCAATGTGATGAGGTCCCAAGTCATGTCCAACCATATATTACCATGCTGAGTGTAATTCTAACACCTCCTCTATGTGTGCGAGTCACTTTGAGAGGCTGATATTCTGGTGAATTATAAATAACAAACAGAAAAAATAACATTAGAGAGGGAGAGACACACATAAATACCTAAGATAAGTTCCATTCCTAAGCAGGAAACTTTAAATTGCTTGGGACCTTAGTGGAACCTTGTTCATCTGAAAAGAGTTTAGATTAAAGTTCTAATATGACTATAAGATGCGTACAGGCTCAGGCATTAAAAGAAGCAAATTAAAACAAGGAAACTTTGTGACTTATTTGAAAGATAATAGATATAAGGAGAGCAAGGCAGACTGATTCTATTCAATTTAGTTTTAGATTGAACTTTCTGGAATTTTCTACAATGTTTTCATGCTGATGCAATTTTCATCCCATAAAGCCAGATTTCTCAGCATGCCCTTCACATATGCCATTATGTGGTGAGTGAAGCACAGAAGGCATTATAATTCTAGTTTAGATCAACTTAAGAGCCTCCCTATCCTTCTTGTACAGTTTTCTTCTGTCTGGAGCAGAAACAAATGAATCTGTTCCCCCAAATTCTCTTCTACAAATTAGGATGCAGAATATTTGAATACTTGCTGAGCATTTGATCCAAAGTTCTTTAATTCTGACATTTGCTGTCATCTGCTGGCATTTGGTGTCTGATCAGCATTTGATAGTTAACATAAAATGGTATTCAATATATGACAGTCTTTGGCTCTTGTCAACTAGTAAGAGTTCATTTGTGACATCTGCTAAAATCCATGCAACTGTTTAGAGATGAGTGCTTGAATTTTTGGTTTTGAGATGAAATGTCATATTCAAAATCTGAATGACAAACTTTTTTCAGACTTCAGTATTTATGAATATGCATTTTAGCTCAAAACCTGTGTGAGGGGACCTGGAATGAATCTAGAGAAATTCTTGACAACAAAGAAAATTAATGGAGTTCTGTCTAAAGGTGTTCCCTGGACTTGTCTCATTGGTTTTCATATATGTCTTATACTGGATGTTCCTGCCTTAGTTTTCTTGCTGGAAGCATGTGTTCCTGTCCAGCTGTAGCAAGATTGTCCCTCCTTTTTTAATCTAGGAGGTAGTTTGATTTATGTAATTTAATTGTTTTCTCTGAGTACAAACACGCCTTTTAGAATAATGATGAGTGACAATGCATTTTTTGAGCACAGAACAGGCTTGAGAATGGCATGGCCTTCCAAATGTTGTTGGATGAACCTGTAACTACTTTACTGCTTGTAGCAAGTGGTAAGGGATGTTGGAACTGCAATATCAGGATTGTTACACCATCCCCATACCTGTTATTAAACCTGGCTTTCAAAGGTGGTCATTGCAGTTTTCCTAGAGATACCTAGGTAGCCCTGCTATCCATAAATTTTGCATACTTCGATTCCATTTTTGGCGTCTTTCACCTTTAACAGTCTATGATATACAATCCCAATTGTGTCTTGAGGGTCCCTTTTATAAACTCCTGAGAGTATTTTACCACAGTTAATATTATCATCCTCCCATCCCACAATGTACCACTACTTCAAAAACAACACTATCCCATCTATTCTTGGCCAGATTTTCCCAGGGCATAAGTTCACTTCAAAGAAGATTTATCACATTTTTTTTCATTTTCCTTTTGTTCAATTATATTTCATCTTAGCACAATCAGGCTTAAATAGCTGTTCATCAACAAATGCAAGGAGTAAAGAGAGAAGTAAAATAATGTCAATATGAACTGCCCTTACATAAAATCCAAAAACAAACAATGACTACTTTTAACATTTATTGTTACAAAATACCTAACCTGGACATTGCCAAGTACCACTAGTAGATTAATATTCTCAAGTGTGACTTTTCTAGTGATGTAATTATTGGATTATTTTATTTGAAAATATAATAAAATAAAATTTCTCATGCTTTGCAGAAACATTGTTTCTGGGCAACAGTGTTATTTTACAAGCAATCTTCTATGCAAATGAAATTTTCACAAAAAAGTTCCAAAATGTGAAAAAAATATCACAGAAGTTGTCATTTTCTTAATGAGATGTCTTGGTGTGTTAAAACATCCTTTCCCACCTAGAGCAAAAACTTTTGTGAATATTCTTCATATTCCTATATATCACTTCTCCCTTTCCTGTATTAGTAGTAGTAGTAGCAGTAGTGTTGCTGTCTTTATTTATATCTTGCATTTTCAGCTACGACTCAAGACAATGCACAAATTAAAAGAAGTGCAATGTAGTTAGATAAACATTGAAGTAGAATAAAACTATTCAAAATAGTCAAGCAATTGAAAACATGCAATTAAAAGTGGTTTAAAAACAATATAATTAAAACAATACAGCATTCCTCTAAACCCCCCCCCCCACCTTAAAAACAAAACTTCTAAAAGTATGGAGGAATCATCATCATCATAATCATCATAATCATCATCATCATCATCATCACCATCATAATCATCATCATCATCATCTCTTTGGCCCAGTTCCTTTTAGGAGCCAACCCAGGATTTTATCAAAGTATGTCTATTTTATGTGACCTTATTCGTTTTATGATTTGTTTTATTGTTGATTGATTTGTTTTATTGATTGTTTTATTTGTATTGCCCGTTTGGCCTGGGCTTGGCCCCATGTAAGCTGCCCCAAGTCCCTTTGGGGAGATGGGGTGGGGTATAAAATTATTATTGTTGTTATTGACACAACGACGTTGTATGACACAGCAAACAAGATCGATATGCTGGATTTCATTTCACAAAATCACAAGTCGAACACTTCCCAAGTGTCTAGGACTGTGTGATGTATTTTCGGATGATGCGTGCAGATCCCAGTAAGGTGGCCTTTTGCAGTTGGCAGATCGTAATTTTGTCAATGTCTATTGTTTCCAAATGCCGGCTGAGATCTTTTGGCACGGCACCCAGTGTGCCCATCACCACCGGGACCACCTGCACTGGTTTCTGCCAGAGTCTTTGAAGTTCAATCTTGAGGTCCTGATAGCGGCTGAGTTTTTCCTGTTGTTATTGTTGTTGTTGTTATTATTATTATTATTATTATTATTATTATTATTATTATTATTATTATTATTATTGGTGATCCCTTCCAAGTGTAGAGTCTTCATGGTAGGTCCATAGGTGACTATAGAGACCTATTTTGGAACTGCATATTATTTTGCAGTGAAGACATCGATTTCCAAATTAAAGACCTTCCCAACCAGGGTTGGCTTTACACGTTTCTCCCTTTCGGCCTCCATTCGTGCCTCTTCGAATTCCACAACACTGTTGGTAACAGATCAAAGGCCAAGCCTTCCCATTTCTCGGTGTATATGCCACAGTTTTTAAGGTTAGCTTTAAGCCCATATTTAAATCTCTTTTGCTGTCCACCAACATTCCATTTTCTGTTCGTGAGTTGAGAGTAGAGTAACTGTTTTGGTAGATGGTGATCCGGCATTCAGACAACATGACCAGTCCAGCAAAGTTGATGGCAGATGATCATCACTTCAGTGCTAGTGGTCTTTGCTTCTTCCAGAATGCTGACATTTGTCCTCCTGTCTTCCCAAAAGATTTGCAGGATTTTTCAGAAGCAACGCTAATGGAATTGTTCCAGAAGTTTAGAGTGACATTTGTAGAATGTCCATGTTTTGCAGGCATATAACAGAATTGGGAGGACAATAGCTTTATAAACAAGCATCTTGTTTTTTCCAACCTTCAGATAGTCTTCATCTTTAGAAGTCACATTAATTTGTCCATTTGGGTCAAGTCAGTAAGTGAAACAATCCATTCTTCCATCATCAGCTCTTTGGTCTTTTTCCAAATTTGAGCAAAGCATAGTCTTGGGGGGTGTTGTCATTTACAATGCAAATCTTTAACAATAATGCTCAGCAAATTATTTCTAGTAACAGTACAATGTCTAGTTTTAATTTTTGGAATGAACAAATAAATCATAGACCAGTAATTTTTCACCTTATTGCAAGTTAATCAGATTTGAAAAAGAAATTCTCCTTATCTCATCATTCCCTGTACTCTTGCACAAGTTTATTATTTTTTTCTAGTTTCAAAAGGCATTAACATTTCATATTCATCATCTTTACACATGTATTCTTTGTTCTTGTTCAGGCAATCCCTTCCAGATGAAGGTATAGCCTCCCTTTTCTATCTTCAGCTGTCCCTCTCCTGCTTGTTAGGGGCTCTTCCACACAGCCCTATATCCCAGAATATCAAGGCAGATAATCACAAAATGTCTGCTTTGAACTCCCTTGCAATAATAGCAGCCTTGCGTTCAGGATGTTTATTGTCGATGTTATCCAACAGTGTCCATATGTTCCACATTTCAAAATTCATTTGTCTTTTTTTACTGTTAGGTGGTGACCTTTCTAAATGTGGCAATCAGGGATAAGAGAGGCAGAATATGTTTAGGGCACCTTTTTCTAGCCTCCTCCCCATATGGGGTGAGTAGACTAGATTCAGTCATGAATACAACTGCTGGTCTGCTCAATGGCCTTGGATCTTGAGGTAGAATGACTGAATCCATATCCACTGCCCATGTGCCAATCTGTGGCTAGGGACTTCCAGATTTCACAGTCTTCCCCCCATCTCCACTTGCTGATCGCCATGGGACTTTTGTTGGTTTTCTTTTCATTTTCTTGGAAGACACATGTGCATGAATTGGTTTTATGTGTGGAGATCAGTGCACATCCAATCAACACACAGTCTTCACAGAGAAAAGTTCACATACAGTGGCATCATTAATCCGATGACCGGTGGTCTCTCATCTGTTGCAGCCATCTTACAGCTTCACAGCCATTGTAACACAACATTGTTATCATCTGCCTTCTCTGCCGTTGAGAACTTCAGATTGTGTCTGCTCTGGTTCCTCCCCTGTGACCTTGCAGCCTGGAAGACCCTCCCGGGAACACATGACTTTGAAAGTTTTGCCCGCAGATTCACTGGAACATACAAGCCCTCTCACCAAGAGAAGGTGACAATCCATCTGGGAATAAAAAGTATGTATTTGCTGATGGAAATATCACAAGGAGACGTGACATGGGCATCTTTTCCCCACTCTTGTAGCCATAACCAATAGATCCCATCTTTTGGTTTTGCTATTTCTATAATGAACACTTTCTCTTAAGTTGGTTATGATACAGGATCTAAGAAGCAAACTTCCATATAAAGGCAAAAAAAAACAATGTGGCAACAGATGCAGGGATTACATGAAACAACAAAGGCCCTCCATTGGATGAGAACTTTTATTTGGTACATGGAACTTGAAGCAAAACACAAATACTCATCCCATCAGCCGAAAGAGCAATTCACCTGCCTCCAAAAAGCAAAGATATGAATTATGTGGGAGAGAACTTGGTTTTGTTAGGGAAAAGGCAAAATGGTCAAGACTTGTCAGTCTTGGCCTGTCTCTTCAGTGTGTCATATGAATGTGAAAAGAGCCCGGGTGGTTTCTATGGTAAAGACACTGCAAACACACACTTGCTAAATACTTAGTCAATGGAGGCTTGGAAACCATCATAGGCTATTATAAAGAAAATCAGTTCATGTACTTTGACAGGTGATGCCTAAATAGAGTGACAGAATGAAATACATTGACATAAAATGAAGACGACAACTAAGGAATCTCAGAAAACAACACTGAGACATTAGATTAGAGAAAGGAATTGGTAACTTGAATCATCAAGAGAAGAGGAGGGTATTAACCCCAATGTTCTGGGAAGCTGAAACCTCTCTGTAACATCAATGTCTTCGTGGCACTATGGGAACCAAAATGGGAAACATAAACACGGGATTTTTGAATCCTAATGTGCTGTAATGTTGAGAAGGAAGTATTTCTGACTGCTGCTCCCTGAAGGGAGAATGAAAATGTGGTGCTTGGTGCACCAAACCTAGAGTGGATTTGAGCATATGGTTGTTTTAGTAGAGAGTAATGACTGCTCTTTAGTGAAAAGATGTGAAAACGAGCATTAGGAATGCTATTCTGAAGTAACCAGGAGATATGCCACTGGTGTGCAATGAGAGAAAGTTCTGTTTCAACAATGGGATACAGTTCTCCAATGACTAAATTTAAAACATATTGCCTTAAGTGTCGATAGGAAGGCTATATTTATTTCCAGATTTACTGTATACCAAAAGCATAGGGTGGGTTACAAAATATGTGCACCTTCTCTTTTGTTTTTAACAATATCTGCAGTAAGTTGATTCCACTACTCCACACATGAATAATGCTATGGAAAGCTAGATCCTATGTAATCAATAGGCTTAAGATACTCTGCATAAGAGCGGTCTGCTAGGGAGATTTCTGGATGAGAGTCTTGCTCTTCCAAATTCAGAAACATGTTTGTATAATCACACTTAGGACCCTTCTACACAGACCCATTATTTGGTCTAGACGTTGGCTTGAGCCTATTTAGAGTCTTCACTGGGATTCCCTCAGGGACCTTGGAGGGGGGAGGACATCCTACTGCCCAGCCACACTGCACATGGAAAGCTATACAGTCAGCTCTCCATATCCATGGATTCTGGATCTACATATTCAGCCATTCATGGCTTGAAAACATTTTGGAGGGGACAGCGGTTCCCAAATGGCAAACCTTGGTTTTGCAATTGTATATAAGGGGCACCATTTTGCTAAACCATTATCAATAATGAGGCTTGAGTACTGACAAATTCTGAAATCCATGGGGGTACTGGAACCAGCAGGTACCAAAACTCTACTATTCATGCAGCTATGTAAGTGCTGCATTAGGGATGCCAACATTTTTTTCCTTGGGAAGCTCTAATATCTGTATGTATCCAAATTCTTTTCAACTAAAGGAGACCCTAAGGGAAACCTATCACAGAGTTTCCTTGTCAAGATTTGTTCAGAGATGGCTTTTGTCTTCCTCTTCTTCTGAGATAATGTGACTTATTCAAGATCAGAAATGTATTGAACATTAGAAATGACTTGAAGGAAAACATTAACAATGGATGAAAACTGACATATGCACTTGCATCAAACAGACAAGAGTTCTTTGTCCCACCCTGGACATTCCACAGATATATAAACCCCACTTATTTAGTTTCCATTCCAACAGACCCCACAATCTCTGAGGATACTTGCCATAGATATGGGTGAAACGTCAGGAGAGAATGCTTCTGGAACATAGCCATACAACCCAGAAAACTCACAGCAACCCAGCTGACATTTATTCCCTACATTACAGGAGATGGGCCTCTAAATATCCATCTGAAAGAGGAGGATGTGGCTATTCTTATATTACTTCATTCTCTTATTTACATCATATACCCATTCCTTGTTTGCTATTATTCACATCTGGATTCCTGCTCACTCTCAGCAGGTAACAAGAAAGGCAGCACTTGCCCTATCCAAGTGTGGAACCAGTAAAAGAAATAACTTCATTGCTACATCAGGAGACATAAAGTATCTCTGCTAAATATTTTTCTTTCTGTGTTGAGAGGCAATGCCACCAATATCCCTGGAAATCTCTTAATTCTTTATCTCCTGTCTAAATGCTCTCAAATCTAGTTTTTTTTAAAAAAAATGAAAGAAATGGCTGAAGGACAAAGGAGACACACTTCCTCACCAGCCAAGCTATTCAGCCAGAAGCTCGGATGATTACAAACCAGGTTTTGCCAAACACTGCTGGTACCTCCAGCAGGGACCTGCTGGAGGGTGCAGACTTAATTATAATGCATCTTCCCTACTGTTGCAGAACACTAATCCTGACTTACTAGAGTCCAAAAATCTTTGTTTGGTTGTGGAAACTGTTTCTGGATTTTATTAATTAAAACACAGGGAGAGAAAGAGACAGAAAGGAAGATTGCTCTAGTTCTGAACTGGAAATGAAATAGGAAATGAAACAGGGATGTCTGTAGTGTCATATCTTACCACAAACCAGAAAGATAATTGGAAAGCAAAGTCCACTACACCCACATAATTTATATTGTACAAAAGATCGGTGGGCTCCAATTCTAAGGTACACTCGAGGCAATTCTGTACATTGCAGCATGTAAACACCAGGTCATTCTTTAACATTACACACAGGTTACTTGGGAGGGATCAAAACTATCCACTCAAATAGGTTATGTGCCTGGAGACACCCCCCCCCCTTAAAATTACCACTGAAAACCAGATTGATTTCACCACCTCACTGATCTTGAAGCTACCAGCTTTCCCTGGAAATTGAGATGCCAGAGCATGGAAAACCCTTTGTCTTTTTCAACTGCTGAGTACGCCTGTCCTGTCTGGCAAAAGTCTGCCCATGCGAAGCAAGTGGACATAGCACTAAACGAAACACGCAGAATAATCACAGGATGCCTTAAACCTACACCTGTTGATAAACTCTACAAGCTAGCTGGCATTGCCCCTCCTGACGTGCGGTGGGAAGTTGCTGCTAACTGTGAGAGAAATAAGGTTGAACATTGTGAAAGCCATCCACTGCATGACTATCAGCCTCCTCCCACCAGACTCAAATCAAGGAAGGGCTTCATGAGAACCACCACTCCTCTTGATGTTCCTCCAGCAGCAGCAAGGGTGTCCCTCTGGGCAGCTAAACCTGGCAATTCTAACTGGATGGCCCCCCATGAGGGTCTTCCTCCAGGGGCAAACCAGGAATGGGCAACTTGGAAGTCCCTGAACAGACTCAGAAGTGGAGTGGGCAGATCTAAAGACAACTTGGCGAGGTGGCACTACCTGGAGGAATCCTCCACCTTGTGTGACTGTGGAGCTGAACAAACAACTCCGCATATGTATGCTTGCCCACAATGTCCTGCCTCATGCACGGAGGAGGAGTTGCTTAAAGTTACGGACAATGTGGTTGCTGTTGCCCGTTTCTGGTCTAAAACTATTTAGTTGTTTGTGATTGCCTCTATTTTTTCATCATTTTTAAATGTATTTGTTATGCAATGCTTTTGACATGAAATAAATAAATAAATAAATGGAAAACCCTGACTTCAATCATCCCCTTCTTTGTCATGGTTTGCAAAGGCACTGTGCTGTGTGTGTTAACTGGAAAATGAAGTGCATGAAGCCATTTGGCTGAGCCTGCAAAGATCTGGGGATTACTGTATATACTCGAGTATAAGCCGACCCGAATATAAGCCAAGGCACCTAATTTTACCACAAAAAAACTGGGAAAACATTGACTCAAGTATAAGCTGAGGGGTAAATTTCAGAAATAAAAATAGATACCAATAGAATTACATTAATTGAGGCATCGGTAGGTTAAATGTTTCTGAATATTTACACAAAACTAATTTAAGATAAGACTGCCCAACTCTGATTAAATCATTACTCCCATCTTCTTCAATGTAAATATGCTTATGTATCCTTTTAATAATAATAGAGTAAAATAATAAATGTAATAACAATAATAATAAATACAGTAAAATAATAAATGTAATAATAAATAGAGTAAAACAATACATGTAATAACAATAATAATACCAGAATGAAATAATAAATGTATTCTTAATAATAAATAGAGTAAAATAATAAATGTAATAATACCAATAATAATAGATATAAATAATAAATGTAGCATATATACTCAAGCATAAGCCGACCCGAATATAAGCCAACCAGGACCTTACCCGAGTATAAGCCGAGGGGGGCTATTTCAGTCCTAAAAAATGGCTGAAAATCGCAGCTTATACTCGAGTATATACAGTAATTTGATACTGTTTCTGTTTAGCTGCTGCAGAACCAGTTTGGACAAGTTTTCAGTTGCTGACTGAGTACTGCTGGTGAAGGTAGGAGTGTACTCAGAGAGAGGTCTTGCTATTTTGAAGCCTGTTTGCTGCTGAGAAAAGAGGGAGAAGAACCTGTTGTCAGAGTTAAATGTTAATTGTTTAATTGTGTTTTAAATTGTATTCTAATGTTTATTACTGTAGAGTCTCGCTTATCCAACATAATCAGGCTGGTGGACCGTTGGATAAGCGAAAATGTTGGATAATAAGGAGGGATTAAAGAAAAGCCTATTAAACATCAAATTACATAATAATAATAATAATAATAATAATAATAATAATAATAATAATAATACTTTATTTTTCTATCCCAACACCATTTACCCGAAGGGACTCGGGGAGGCTAACATGGGGCCAAGCCCAAAACAGAAAAAAAATGTGACAAGTTAAAACCAATATAAATAACTAAAAACAGTATCATCATAACATTCAGATATAAAAACAAATTAAAACACAAAATACAATATAATACCATAGTGACCAAGTAAGGGGAAAGGTAATAAAAAACGAACCTCACCATCCATGGATGAAATGGGGAATTTACAAATTAAGCACCAAAACATCATGTTTTACAACAAATTGACCAAAAAAGCAGTTCAATACATGGTAACATTATGTAGTACTTACGAATTTAGCACTGAAACATCGCAATGTATTGAAAACATTGACTATAAAAATGTGGACTCCTAAAAGGCAGACTACGTTGGATAATATAGAACGTTGGATGAGTGAAGGTTGGATAAGTAAGACTCTGCTGTATTTAAATGAATGTTTTTGTACTTTGTTTTTAAAGGCATTGAATTATTGCCAGGTTGTGAAGCCGCCTTGAGTCCCCTCCAGGGTGAGAAAGACGGGGTAAAAGTATCATAAATAAATAAATAAACAAACCAGGACTGTATTCTTCTCTGAAGCAGATTTGTAGACTGAGAAAGGACGATTTATGACTGTGGACTTCTGTAAGTAATCAGACAGACAATTGCAAATGCTACTGTTTTTGATCTCTTGAAATCAGTAAAGTTCCTGTATTTTTGTTCTGCAAACCTGGGTGGCATGTTATTGTTCTGCGGGTGATTCTGGAATGCGGGAACACGTAAGAGCTTCCATTTATCATCATCAATCTGCTCTATTCTTTATGTCTAAGAGTGAAAGGACTCCCAAAACAACGACAACATATTATCAACATATTCAGATGTTTGGTTTTCTTTCATTTCTACAGGAACGGCTCCACTGGCTGTGGGTCCATTTCTGGGTACCATTCAAAGTGCTGGGGATGATCTATAAATAAGTTCTATATAGCTATTAAATCTTGATTTGTTTGTAATAAGTCATAATTTGTCATGAGTCCCATTGTTGGGAGCAAAGTGAGATATAAATAAATTAAATTGGTAAATAAATAAATCATGTCTGTATTTAGGGAAGGGATCACAGGATTCCACTTCTTTGCCTTAGCCACCTACACCCACAATAACAAGTGAGAAAGCCCCAAAAGAAACCTCAGTATTGTCAAGGGGAACATTTTCTTAGATTGCTTGTGTGTGTGCACGTGTCTTCAACTTGCCTGGACACTTGGGGTGAATCACTTGAAGCCTTGTGGGTTTTTTGTGCTGGAGTCATGGCGAGAGAGGGAAAGGATAAACCTGGAAAAAGAAAACTGTAACTCAGGAAATATAACTTAAACTTTGTCTATCAGAGAAGAGACAGAGATGGGATTTCAATTAATACTCCATCAAGTTCATGCAGGAAAAATAAACCCTTTGGTTGCTTGAGTCCCAGGACAGGTTGCTTGAGTTTAAAGAACAGAACTTTGAATCTTTCACCCTTCCCCTTTGGGGATGGATGCTCTTGGTAGGCTATATATTTGATTTCCTTTAAAGCACATTTTTATCTCACCTTAAGCAAACAAACTCATAGCAGCTTAAGTCAGTAAAATGCCATAACCAAGACCACAAAACTATGCACATTTACTTAGAAAAAAGCCACACTCAACGCAACAGGATTTACTTCTGAATACAATTACTGAGGACTGTACCACCAGTCTTCAAAGCATACCATCAAAATTATCTCTTTATAATTATGCCGCACATGTACATCCAATTATATATATATATATATATATATATATATATATATATATATCCCGTATATACTCGAGTATAAGCCGACCCGAATATAAGCCGAAGCACCTAATTTTACCATAAAAACTGGGAAAACTTATTGACTTGAGTATAAGACGAGAGTGGGAAATGCAGCAGCTATGGGTCAAATTTAAAAATAAAAATAGATATCAATAAAATTGCATTATTTGAGGCATCAGTAGGTTAAATATCTTTGAATATTTATATAAAACCGTAATTTAAGATAATAATAAGACTTTAATAAGATAAGACTGTCCAACTCTGAATACCTATATACTCAAGTATAAGCCGACCTGAATAAAAGCTAGCCAGGACCCTCACTCGAGTATAAGCCAAGGGGAGCTTTCTCAGCCCTAAAAAAGGGCTGGAAAATTAGGCTTATACTTGAGTATATACAGTATATAAAAAGGGTAAACTGGAATATTTGCTACATAAAAGGCACTGAAGTCTTTAAAACTAAAAGTAAATGTCTGTAAATCAGCTTAAAAGGGATACTTAGGATTTTAATCTAACTACCCTATGTTATCTGTACAGTTTAGGAGCTTGGAAAAACAGCGTTTTCAGTTGCACAGAAACTACAAGTAGAAAGGGAAAATTGCCCAAGAATCTAGTAGTAGTGGGTTAATTCCTCCTGTCCTGCCCATGGTTTTATAATAGCACATAAGTTGAAATTCCAAGAAGTTGCTGGTATTGCAGTGGTAACCCCTTGAGTGTAGATCTCATTGAAAGCAATGGAACTTACCTCATATTGAACTCCATCATGTGTTTTTCCCCAAAGAAGACCATTGGAATTTCAGTTACCTCCTAGAATGTGGACATCGCTTGCTTTCAAAATAAATTTCCACTTAATGGCTTTTGAAGAGGCTTTCTAACTATTATGGTATGCCTGCTATTATTGGGTAGGCAAAAATTACTTTAATTAGTTTAGTAACTTCCTCAGGTCTACTCTGCCTTCGAAAGAAAATCTCTTTCAGGAATCTTTCTGTCCTTTGATTACTTGCATCTAGGGTAAAATCAATAGAAAATGGCGCATGACCTTTCTTTTGCTTAGGGTTAACAAAAGGAAGATATCAGCTTTCTACCATAGATCTCCTCAGATATCTTTTGTCCATAATTCCACCTATTCCTTTGCTGGATCATTAAAGACAAAGAAGAGAAAGGAAATTCTTTGATGTCTCTGGCTTTTCCCACATTATAAGTGGTTAACAGCATATGTAACATAATTAGTTGGGAGTTTCTCCCTGTTGCCAGAAACAGTCATTAGATAGTGCTTATCAGTGCAACTTTGATAGCTAAACTATTGGGTTAACAAGACACTTTTTTTCAGATCCCTCTGAACAAGAAAACGATGTGTAGAATCCGAGCAGTGACACTGTGAGCTGCTATGTGTTTTTGTAAGATGCCACAATTTCATGTCAGAAACTATTGCCCTTCTAGTTTATCTGCTCGATGTGTACAAGTTTTTGTGACATACAGTGTGAAACCAGTGGGGCAAACACACACTATGGCTGGAATCCTATCGAAGAATTACAGTATCACAAATTTTTTACATGTACATTTTAATGTCAGTGGTTTGACTGACCTAGCAAAATAGACTCTGTCTTTCAGGCTCTATCTACACTGACACTATAATGTGGCTTTGAGATGACTCAAAACCACAGATGCTATGAAGGGCATGCTACCAATGTGCACTGCAGCATGCATTTGAGAGTATACAGTGCATTAAGGACCTGATCCCATGAAGTTGCCTGGCATGGGTGACAGCGGGGGAATTCACCATGCAGCATGGTTAATCCAGGTGGCAGCAGGGGAATCCATCACCCCACTCCATGCCCTACATCGCTGCCTTCCACATCCCACGGAGGAAAGCATTGTTGCTTGACTTCTCCCTGTGCTCACCCCATTGCTGACAACAACAATATGGGAAAACTCCCATGTCCTCATTGTTTCATCCTATGACACTTTCACCACAGTTTGGGGATGGAGCCCCACTGGAAATAGCTCTACATAGTTTGATGAGATCTGTCTGGCTTCTTCCCGAATTGTGGTGAACATGTTGTAGAACGGGTAAATTTGCTGATGTGATGAAGTCCCAAGAAAGTCTGAGGTCAGCCAAATAAAGAACTGCAACAGATGCTAGTGTATCTTAGATCCAAAGTGAAATCGGCTCTGCAAAATGTGGAGTGCATTGTAGACAACCGCCCTTTCTGAAGCTAATTATAGACTCCAGAATTTGGGGGGGGGGCTTCCAAGAAATGCTCTGATACCTGTCACTTTCCCTTTTTCCACCTAGGCCTCAGGAGCACTGATGCACATTTTTCCTGGAAATGGAGGGGGAGGAATGGTACAGCAGTTTGAGTCCAAGTTCTGTGGTGAACGTAATCACCTACCTCAGTGGTTCTCAACCTGTGGATCCCCAGGTGTTTTGGCCTACAACTCCCAAAAATCCCAGGCAGTTTACCAGCTGTTGGGATTTCTGAGAGTTGAAGGCCAAAACATCTGGGGACTCACAGGTTGCGGACCACTGACCTACGTGGCCTCAAACCAGTTCCAGACCTGTCAATCCAATCACCCATGCAGCAAAACCAGTTCCTCCTAAACTAATTCCAAGCTGCATTATAGAGTCAGTTTAGATGTACCCTCAGTATGTTTGCTATCTTGTGTTGCTTGTCTATTCTTCCGCTTAGGTAAGTTCAGTTACCTTACTGTTGTTTTCTCTATCCAAAGTATGTAGATCAGTGTTTTCAACTTTAATTGAATTATCCAGAATTTGAAGTTAGACTAATTTCAGCTTGCCTCCAGTCTTCCCATATCCATATCTTTCCATGTAATATTCTGTGATAGGACAGCTTCTCTTCAGTTAAGAGCAACTTATATAAGACATTGGGCAGCTATGGAATTCTGAAAAGAAGCCTTCTGTATATATTGATCCCACATCTAGAAATTAGAGTGAAGTATGTGGATTGGTAGCAGACTCTTAATGGGTAGATTAGTCAAAGTGCAGTCCTATGCATGTTTATTTAAAAATGAACCCCACATTGTTCACTGCTTAGATGTACTACTATTTGAACACAAAATGTGAGTAGACATATAGGATTCCACTGTTAAGTAACCCTTTAAAAACAGATGAATTTACTATTTTACTTTATTTTTCTCAGGGTCATTTAAAAAAGGAATACATTTACCTGTTTATTTATACCTCTGATTTATTGGATTCTTTTTATATATAGGCTTCCATTGTGGGGGCTTTAAATTAACCTGACTATTTCATGAAAATACAACCTCAATCAAGTCAGTTGAATAGCACAATTGTGGGGTGAGGAAAAGAAGTGTAATAGATGGAACTGAGGCTCCTAGATTTGGGGACCTATTGAGGAGAAAGCAGTAGAATAGTTTCGATGTCAAGTGCTAGTTCGTAGAATCTAAATCGTCAGTATACTAAACCATGTTAGTATTGAATGAGGGCTTCCACCTCTGCTCATCAGTCACACTGTTGTGGCAGACAAGGGCAATGTGGTCTTCTCTGTGCTGGAAATAACGATACCTATTGAATTTGTCTACAGACTGGGGTGAAATTTATTTCAGTTGGTGAGAATTGCATAATTGGGTAACGGAGGCTGCAGTTCCAAATGCACTTTCCCACTAGTATTGAATTCAGTCTGGGTTATTGCTGAGTAAGGATAAGTGAGAATTTCAGGTCAAATCACTTTTTGTAAAGATTTTTTTACTGAAAACCAAATATTTCTTTATTGGGAACAAGACATGAATTTCCAATTTTAAGAATCTACTGAAAATGTAAGAAAATTTAAAAGATTTCTATATTCCTAGCATGAAATGGAATGCATCTTTATTTGGATGCTGTACATTGTACATTTCATCTGTTTAAATCAGAACACAGTGGAGAAAGCAAACCAAGAAACTGGGCTTAGGTTTCTTAGGAGCCCTGCTTTTTTCACTTTGCATCTGCTTCCCCCACTCTCTAGCCCCATGCATTGTAATTGTTCATCCAAAGGTTGACTAAAGCTGAAAGACTATCACCAATGTATTCCCAAAGTGGCACCAAAAGTGTATTTTGCCTAAGCCACACCATGTCCACACAAGCAGGCTGGCTGAGTGGAGGATAGGGAAGAATAATCTTAAATACACATTTCAATCAACTTGCGTTTGAAAAGAAAGAACAGCTCCATACAGGATAAGAGTGAGTCTATTGTTTGATGACATGAACCCTTTGCTGGAAACTGAGCATCCGAGATGCATTTGCTTGGTCCTAAAAGCCTATCATCTGACTTGCATTTCTGAGAGAACTAAGTGTCTCATTGTCTGGAGAAAATGCAAGGAAGCATATGTTAGTCCCTCTCCTCAGTGTCCATGCTCGCATCTGGCCTGTGCGTGAAAGTGCCTCTGTTCGGCTTGCAATGGCTATCATGATGCAAAACCTGAAAATGCCTCTTCTCTCTGAGACCAGGCAAACATGAACTGACAAGCACTGTGTTTTGCCCTTAAGGCTCCTGTCCAGAACGGTATATAGTTAGCAACTCCCTGCTAAGCTGTCTCTTCCACTACCCCCACCCCCTCCAGTGTACGCACTCCTGCTTCTTCAACATTTATTCAACACAAAATATCATTCACATGAGACGGGATGAGATATACTCACAGTTATCATAAGGGAGCTACGCCTTCATTAAAATGCAAGAAATTATTATGCAGCAATATGTGGGGATTTTCCTCAATTAAGCCACAGGGTGAGAGATCCATAACCAAAGGAAGAAAAGTGAGCACAATGGTACCCAATATGGTATGAATAAGGATTAGGCATGATTTTCCCTTTACAAAAGGTAAATTGCCTTCAATTTAGCTACATACTGTACATCTTCATTATATCACCAGTACTCAAGTGAAAATGGCAAAAGAACTTTTATTTTTATCAGTCTGCTTTGTGTAGCTGATAAAAAGACTGTTGCTTATCAAAACTTGAGCCACAAAACAATCCCACCCCTCCTGTTGGTGGCGGCGGCTTTTTTTAAATGGGGCAATTTTACCACATGAGATTTAGGGATAAAATATGTAATTTGTTTCACAGTCTCTTACACATACATTGCTTAAATACATGTTAGTTTTGATTGAGTCCCCCTCCCAAGGAACAGATAAACTAATTTACATGAAACATGTGCCATGCCATATCACCTCATGGCAAGTTTACTGTGCCAAAAATAAAATGAGAAGTTAGATTAATATATCAGAACTATGATAGTTTCTCGTGATTCATACTGTCTGAGACCATTACATTTGAGGTGTGATTGTTCTGTGAAAAGGAATTCTGCTCCTGAGAAGTTATTTGAATGTTCATCTCAAATCACCTGTCGTGGAAGTCAGACACTTCTATTCAGAATTCATGTGATCGATTCTTTATGTTCTGTACTTTTAAACAAAGAAAACTGAGATAATCTTTGAAAAACATTTCCAAGCAGCAACTGTGTTAGTTGGACAAAACAAAAAAATAACAACAGAGTCTAGGGTCACCTTAAATGGCATCAAATATTATTTGGCATACACTGTTGTGGACTACAAACCACTTCATCAGATGTTGTGGACCTAAGTCAGGCTAACATTTGTCTACATTCTCTTATGCATTTTAAGAATGTTGTAGACCAAAGTATTTGGGGAAACAACATCATTTTTTCTTCTCCATCACAGATTTATTTAACATCAAGCCTGATAAATTACTCTGGAGAATCCAGACAGCCCTGGAGAACTCATGACTTTGTGACATTTCAGAAGACCGTGATAGGCATATTTCTCAGAAACCCTGTATTTTTTTTGGGGGGGGGGGGGATCTCAACATTGGCAGAAAGATCATTATTAAAGTTGCCTATTCCAGGTATATTTTTACAAAAGGATGAAAACATCCACCCATAGACAACACTATTTCAAAGCAAAAGCTATGCAGAAGACATGTTACAGTTAGAAGATAACAGAATCAAACACACATATTACTTTCAAAAGAAAGTGTAAAACATATATATCTATCACATCTGAGACATGGAAAATCCTGATTCTTGAACTTGCAATAGGAGTATATAGTGAAGTGGTCATACTTACCAATGACAGCTATTTAGTAAATAAAAAGAAATGGAAACATGTTCCAAAAGGTTCTCTCTAAATTGGGGGAAATGACTCTAAAGCAGGAAAATAAAAATAAGTGGACATAAGTATAAGATGGTGCATCTAAGATGCAAAAAATAAAAGCATTTATTTATTTCGTATCAGAACCATTGCATAAAATTTCACACTGAGAGTGATCTGACCAAGGGATCTGGAGGTCATGGTTAATATTTCTTAGAAGTTCCTTCCATATGTTCAGTGTAACTTAGCCCCAAGTGTGCAAAGGTGTCATGAAGTCTTCATTATTCCTGGAAGTACTTGATTTCTTTTGGTTTTCTTAATATTTTGGTGCTTCATGCTTTAGGTGCACTTCTGACAATTCCTCATAGGGCCCAGCTACATAAGAATCTAGGTGGTCCAATTTGCCTGATGAGTTCAGGGGTGCCTCAACCAAGTTCTGGGGTCCATGGTACTCCCATAGAGTGGCTTTCATTTAAAAAATATTTGAGGTGATACAAATTGCCCATCTTTGTAATGAAAAAAATATCATCACTCGTAAAATTGTGATGCTTTAGTCTCCCATTTGAAGACTTTATTCTCTTAAATTTACTCTGAACCATTTCCCACACAACTCCTCTTCTGGAGATATGGTACCCACATTTTGTTCAAGAAGCACTGAGACAAAAAAGCCCATGAGACCTTGTCAGTGCTTGCCAAATATAAGACATGAAAGTCCTTTTCTGCAAAGTGTCCTTAGACAAGGACTGGATGTGGAGAGTCTCATTGTCTTCTGACATGAAGAAAATAAAACCCAGTGACAGGACAGATTCTAATGTCTTTACTTGCTTTGATAACAATGACAGCGGTAAACAATGGCCATCGTAGTATACGGGCACGTTTCTTAAATTAAACACACGATAGCCAAGGGCAGGGAGAAGTCACCCGCACTCCTGAGACTGGCACATAGAATAGCCTTGTATTTGCTTAAAGATGGAAACAAACACCATTGGCATAATGATGACCAGGCTATCTGATTTGTGGTTGAGGAAGGTTGGTGTCAGCTCCCTTGCTGTGAATTCTGTTATGATTCCCTGTCTCACAGAAATGACATTGACATGAGAGAATGGTGTGGATTGCATCCAAAGCCTGAGTTTGGGCCAGAAGGACATTATTGGACAGGAGACAAAGCTTTTTATTCTTTTGAAGCAAAGCGTTGTCAAATGCTTTCAATAATAAACCCTCCGTAGGATTGTGGGGAGTGGAGGGATACTGGGGCTGGGGGTGGAATGAAGGACTAAATTATCTTCGTTCCTCTTCATGGCCTGCGGATGATTATAAGAAAGACACACATACATTCCTCCAATACAAACTCCCCTGCAATTTCTGAATGTGTCATCTGCACAATGCTAGAGGAAATATTACGGTTTTTAGCATTATCTTTGCTATCCTGACACTTCCAATTTATTCACTGACACTACTATGATACTCATTTTGTAGCAAGGAGGAGCAAAGAGCATTCCCTCTGGGCCAATACAACTCCTCCTGCTTATATGGAAGAAGGCTTCAGAAGGGATGACTAAAGAGAATAAGGAAATTCAGGCTAATACAGCTCTGCAACCCAACAAAATGTCTTTCCACACTATGATTCAGGCCTTGGTCAGCTGCATCAACCTTGTCATATTGGGAGGAAAGCTACCTGATCCAGGGCTGACCCTGTAATTCTAAAACTCTGCTTTTCTACGCTAACCATGTTTCCTCATTCTATGCAGTTAAGAAAAAATTGCGCTTCAAATCAGCCTTCCTCTGCATTGCTCTTAGTTTAACGTTCATTTGAACCTTGTATTTCTTTTTGTGAAATATTGGCTGGAATTTACTATTACAGTTACAGATGTGTAACTTAGAGTATTCATGGTCCGGATATATTTATGATCATGATATTATTACCACAATTGTTGAACTCCTTCAACAATTGTGGCAGCAGCTGCAAGCAGTGGACATCTGTTCTCCTATTATTGGGGCACTGCATACTGATGCTTTTACTTCCACCACAATCTCCAGAGCAAGGAGGAAGTGCAACTGGGATCTTGCTTCTGATTGTCCCACCAGAGATTGCTGGAGGGAGGTGGAAGCCCCAGTATGTGGTGCCCCAATCAGTAGGAGAACCATTTTACATTAGTTGCAGCAACAGCTGCTTAGTAAATCAGGTTTGTAGGGCATGAGGGGAGACATTATTCTGATAAATATACATAACTAAGGATCTTAGATGTTTTAGGTACTCAAATGTGCAACATTTGCAGATGGAATGAAAACAAAGCTCATTTGCTACTTGAAACAATGATGTGTGATAGATCACACTCAAATGAATATTTCTACACGAATTTGTAGACACCCCTCCTCCAGCTTGATTATTGCAAATAGGAGCTAGTGATTAAGAGAAGCATTGCAAGAGATTATCTTATCTAAATAGCCAGATTGAAGCAAGCCATATTCCATCAGCAAAGTGCTTTTTGAAAACCATGGTGTCCCTCTGACAGATAATATTTGTTGTGGCAGGAGAGCTATTCTGCTGCATGGTCCTTTGGTGCAATGCCAGCAACATTTCAAAATCAGGGTCATATAAAGAATATCCACTTTGCAGTTCCTACTGATACTAGAAGTATGCTAATTTCCAGGGCTAAAGAATAAAGAATCTATGGATGGGAAATCTGTGAATGTTTGTTTGTTTGACATATACATACCAGGTAACCGTCTCATATTCACAATCACTGGTTAATCATGATTTTAACATTATTTCCACAATAATAATAATTCACCCCCAACCTTTTTTAGAGGACACCACCTGACATGACAGTCAGTGGCTGTCATGATTTGATATGAAAATGTCTGTAACAGTCCAAAAAAAGAGGAGAGGGAGAAGGTGGTCTGAGATCATCTCAGGAACCAGGATATTCCAGTACAAAACGCAAAAAGCTAGGAGAACATCACATCTTTTTAAAATCAAGGCTTTTTTTTTTGGCCTAGTCGCCATAAGGAAAGGCAGCTGGAGGTGGGACTTACAGAGTTGGGCTGGAGACTGAGAACACAGCATTCTGGAAATTGTAGTTTGCGAAGGCGAGGCCCCCTGTGACAGAGAATGCAAAAAGCATTCTCCCAGAATTCTGGGAAAACTACTTTTCCCAGAATTCAATGCTCAGCATCAGAAAGCCCAGTGACCCCAGCCAGAAATGACTGAATTTGCAAAGAGGACTAAAGTAAGTTAGTAAGTATTAATATAAATCTGTGTTAAGTTGAAGTTATGTGGATAATTGTGTGTCATATAGACAGACAGGCATTCATGGGAATTGCTATTGTTGCTTTTTTGGAGAATAAATGGTTTTTGTTTAAATTTTTTAAAATCCCCCAAAATCCATAGATGTGTGAATCTTTCTGAAACTTCTGGGGATTGATGCTCTGGTTATCTTGTGCATTGTATATAAAATTCAAGTAGATATCTCTTGTAGTTTTTTAAAAAAAACATATTATTTCTAAAAAAAAAAATCAAAAATTCCCCTAAAATTAGTTGATGAGTGTAACAGTCTGAAATTTGGTCGGCTAACAGTGGAAGATGTATGGAACAATTATAGCAAGTTTCATCACGATAGCATAAAAATGAAGGAGAAATCAGCCCCTGAAGTTTCCCCACTTGTTCAATTACTTAACAAAAAAGTAGCAAAATTTTGCTACTCTCATTGTAGTAACAACATTTTTACTAACTATACTGTAGAAACACTTTAGAAACAAAATGCCAGTGCCCCCCAGTTTTGTAATGACTTTTGAAACATTGTTTTATCGATCACACATGCCTACTATCTATCATGCTACATCTATTGAAGAATAGGATTCAGGACCCTGGGAAGCTTCTTTAACTTTCAATCTAAAAGCCACAAGAGATTCACCAATACACTGACACAGGAGGCACCAACCACAACTGGAGTGTTCCCTCCACAGTGGTTCCCAAGCCATGGGCCATGGCCCACTGGTGGGCTGTTAAATGTAAAATAAGGTCTGCAGGACATGCAGGGAAAATTGGCGCCAGGAGCGCATGCCACCATTGGAGTATAGCAGAAGAGAGAAGGAAAGGGAGAGAAGGAAGGAAGGAGACACCAGCGCCAGTGCTTTCTTGGCCTTGGGAGGCTTCCCAGGCCAGGGCAATTAAGACTCACCTGGAAGCATGTGCGAGGGAGGGAGGGAGGGAGGGAGGGAGGGAGAGGGAGAGGGAGATAAGGAATTAAGGAAGGCCGTTATGTTCACCAGTGCTTTCTCAGCCTTGGGAGGCTTCCCAGGCCAGGGCAGAGAAGACTCACATGGCGTCATGCGTGAGGGAGTGTGAGAGACAAAGAGTCCCCAAAAGTTATTAATATTAGCTTCCATTGCCATACATCAGTTGTAACGGGAAAGCAGCACTTTGTAAGACCCCGTTTAGTTGCCCAAAGTAACTAATATTATTATTAGCTCCATTGCCAAACACAAGAGTTGTAATGGAAAAGCAACCCTTTGTAAGACTCTGTTTAGTCCCCCCAAAGTAATTATTATTATTATTATTATTATTAGCTCCCATTGCCATCAGTTGTAATGGGAAAGTAGCCTTTGTAAGACCCTGTTTAGTCTCCCAAAGTTGTTGTTGTTGTTGTTGTTATAGCTGTTAGGGACAGTTTCTTGGGTCTCACACTATGATTTTTGTATTTTTTTCAGCCTCAGCCCCCTCCCCTTCTTTTTTTTTACACTAGTATCAACAAAATCCAAGGATAATAACACAGCCCAACTTTAAAAAAAAAGTTGGTATCTTCGTTTTTAGGCCTGTTCCTGGGATTATTTGGAGTGCTGAATCAGAAAATTGCATCGGATAGACCATATCAGCTTTAGATTATTAAATATGGTTTTCTGTGGGCGAGCAGATGGCAACTACTGGATGGCATATGTTCTGTACCAGAAACTAGAGTTGATGTGTTCTATCCAATGTAATTTCTGAATCAGCACCCCAAATAACCAAACCAAATTTAAAGTTGACCAAAAACTGATTTGTCACCCTTTTGGTATGGATGTTAGGGAGTGGTCCCTGGTCAAAGTGGTCCCTAGTCAAAAAAAGGTTGGGAACCACTGCTCCACAGGAACAAGGCAGCAGAGGCTGCACCCTAGGAAGGAGTTAGTGTCTGTTAACTGGGCTTTGAATGCCTTTGTGAATTTCATCTTGGCAAACAAAATAAGGGGTTGCTGAAAATAATTTAATTAGGTTACTTGAATGGGACAGGAGCATTCTTCGCCTGTTTAGGAATAGGTTTCAACACTTGCATCACATCAGTTGACCTCAGAACATAGGAAGCTGTCCAATATGGTTAACACTGAGCAGTAGTGAGTTTCCTAGGGTTTCAGACAAGATTCCTTCTCAGCATGCCTTATCTGGAAGTGCTGCATGTCAAACTAGGGACTTCTTGCTCACTAGGCATTTGTTCTACCACTGACCTATGACCTTTCTTCTTATATTAGCCATCACTTCCAGTTTGAGAATAAAGTAAACCTATCTTTTAGAGCACTATAATGTTCACAGAGGAAGAAAGGGCTGGAAAG